>NC_133327.1:486130163-486443496 GCF_042186555.1 Aquarana catesbeiana | reverse complement strand
CGTTCTTTCACTTCCGCTTGCGGAGCCATCCATTTCCGGGATTGGCCTCGCGACCCGGAAGTCTTCCCTCCATTCCAGTCTTTTCCCACGGCCGGCTTCTAATTGCAGCCGTTGGAATTATCTAGTTAGGTCCATTATTATATACACATTTATTTTTATGTTCTCTTCATGATTGAGCTCTCTTGAGATCATTTTGTTTCTTACTTGCTCACTTCAAGGCTTTGTTGGTCCCGGTCATATGACTTACCTCCTGGGTCATGTGCTCACTGTTCGAGCTGGTCACATGGTTGAACGATTTGTTTCTTCCTGGGCCTTTATCCTTTTTTCATTGGGTTCCAGAACGAGGTTTGGAACCCAACGATCAGCTGATCACCTTACACCCAATCAGCGACCATTTTTGGATCTGAACATTGATTGGCTCTTTTGAATTTGATCCCTGTGTAGTCTGTAAATATTTCAGCAATGTGCAGGAGCAGATATACGCCCCTGTCGAAAACTCATTGGTCAAAACGCGTAGGTTTTTTTTTTAGCTCATCGCTCTCCACGTTGCCCAGCTTTTATTTTTCATGACCTCTTTTATACTTGTATGCTGGTTTTTAGAAATAAAATACCATCTTTTTGATCTACACCATGTGGAAGCATTTTTTTTCCACATAATGCCTTGCTGAGAGTGGCTCCGGAGTCCTGTTGATCCTATTATCCAGATTCAGTTCGATGCAACAAGGATTGGAGGTCCATTTGGAGGTTTTCTGTCTCTTTTCTGGAGGTCCTGGACCCTGTTGAGCTCCACACTTTGGCCATTTGTGGCACCATTTCTGTATGACTCCATGTGGCTGACATAGGAGTCCACCTGTTCCGGTAAGGGCACACGCACACTTCTCCATTGTTGATGATGCAATATCTTTGATGTCCTCCATATCAAACAGTGTTTAGTTCTTCACTAGAAGATCAGCCTTGGTTGGACTATAACCCATACACCAGTTTATTTTTCCACATTTTCCAGGGCCCCCTGGTGTCTGGTCACCCATTTATTGAGTTTTTGAACATTTATTGGACACTTTGTACATCTGATTTGTTGTAACTTTTTCCCCACCACTCTTATCACTTATGTATTTGTTTGTTTAGGGCTGCAGTATTTACCCTTAGATTCTATACATGTTTGTCACATTTTTATTCAGCTGCTTGACACTTTAACTATTTTTGGTTTAGCACAGTAATATCCACACTCCATTGCTCAAAATAAAAGCCTTTTTGTTTAAAGTTTAACGGTTTTGCATTCGGTCCTGTGGAGCTACATTCCCCCAAACTTTACAACTGGTGTCTTGGATGCGGGCAGAAGTGCATTTGCAGCCGCAAAAGCCATTTAAAACTGAAAACTGACATTTGAAGAGACAGTGTACCCATGGCATGTCTTGGGTGAAATCAGCTCAGACACTGCAAACAGTAGAAAAAAAAAAAAACATGGAGGAGGTCATCAAGGCATTGGCGCAAGCCACCGTGACTCAGCAGCAAGCCTCAGCAGAGGCAAACCGTCGCCATGAGGAAGCGATGGCTCAGCAGCAGCAGGCCATGGCACATGGTTGTAGCTGCACAGCAGGAAAGCACACAGTTGCTAGCCGCCCAGTTTACTGCCCAGCAGGAGTCAGGTCAGGTAGACCAACTATAATTTCAGCCACAACTGCCAGGAAAATTCTTCGGGATGCAAAGAAAAACACACATATAACTTCAGATGAAATACAGGACTCTCTGAAAACATGTGGTGAGGCTGTTTCAAGATGCACAATAAGGAGGCATTTGAAGAAAGATGTGCTGCATGGTCGAGTCATCAGCAGAAAGCCATTACTATGCAAATGCCACAAAGTATCCTGCTTACAATACGCCAAACAGCACAGAGACAAGCCTCAAACCTTCTGGCTTAAAGTCATTTGGAGTGATGAGACCAAAATTGAGCTTTTTGGCTACAACCATAAAAGCTACATTTGGAGAGGATGAAAGGTACACCATTCCTACTGTAAAACAAGGAGGTGGACCGCTGATGTTTTGGGGATGTGTGAGCTACAAAGACACAGGAAATTTGGTCAAAATTGATGGCAAGATAAATGCAGTATGTTATCAAAGAATACTGGAGTAACATCTACATTCATCAACCAGAAAGCTGTGCATGGGACGTATATGGACATTCCAACATGACACTGATCCAAAACACAAGGCCAAGTCAGCCTGCCATTGGCTACAGCAGATTAAAGTGAAGCTTCTGGAGTGGCCATCTGTCTCCTGACCTCAATAGCATTGAACCACCCTGGGGAGATATCAAATGTGCAGTTCATACAAGACAGCACAAGAATGTACAGGAACTGGAGGCTTTTTGCCAAGGGGAATGGGCAGCTTTACCAGCTGAGAAGATAAAGAGCCTCATCCACAAATACCACAAAAGACTCCAAGCTGTCATTGATGTTAAAGGGGGCAATACATGGTATTAAGAACTGGGGTGTGTAAACTTTTGATCAGGGTAATTTGGGTGGTTTCTGTTGTCATTATGATTTAAAAAGAGTAAACACAGTTGATTGAAAATAAATGGCTTCAGCCAAACACTAACCATCAGTGACAGTAAAGTTTTTGTGTTATCATTCATATTCTCTGAAAAATGGCCAAAAAAATCATAAATACTGTCAGGGTATGCAAACTTATGAGCACAACTGTATATATTAATACATCGCCTGAAGTGTATTAGAAACTGTACACACTGTATTATATACTGTGTATAACATATAATAATGCACTGTATATACAGGCTACACTGAATGCAGAAAATATATATATTACATATATATATACACACACACTAGACTGTGTGTATATATATATATATATATATACACACACACACACACACACACACACACACACACCACCTTAAGTGTATTACATACTGTACACCACCCCGAATGCACTGTATATATAGGCTACACTGAATGCAGAGTATATATATATATATCTCAGATACACTGCCACTAACTAAATAACCTGCCTGCTTAATCTAACTCAAGCTATCTCTCCGTCCATGCCACCAACACTACACATGGCCACTATGTAAGCAGCCTTATATAGTGTGGGGCGTGAACTTAGTCCCCCTGAGCCATGATTGGCCAAAGGCACCCCACCAAAGTATGCAGATCAGGTGCATGCTTTGGCCAATCATCATACAGCAATCTCGCAGTGCATTACGGGGTGTTCCGCAGCACTCAAATTTCCCCCGAACGTCCCATAATGTTCGCTGTTTGACGGATGGGCGAACACCCGATGTTTGAGTCGAACTTACGACTCGAACATCAAGCTCATCCCTAGTTACGAATATACGAGGGCAAACTCAAAACACGAGGCATTAAAAAACTGCTGACAAATTTGCTGGTTAAGGACCCAATCCCAGAGCCAATGGGTCTACCAGGAGGCCGATGCAAGTTCATATGTGTTTTCGGTAAGGTGTAAAAAGATGGAGTACGTGGGTGCTTAATGACCAGGTAACTTAAAGTGTCTCTGTCAGGCCTTTCCAAAAAGCCCTGGTGCAGAGTTCTCAGAATTCATCGATAAAACCATCAATTATGATTTGAGGGATTGGCCTATGCCATGTAGATTTGTTTAGTACCTCAAGGCACATGTCTGATATTGGACATGGGACATGACAACGATGTTGCCGCCCTTGTCGAATGGTTTAATGATGATGTCAGTCCATTTCTGTAATCGTTTGAGTGCTGAAAGTTGATTAGTGGTAAGATTGGAGGTGCAATTCTGCCATTCCTGGTGTTTGATGTCCTTAATGGATTGATCTAAAAACGCCCAAATAGCTGGGCAGGTCATCCTATCTGGGAAGTTTTGTGATTTAGGTTTGAATTTCTTAGGAATAGTGGATTGAGTTAAAGGAGTGTCCTCCGGGGCAGCTGTAGAAACAGCTGCATCCAGGGAACCATCTTGTGTAGAGCCTGAGGAATCCTCAATGGCTCCTTCTTCATAAAGTAACATTAGGTCACGGAGCGCATGGAACGCCTCCATAATGAAGTACTTTGTGCGCTCAGTTAATTTGTGTTTGAGATTAATGTTCTGTCGGTCTTTGTGAAAAATGTATTTGAAAGTTAATTTCCATGCAAATAGATAAAGATCTTTAATAGTCTTCGTGATATGTAATGAGTTGAGGGGACAAAGCCCAACAAAATTGCAAGACTGATAGCTCATCTGACGATATCTGGGCAGATGTGAGATTAATAATATTTAATTGCGAGTGTCATTGGAGTGCTCGGTAAGGGTGGTGGAGGGGGTTTGCGTACAAAAGTGTATAACTTGGTTTGTTGTTTCTTTAGATCTGGGAGAGCCAGATCTAAAAAAAAATCTAAAAAAAAAATCAGTGTTCGTTTGTGATGTCCTGGGGTTCAATAGAGATGATACCAAAATTTGGGGAATCACACTATGAAGTGTATGTCCACCTGAAACCTGGTTCCCTAGAGGTGATGGATCCACTTGTGTGTGCCGATTTGTGCTTCGTGGAAGTCTTTTTACCCTTAGGTGCCACCGGTGAAGTACTGCCGCCAAACCGTGACCGTTTGAGTGTTGAATTAGACATTGAGGGCCCAGTGAGTCGAGAACCTATTTGTTGGAAGAAAGAAGAAGAAAGTGATGAGCCAGATTCAGATTGGTCTGTAGTAGGGTTGCAGGGAGGAGTCTCCGGTGGGGGTCTCCTCCTACCCGCATATCCTCCTGACAATTTATATGCAAAGCCTTCAGAAAATATAATTTGTACTTGACAAATTTGGTCCGTTTCTTAGTGATGATATCCTTATTCACTCCCTCTAGGCATGCCTTCACTTCCTTCCACTTAGTGGAGAAGGATGAAGCATGTAGACGGTGTTTATATTGAAGGTTTAACCTCTTGATTTCCTCATCCAATGATGACATATCGAGGGTGTATTGGGAGGTAAGGATGTGTACGATGCTTCCTGGAGCCTGGGATGCACAGGGAGCCAGGGAGAGGGAGCCTACAGTAGGCCTCAAGAAGGATCGCATGCTCCGTGAATGCGTCGCCAATTCCCTCATCGTGTCCCAGAAGTGATGTCATCTCTGGCTCCCTGTGCATCCCAGGCTCTAGGAAGCATCGGCATCCACCAGCACGGCCCGTTTGAGTACCCACCGCAGAAGCCATTTGGATTGCACCCTTCCCGCAGACGCCGTATGCACTTTGTGCTCAATGTCTACTGACATTTCACCTTTGTGAGTACCTTTATCTATATGTGTATTAAAACTCACTAACTTACTACACTGAGATTGGCTCCTGTGCTTTTTCCTCAGTTCCAGAAGCTACTTCTTGCTTTTCCCTGGGCTGCCTCTCAAGGTGTTATTGCATGGCCCTATGGACTTTATTATATTCTTTTCATGCTTCAGTAATTACCCTTATTCCCCAAGATGTATTTCAGACTTGTGTGCTTATACTAGGCTTGATGCAAGCGCCTGCTCATCCATGTGTGTTGCTAAGTACACACATTGCTACCCCCATGCTTCATACCACATTGATTTAAATATTGACAGGACATTGGCTTTCCGCTTTCGTGCAGCCAGGTCAGTCTAATGTGTCAGACGGCTGACCCTCACATTACTTTTATATCATTTACATTGCAGGTCCCAGGGTATCAGGGATTTTTGAGGTAACACCTCCAAAGCTAGAAAATCAGGTATTTTTTCCCTGCATTGACCTCAATTGAGGAACATAACTGTGGTTTGATCCTTATGAAGTTGAATCGCTTTTCCCAGAGTAGTGTCATTTTTTCACAGAAGATTAGCTACTCTTGATATCTAATTGGCCCCTCCCACCCTATTGCCAGCCCTTTGCTGTCCCCCCTTTGTTTTTCCTCCCTCCCCCCCTTCCTCCCTCTGCTTTTCCCCCTACCCCTTTCCCTTCTCCCCCTTTATCCCCCCCTTTCCTCTAAAACTGTCCTCTTATGGCTGAAAATTTTCCACTTACAGTATCTCACAAAAGTGAGTACACCCTCACATTTTTGTAAATATTATATTATATTATATCTTTTCATGTGACAACACTGAAGAAATGACACTTTGCTATAATGTAAAGTAGTGAGTGTACAGCTTGTATAACAGTGTAAATTTGCTGTCCCCTCAAAATAACTCACACAGCCCTTAATGTCTAGGTGAAAATGTCAAATTGGGCCCAAAGTGTCAATATTTTGTGTGGCCACCATTAATTTCCAGCACTGCCTTAACCCTCATGGAGTTCACAAGAGGTCACCTGCGGCCCAGTCTCCGAAGGGAGGGGATCATTCTCTGCTTCAGTATGTCACAGTACATGTTGGCATTCATGGTTTCCTCAATGAACTGTAGCTCCCCAGTGCTGGCAGCCCCAGACCATGACACTCCAACCACCGTGCTTGACTGTAGGCAAGACACAAATGCCTTTGTACTCCTCATCTGGTTGCTGCCACACATGCTTGACACCATCTGAACAAAATAAGCTTATCTTGGTCTCAGACACAGTAATCAATATCATTAGTCTAGTTGTCTTCAGAAAACTGTTTGTGGGTTTTCTTGTGCACCATCTTTAGAAGAGCCTTTCTTCTGAGATGAAGTTTAATTA
Source organism: Aquarana catesbeiana (assembly GCF_042186555.1). Taxonomy (NCBI): domain Eukaryota; kingdom Metazoa; phylum Chordata; class Amphibia; order Anura; family Ranidae; genus Aquarana; species Aquarana catesbeiana. The sequence continues at coordinate 486,436,865 of NC_133327.1, read as the reverse complement.
CTTGATGCTACAACCCCTGGCAAAAAGTATGGAATCATCACTCTTGGAAAATGTTCATTCAATTGTTTAATTATGTAGAAAAAAAAACTAATCACAAACATGCCTCAAAACTATTTCCATTTAACATTCCAACCTTCTGGCTGTAAGAAACAGTTAGAAAAAAAAGAAAGAAAACTGTAGTCAGTTGCAAATGTTTTTGCAGATCAAGCACAGGGGAAAAAAAATGGAATCACTCAATTCTGAGGAAAATATTATGGAATCCCCATGCACTTTGCAGTTCTAAAACAAACATCTGCATCAGATTACATCCTGAAAAATGATGTCATCATCAACAAACATCCTCTCAATTGATGGAATAAGTTTCAAATCTCAATATAAACTTGTGTATTTAATGAAAATTTAATGACTGTCATCTCCCCCTTACCTTTACCTGACACGTAACCCCATATCAATGATTGTGAAAATTTGCCTGTTTTCTTCAGGTGGTCGCCTTCATACATTTCATTGGAACAGCACCAAACAAATGTTCCAGTATCATCACCCTGCCCAATGCAGATTGGTGATTCATCACTGAATATCATTTTCATCCAGTCATCCACAGTTCATGATTGCCTTTCTTTAGCCCAATGTAACCTTGTTTTTTCTGTTTAGGTGTTAATGATGGTTTTTGTACAAATCAAATGGAAAGGTTGTTAAAGGGAAGTGTACTGGTAGACCAAGGAAGACATCAAAGCGTCAATATAGAAAACTTAAAGCAATATGCCTTGAAAACAGAAAATGCACAAAAAAACAAAAAGGAACAAATGGTCAGAAACTGGAGTCAATGTCTGTGACCGAACTGTAAGACATCGCCTAAAGGAACTGGGATTTACATATAGAAAAGCCAAAAGAAAAACCATCATTAACACCTAAACAGAAAAATACAAGGTTACAGAGGCTAAAGAAAAGCAATCGTTGACTGTGGATGACTGGATGAAAGTGATATTCAGTGATGAATCATCAATCTGCATTGGGCAGGGTGATAATGCTGGAACTTTTGCTTGGTGTCGTTCCAATGAAATGTATGAAGACGACCGCCTGAAGAAAAAACATTTCCACAATTATTGATGATATGGGGTTGCATGTCAGGTAAAGGTACGGGGGAGATGATGGGCATTAAATCTTCAATAAATACACAAGTTAATCTTGAGATTTTGGACACTTTTCTTATTCCATCTATTGAAAGGATGTTTGGTGATGAGGACATTATTTTTCAGGATGTAATCTGATGCAGATGTTTTAGAACTGCAAAGTACATGGTGATTCCATATTATTTTCCTCAGAATTGAGTGATTCCATATTTTTCCCCTCTGCTTGATCTGCAAAAACAGTTGCAACTGACTAGTTTACTTTCTTTTTTAAGTGTTTCTTAAAGCCTGAAGGTTGGAATGTTAAATGAAAAAAGTTTTGAGGCATGTCTGTATTATTTTTTTTCAATTAACAATTGAATGAACATTTTCCAACAGTGGTGATTCCATACTTTTTGCCAGGGGTTGTATACTCTGATGAAAAAGTGTTCCTTTATTTTTTTTGAGCATTGTATATATATTCCAGGCAACCTTGGTAGTGTTGGTTACAGACCAGATTTTGCATTCTACTGGTGACCACCAGCAGGTGGTATAAATAAATAAGGGCTCAAGCAAAGGTTGCTCTTGGCCTGGGACTCGGGATGCCAAAACCTGACAGAGCTATCAATCTGAAGACTGCTTTGTGAGAGAGAAAAAAAAGTTTCCATCATGTTTGTTTTATTGGTGATTGGGAGAAGCCTTTCACCTGTGAGATAGGAATCTCTTCTGTTTAGTTAGTGCCTGGATGGTAAGGATTTATTTTCTGTTTTGTGTGATTTCAATGCAACCTTTTAAATAAAACTGTTCCGCACAGTGGACACAGGAACATTAAAGACCTCTGGAGATGGATTTGGAACCTTAAGATTGTCCATGCTTTTCTACAATTTTGGGTCTCAAATCCTCAGACAATTCTTTGTTGATCTTTCTCTTCTCCATGCTCCGGGTGGCACACACAGAGGCACAAAACAGAAAGGCTGAGTCAATTTTTTACCATTTTAACTGGTTGCCAGTGCGATTGCTATATTGTCAGCGCCTGTTAATTTATAGAGGTGAGTTAAATTACAGGAGCATCACAGACTTGGAACGTAGTTATTTCTTACAATTTTGAGAATGTCCAGTCCATTTTTGGAGTTTTGCATGTTATGTGATTTCAACTTTTATGTGTCATACCAATACAAACAAAATAAATAAACATTAGAATGCCTAAACATTTGTAATTTCAACAATTTTTTTGGGTGAAGTGGTGCATTATCTGACAGAAATGCAGGGGTGCCAATATTTTCAGCCATAACTGTACAGATTACACACATATATAACACATCAGTAAAAAGGTTTTAGGCAGATGTAAATTAAGAATTCAGAAATTTAAGTGTAAATAGTTTATTTTTTATCACTTAACAAAATGGAAAGTAATCACGCCTCCCTGATGGTATGATGGATATTTATCTGCCTGTATTTCTCAGCATTGAGGACACCATTGATCCTGACAATCTCCAACTCCTTTTGCAGAAATGCAGCCCCAAACTTGCAAGGAACCTCCACCATGCTTCACTGTTGCTTGCAGACACTCATTGTACCACTCTTCAGCGAACAAACTGCCGCCTGCTACAGCCAAATGTTTCAAATTTTGACTCATCAGTCCAGAGCACCTGCTGCCATTTTTCTGCACCCCAGTTCATTTGTTTTCATGCATAGTTTAGTCATTTAGCCTTGTTTCCATGACAGAGGTTTGGCTTTTTGGTCTTCCATGAAGACCACTTTTGGCCAGTAGAAGGGTGTACCTGGGTCCCACTTTTCTGCCAGTTTTGTGCCGATGGCACTGCTGGACATCTCCTGATGTTGAAGCAAAGCATGATGTGCCTTTCATCTGCTGCACTAAGTTTCCTTGGCTGACCACTGCATCTACGGTCCTCATTGTTGCCCAATTCTTTGAGCTTCTTTAAAAGAGCTTTAAGCAGCACATCTTGAAACGCCAATCTGCTTTGAAATCTTTGCCTTGGAGAGACCTTGCTGATGCAGCATAAATACCATGTGTCTTGTTGCTGTGCTCAGGGCCAATTCACACTGCAATGCAAAGCAACAGGAGTGACTGCTAGGGAGCAGTGTGGTAGACTATTTATTGCATCGCAGTGCTCCCTTTTTTTTGTTTAGTATAAGCTTTATTTAAAGTGTACAAAATGTACACTTCATTCACTGCAATGTCTGGCAGCTGGCTGCGCTGCTGGAAATTGCAGTGCGGTTAGGGCTGGTGCACTGTGATTAAATGCATCATGTCTGCATTTTAGCGCTGTGCTAGGCTGCATTGCAATGTGAATGGGACACAAAGGAAACAAACTATGCCGTAAAACATCTGTCACCACACATAATGTGAATTGGCCCTCGGTCTTGCTATGGTACATGACCTGTGACATGAAACGGTCTTCCACAACCTCACCTTAGTAGTGAAATTTGGCAGTTCCTCACCCAGTTTAAGGCCTCCTATACAGCTGTTTCCGTTTCAGTTAATGGCTGTGTTCCAACCTACGTATGAAATTGATGATCATTACTCACTTTTGTTACCAGCAGTTTAGACATTAAATGGCTGTGTGTTGAGTTATTTTGAGGGGACAGCAAATTTACACTGTTATACAAGCTATACACTCACTACTTTATATTGTAGCAAAGTATAATTTCTTCAGTGTTGTCACATGAAAAGATATAATAAAATATTTACAAAAATGTGATTGGTGTACTCACTTTTGTGAGATACTGTTAGGTACCTGGTAGTTGAGCCTGACTTGTAGGAGAAGACCCCTCTTACAACGCTGGTTCAGGAGCCACTGGAGTGGGAACAGTGGTCTCGTGAGCACAGTGGGTAGGAGTGCCTGATGGAGTTGCAGTGGCCAGCACAGGAACTGAGTAGAGATCCTTCAGGGATGGCTGAGCTGCCGAAGAGGATCAGCAAACTGGAAGGCAGAAGCTGCTGAAACAGCGGCACCTGGAGCTGGATGAGAAGGCTGGGAATGCAGCAACACAAGGCAGCAGGCAGAAGGCAGAGTCAGACAGTCTGGGTTGGCAGGAGATCAGGCAGGCAAGTTCAATGGTTAAACAGCAGAGTAGTCGGGTAAGCAGGAGTTCGGCAACGGGTCACAGTGAAGATAGCAGAGTCAGGCAGGCCAGGTCGGGTTGGAGATGGTAGAAGAGTCAGACGGAGCCGGGTCGGTAATAGTAGTAACAATCAGCAAGCAGATTCAGGAACACAGGGAACACAGGAACACAGGTACTAAGCACGGATTAAGCGTTTAGCGTTGTAATGAGCCCCTTGCTCGCTCGGTTCCACTCTCCCGACACTCCTCTGCTGCTATAGAATCAGATTGCAGATCACAACATCTGATTGCTCGGTCATCCAATGCTCCGGGATTAGAACTACAGCTATGTGCCGTTCTAACCCAGTTGTGATAGCTCAGAACAAAACACCAGGCAGGCTGTATGTAAGTTCAACCAGGAATCTATATTTATTGACAGGAATACAGTCTTATTTATACAATAAAAGAGGAGGTGCAGACCTCCTGCTCATATTACTCTAACAATACAGCTGTAACCTAATTAACCTAATTAACATGAGCTAATTAACTAATCCCTTTAGACAGCCTAGATGACTCAGACATGACCTTTAGGCCAGACTGGCCGTCTTGTAGTTCAGAAAATCCAATCAACATTATCACAATAGCAGAGTTAATTAACACAAACAACAATGGGGATCTAATAACTCTTAGATCCCATACTAGAGACTTATTTACAATACACATTTTAGCAGACAACAGACAGGTAGCTGGCATTGATGACATTAGCATTTAACAGTAGGAGTCCCAACGGTATGAATCAGTCACTATTCCAATATGGTAAATCCAGGGTCCCCAGAGTCTGTGTGTCCTGGGGGAACAGGACCCGAATCCACAGTAATACCACCTCAAGGGTCCCCAGGCATACAGCTCACAAAGAGCACCGTTCCCCCAAATGCCAGGGCCCACGATCGATCCGCAAGAGGCTAGCATACAGTCCCCTCCAAAAGTCTCTCCCGGCTAGGTCTGTCACAAGCGTAAATATTGCTGTCAGGTTCCCACAAATTGTTCTCTGGACCATACCCCTTCCACTTGATTAAAAATTGTACTTGCCCCAGTCTTTTCCTGCAATCGAGGATGGCTTCCACCTCATACTCCTCACTTCCATCTACTAGGACAGGTTCGGGAACCCTGGTTCCTCTATCAGGAAAAGGATCAGGCACAGTAGGTTTCAATAGTGACACATGGAACACTGGATGGATTTTAAAAGAGTCAGGCAGACATAGTTCATAAGACACTTCATTGATCTTCCTTTTAACCGAAAAAGGACCAATAAACTTAGGTGCAAGCTTCTTGGAAGGACAAGTCAACTTAATATTATTCGTAGACAGCCATACCTGATCACCAAGCCGAAGGTTCAGCTCCACTCTTCTCTTCTGGTGGAAGATCCTCTTACTGTCTGCTTGTGCCTTGGATACCGCCTCCTGTAATACCCGGTTATTGTGGCTGAGAAACCGCAATGTATCCTGGACCACCGGAACTGAGGACTCTGGAAGAAAGTCAGGCAAAAAGGATAAATGAAAACCATAATTGGCACAAAAAGGGGGACTGACCAGTGGCGGAATGGCTAGCATTATTATACGCAAATTCTGCTAGGGGCAGCAGGGACACCCAATCATCCTGTACAAAAGATGTAAAACATCTAATGTATTGCTCGAGAGTCTGATTTGTTCTCTCCGTTTGCCCATTAGTTTGAGGATGATATGCTGAGGACAGGGCTAGTTCGATCTTCAGAATCTCACACAGGGCTCTCCAAAAACGTGAAGTGAACTGCACCCCCCTGTTAAACACTATATTTGCAGGGACTCCGTGCAGCCTGACGATCTCCTTAATGAATACACGGGCCGTCTCCACAGCCGACAGTGTTCCCTTCAAAGGTAGGAAATGGGCCATTTTAGACAAGCGGTCGACGACCACAAAGATAGCTGAACACCCCTCTGAGCATGGAAGTTCAACTATGAAGTCCATTGCTATCATTTTCCAGGGTCTGTCGGGTACCGGTAAAGGTTTAAGCAACCCCCGGGCTCCGTTTCTTGTGGTCTTATTCTGGATGCAGACAGGGCAAAAACTGACATACTCTCTGCAGAACTCTTTCAAATTGGGCCACCAGAACGTGCGTTGCACGAGTTCAAGAGTCTTACAAACCCCAAAGTGTCCTGCAAGTGGATGGTCATGAAGTAGGGTTAGCACTTTGACTCGAACACTTTCCGGAACAATGATTTGGCTTCCTCTCCACAATAAACCATCTCAAGGTGTTAAGGTGATTCCCTGGAGGTTTGAAGTATCTGTGGATGCTTCCTTAATCAGAGACAGCAGATCCGTCTGGAGGAGTAAAAAGTTGTTTGCAGGCAGGATGGTGTCAGGTACAGATGAGTCTCTAGGATTGTCAAACATGCGTGACAACGCGTCTGGTTTGAAATTTTTTGTTCCTGGCCGATATGTGATGAGGAAACAGAAGCGTGTGAAGAATAAGGCCCAACGGGCTTGTTGAGGTTTCAATCGTTTAGCAGATCTCAAGTATTCTAAATTCTTGTGATCGGTATATATTAATACCAGATGAACAGCGCCCTCTAACAGATACCTCCACTCTCCCAATGCTGCTTTGATAGCGAGTAGTTCCAGATCACCTACATCATAATTCCTTTCCGCCAACGAGAGTTTCCGAGAGAAAAATCCCACGCGGTGCATTAGGTCCTTGTTGCCCTGCCGCTGAGAAATGACTGCTCCCATGGCCACTTCGGAAGCGTCAACTTCCAGGAAGAAAGGCAAAGACGGGTCAGGATGACTGAGAATTGGAGCTGAAGTGAAGCGTCCTTTAAGTTTTTCAAAGACGTCCTGGGCCTCTGGGCTCCAGTGAAAATGAAAGTTCTTTTTGGTTAATTGCATAATGAGTGAGATTATGGCAGAAAATCCTTGGATGAATTTTCTGTGAAAATTTGTGAACCCTATGAAGCGTTGTACTCCCTTTTTATCCAAGGGTGCTGGCCAATCTAGCACGGCAGATACCATCTAAGTAGACCATTACAAAGATGTCTAGAAAGTCTCTGAATACATCGTTGATAAGATGCTGGAATGTGGCAGGAGCGTTACATAGGCCAAAGGGCATGATTAGGTACTCATAATGCCCAAACCGAGTCCGGAAAGCCGTTTTCCACTCATCCCCGGCCCGGATGCGGACCAGGTTGTAGGCTCCTCTTAAATCGAGCTTGATAAAGATAACAGCAGATCTCAATTTTTGAAACAGTTCAGGTATCAAGGGCAACGGATAGCGGTTTTTGACAGTAATTTTGTTTAGCTCCCGATAGTCCACACATGGACGGAGGGTCTGATCCACCAGCTGGGGATGTAGGGGGACGAATAAATCCTTTCTCCAGATTCTCATCAATGTATAACTTTAGTGCTTCTTGCTCCTTTTCAGATAAGGGAAAGATGCGCCCGAAAGGGATTTCAGCCCCAGGAAGGAGTTCAATTGGGCAATCATACGGGCGATGGGGTGGCAGGGAGTTTGCTCCCTTTTTACTGAACACATCAACAAACTCCTGATAAGGCTGTGGTACGGATTAAAGTAAGTCCTGATCAGTGTCCATACATAATAAGGTGACTGGAGGTCTGGAGAGTTTATGTAAGCAGTGTTCTTGACAGTAGGAAGACAGAAACTTAACTTCGCCGGTAATCCAATCGATGTGAGGATTATGGGCCTGGAGCCAGGGCATGCCCAGAATAATCAGGAATAGTGGAGACGAGATGACGTCAAGAGTTAGGATTTCTTTATGCTGAGAAGAACTGGTGACAGGCAGAGGAAGAGTTTCCTGAGAGACTTGCCCAGATTTAATGCGGGAGCCATCTGCCAAGAAAACGGAAAGTCTATGCATCTTTTCTTGTAGGGGAATGTCTTGTTCGGAGGCAAAGACGGAGTCCACAAAGCAACTGCATGCCCCGGAGTCAATGATAGCGTTGACCGGAATTGTCCTTCCCAGGAGCTGTAACGAAAGAGGGAGAGCAAGATGGGTTGCATTAGCGGTCAAGGCAGAGAAACTGGCAGGAACAGAAAGCGGACACTTACGGGTCTTAGCCGGGCAGCTGTGCACATAGTGGCCTATTTCACCACAGTAGAGGCAGAGATTTAGCTGGCGACGGCATGCTCGTTCTTCTGGAGACAAGGTAGGTCGCATCAGCCCTAGCTGCATGGGTTCGGGAGCATCAGGCGTTGAACTGACCGGGTTCAAGCAGGTTGGAGGCAAGTAACAGGAAGCAGGAACTGGAGCTTTTGCGGTCATCCACATTGGGCGGGTCTGCTGGGAAGAACGTTCAGACCGGCGTTCACGGAGGCGACGATCAATCTGAATCGTCAAGGTGATAAGATCCTCAAGTGTGTCAGGCATTCCAACCCGAGCAAGCTCATCCTTGAAACCCTCGGACAGGCCCATGAGGAATTGATAACGTAAGGCTGCATTGTTCCATTGAGTATCTGCGCTCCAGCGTCTGAAGTCCGTGACGTAGTCCTCGGCCGGTCTGTGGTCTTGCTGATGCGCAAACAGAGCTGACTCAGCTGTAGCAGTCCGCTGAGGATCCTCATAAAGCTGAGCCATAGCCTCAAAGAAGGAAAGCAAGGAATGGATCTGAACTGAGTCTCTTTTAAGTAAACAGTGAGCCCAGGTCTGAGGTTCTCCTTGTAAGAGGGAGATCACAAACCCCACCTTGGTGGCCTCCAGGGAAAAGGTACAGGGTTGCAGGGCAAAGTAAAGCTGACAGGCACTGCGAAAGGCCCGGAACTTGGTTCGGTCCACAGAAAACCTTTCAGGAATGGGAACCCTTGGCTCAGGTGGAAGCATTACAACAAAGGGAGACGAGACAGTCTGTGTTGGGGCGGCAGCTGAAGCAGAGGCCACGTTACCAGGGCCGGTAAGGTTCAAAACTTGTCCCTCTAATCTAGTGTAGCTATCCTGCAGGGTTTTCAAAGCCTGAGTGAGGGCTGCAAGAGCGTGCAAATCTCCTTTATAGGGGAGGTCTCTCCTGCAGGCTCAGTCATGGCTGTTCGTACTGTTAGGTACCTGGTAGTTGAGCCCGACTTTTAGGAGAAGACCCCTCTTACAACACTGGTTCAGGAGCCACTGGAGTGGGAACAGTGGTCTCGTGAGCACAGTTGGTAGGAGTGCCTGATGGAGTTGCAGTGGCCAGCACAGGAACTGAGTAGAGATCCTTCAGGGATGGCTGAGCTGCAGATGATGACAGGCCGAAGAGGATCAGCAAACTGGAAGGCAGAAGCTGCTGGAACAGCGGCACCTGGAGCTGAATGAGAAGGCTAGGAATGCAGCAACATAAGGCAGCAGGCAGAAGGCAGAGTCAGACAGTCTGGGTTGGCAGGAGATCAAGCAAGTAAGCTCAATGGTTAAACAGCAGAGTAGTCGGGCAAGCAGGAGTTCGGCAATGGGTCACAGTGAAGATAGCAGAGTCAGGCAGGCTGGGTCGGGTTGGAGATGGTAGAAGAGTCAGATGGAGCCGGGTCAGTAATAGTAGTATAAATTAGCAAGCGGATACAGGAACACAGGGAACACAGGAACACAGGTACTGAGCTGCAGATGAACAGCACCGCATGAGTGCAGCTGTCATACTTTTAAAGGCACTTTGGCGCCAAACGGGAAGCGCGCCGGTGCACACCAGTGGGTAAATTCTGCTGTATAGCTCTGGACAGACCCCGCGTGCACGTGCGCGCAAGCATATTCCCCTGAGAGGTACCAGAACGTCCCTGACAGATACTGTGTGTGTATATATATATATATATATATATATATATATATATATATATATATATATATACACACACACACACACACACACACACACACACACACACACACACACACACACACACACCATATTGTCAAAAGTATTGGGACACCTGCCTTTACATGAACTTTAATGGCATCCCAGTCTATTGAGTTGGCCCACCCTTTGCAGCTATAACAGTTTAAACTCTTCTGGGAAGGCTGTCCACAAGGTTCAGGTTGTGTCTTTTGGAATGTTTGACCATTCTTCCAGAAGCGCATTTGTGAGGTCAGGCACTGATGTGGGATGAGAGGGCCTGGTTCGCAGTCTCCACTCTAATTCATCCCAAAGGTGTTCTATCGGGTTGAGGTCAGGACTCTGTGCAGGCCAGTCAAGTTCCTTCACCCCAAACTCGCTCATCCATGTCTTTATGGACCTTGCTTTGACCACTGGTGAGCAATCATGTTGGAACAGGAAGGGGCCATCCCCAAACTGTTCCCACAAAGTTGAGAGCATGAAATTGTCCAAAATGTCTTGGTATGCCGACACCTTAAAGAGTTCCCTTCAGTGAAATTAGAGGCCAAACCCAACCCTTGAAAAACAACCCCACACCATAATCCCCCCCGCTACCCTATGATTTGGGCCAGTGCACAAAGCAAGGTCCATAAAGACATGGATGAGTTTGGGGTGGAGGAACTTGACTGACCTGCACAGAGCCGTGACCTCAACCTGAAAGAACACCTTTGGGATGAATTAGAGCAGAGACTGTGAGCCAGGCCTTCTTGTCCAACATCAGTGTCTGACCTGACTAAACCAATTCTGGAGGCTATAGATGGCTGCAAGGCTGCCCTGATGCTCCGAATAGATCAATTGGCCTCTGAGTGTAACCTCATCAGGCATGACCTGGATAAAATCCTAGGCCATCTAACAGGGACTGAAGACAGGATTTCAGACATGGAAGATACTGCTACCAGGCATACCACTCATATAAACAGAGCTGCAGTCTCAGGTGAGCATGATGGTGGAAAAAATGGAGGATGCAGAGAACAGGCGGCGCCAGAATAATGTTAGAGTGGTGGGTTTCCCAGAGAAGGCCGAAGGGACTCAGCACAGGGATTCACAAAACAATTCAAGGATCTCCTGCAGCAGGACCCCCGCGAGGGCCATTTCTGGTAAGTTTCCTGAATTTTTGTGACAGAGATAGGATCCTGACAGAGGCACGTAAAAAGGAAGAGTTGCACTAAGAAAATTCAAAGATCATGCTATTCCCTGACTTCACTGTGGAGACGCAGAAGAAACGGCGCTCCTACACTAAGATCCGCAAGCGCCTATGGGCCAAGGGCTTAAAGTACAGTATGCTATATCCAAGCAAGCTCCGGGTTGAATATGAAGGTACTGTTACATTTTTTTAATCCTCTCTAGATGCTGCCGACTAGCTCGAGTCCATCTAGCCCTGTCTACATACAGCTCCATTTTTGCCAGTGGCCACGCTGTTTGGGATGTAGGTGCAAGTTTCCAGTAAGCTTCTTTTTTGGGCTTTGTAACCTGTTTGCTCACAAGGACTTTTGCCATTTGCCTTTTATGCTTTTTAACTCCTTTGCTGATATCCCCCGGATGAAACTGTAGATGCTCTCCCTATCATCCTGACTGTAAGGGTGGGAGCCTGCCCTAACACTTGGAGGTTTCATGACTGGAGCTCCTGGGTTGACTATGCAATTTGTTCCGGTTTCTTTCTTAATTTCCATGCGATTTACTTATGTGACTGTCGCTAACAGTCCTAGCTATGTTACAGTGCCTTTTAGCTATAGGTTTTGGGTACAAGCTGGATGCCAGGTTTTTTTGTTGTTTCAAATTAGGTATAACAGCAGGCTTTGTACTTTTGGGCTCCAGGCGCCCCCATGTGGAGACTGGTTTTTCATTTTCAATATCTACTATGTACTGATGTGCTGTCCCCCAGAACATAAAGCTGAACTGTTCTACACATATTTGATCCCTAGGGATCAATATGCTGCTATAGACTCTAATGGTTATGTCAAATAAAATTCTGTCTTGGAACATCCGGGGCCTTAATGATAAGGTTAAGAGGGCTGCAATGTTTAACTCAAGGCGGCTCGGCCGCATATTGTTCTCCTACAGGAGACCCACCTGGATGGAAGCAAGGTCCTGGCCCTTCATAAGCCATGGATACAATGCATGTTTTATGCTCCCTATTCTTCCTATGCCAGGGGAGTGTCCATTTTGCTTAGCAACAATGTACCTTGCACTGTCCAGAGGGTGATCTCTGATTCAGGGGGGCGTTATGTTATTTTGGTGTTCAATTTTTATCAAATGGCCATGATAATTGTTATATATATATATATATATATATATATATATAAATATATATATATATATATATATATATATATATTTATTTATTCTTACACCTTTTCAATCCGCAGATCTTGTATGATTTTCTGATGGTGTTGGCTCCCTATATGCACCTTCCTCTAATCCTGGCTGGAGATAATAATGCCATTTTGGATGGAGATCTGGACACCTCTAACCCCTTGAAATTGTCCTCTTTGGATCTCACATGTGTTTCTGCTGCTCAATTCACTGAGTTGTGGAGGTGGAAAAATCCGGAAGTGAGGAGTTACTCTCGTCTATCTCGTACCCACAAAATGGCCTCCTGCATTGATTTGGTGTTTGCCAATAATGCCTGTCTACCACTGGTACAGGACGCCTTCTATGTGGCGGGCGGTCTCTCGGATTATGATCCCTTACTACTAATGTTTACAATGGCAGCCAGGAATGGAGGAAATGCATGGCGATTATCGCCAGGTTGGTTACAATCAGAGTAGGTGATGCCAAAAGTACAAACCCCATGTAAGACTTTTGGGTTGATAATCCTTCCTCTGCAAAGGATACTGTGGTATAGGACACTTTTAAAGCGGTGATGAGGGGACAGTACATATGTGCCATATGCAGCAGGCCCTAGTAACTTGAACTTTGCGGCCCTGGAGGGTGCCAAGCGTCAACCTGCCTTACATGACACCACTCGTACAACCCTACAACATAAAGCTGAATCATTATTTGAGAAGGGGGATAAGAACAGCAAGCTTCTGGCAATGCTTGTGGCTCATTCACTTACATCGGTTAGTGTCCCCTGTAACTCCTGTCTTTTAATTTGTGAAGGTCACCATAAACAGTAGCAAGGCCACCACAAAGTGCAGCTGTGAGCATTAGTAAAGTTTAAAGTTCACTTTTTTAGAAAAAAAAAAAAGTCACAAGATCAACATATTACCAAAATGGTGCATAGGTATGCTTGCTATTTAAATATAAGACAGTGTAAGAAATAATACATGATGCACAGAATATACTATAACCAAAAGGGAGTATGTGGATTTTAGAAAGGCATAGTTTGTACAGTTTTTAGTAGGGTTGAAATAAGTTAAATTGAGATAGTGAAACCACACTATCAAAAAGAAAAGCACCATAAACCAAGCAGTTTGATTCGAATAATTTATTAATGAAGTCTGTGTAAATGACAGACTTCCTAGAAGTCTGCCATTTACACAGACTTCATTAATAAATTATTCAAATCAAACTGCTTGGTTTATGGTGCTTTTCTCTTTGATAGTGTGGTTTCACTATCTCAAATTAATTTATGCTAATCATTAAAAGCACAACCACACCACACAGGTGAATCAGTGGATTCTCTACCTTTCTATAAATGGTGTTTCGTTTTTTCTCTTTTTTTATTTGTAGTAGGGTTGCACCGATACCACTTCAATGCCGAGTACAAGTACCAATACTTTTTTTTCAAGTACTCGCCAATACTTTTTTTGTGACAGTGGCACTAATATGCAGCACTGATGGGCACTGATGATGTGTGGACTGTGTCAGTAGTTTTTTAAATTTTTTTTACAATTTTAACTAGCTATTTTTTTTATTATTATTATTTTTAATTTGTCCTATTGGGTGACATCTCCCCTTTGAGAGAGGAAAAAGGACTGAGGACAGATATTCCCCACTCCCTTTTTCTGCAGCCTTGGCTGCACTGGAGATAAATAGACAGGAGACAGAGGCTTCTCTCCATTCATAAACTGAGACATTGTAAACACAGTTTTCGATACTCTGTTATGAATGGACAGGGGCAGTGATTGCTGACTCTGTTCATTCAGAAAAGGAAGGAGCTGGTAAATATTTACCAGCTCCTTCCTCCGCTCTCCATCCTGATAGCTATGGGACGGGGGGACCGGAGGAGGACAGAGGGGGACTGGAGGAGCACGGAGGAGGACTGGAAGAGCATGGAGGACAGAGGGGGACTGGGGGAGCACGGAGTGGGACTGGAGGAGCACAGAGGACAAAGGGGGACTGAAGGAGCACAGAGAGGAGGACCGGAGGACACGGAGAAGGACAAAGGGGACAGTCTGCGATGATCGATGCGGAGAGTTACAAGCATCGATCTCCCTGTATAGATTTCAATAAAGCAGCTGAAAGCTGCGGCAGAAGGGGGTAGGGGGAAGAGAAGAGGAGCTGCTGTCAGCTGCTTTAATGAAATCTATACAGGGAGATCAGTGCTTGTAACTCGCAGCACCGATCATCCCTTACTGCCCAGGTATCGAGTCAAGCATCAGAGCATTTGCGCGAGTACAGGTACTCACGCAATTGCTCGGTATCGGCACCGGTACTAGTATCGGTGCAACCCAAGTTTGTAGTAAGGTAACAGAAGGTGAAACATAAAAGGCTTTTTATTTTATCGTGTTATTTATGACTGAACTTCTACTTTAAATTTTTTATTAGTATCTTAAAAACATTTGGAAGAGTGATATACAAAAAAAAACCCCGCCATATAGCAAAATGACCGCAGCAAAGTGGTTTCGACATCCTGACCAGACGCGCGGGGGCGCGCATCGCGGCGATCGTTGTTGCGGTGTGTCAGTTTGACACATACCGCAACACCGATCTAGGTAAAGAGTCTCTGACGGAGACTCTTTACCACGTGATCAGCTGTATCCAATCACAACTGATCACAGTGTAAACAGGAAGAGCTGTTGATCGGCTTTTCCTCACTTGCGTCTGTTAGACACGAGTAGAGGAGAGCCGATTGGCTGCTCCTCTGACAGGGGGGTCTGTGCTGATAATCAGCACAGACCCCCGAGGATGCCCACACTGGACCACCAGGGACACCACCCTAGACCACCAGGGATGCCAATCAGTGCCCACAATGGGCATCACTGATTGGCAGGCATTGTTTGGCACTGATTGGCATCCATCAGTACCATTTATTAGTGTACATCAGTGCCACCTATCAGTGCCCATTCATGCCACCTATCAGTGCCCATCTGTGTCACCTATCAGTGCCCACCTGTGCCGCCTATCAGTGCCCACCTGTGCCGCCTATCAGTGCCCAACCATGCCGCCTATCAGTGCCCATCCATGCCACCTATCAGTGCGACCTATGTGTACCCATCAGCACTGCATATCAGTGCCACCTATCAGTGCCGCCTATTAGTGCCCATCAGTGCCACCTCATCGGTGCCCTTCAGTGCAGCCCCATCAGTGAAGGAGAAAACTTACTTATTTCCAAAGTTTTGTAACAGAAACAAAAAAAACCATTTTTTTTTCAAAAAGTTCGGTCTTTTTTTTATTTGTTTAGCAGAAAATAAAAATCCCAGAGGTGATCAAATACCACCAAAAGAAAGCTCTATTTGTGGGAACAAAATGATAAGTTCAACAGCGCTGAAAGCTGAAAATTGGTCTGGGCAGGAAGGTGTACAAGTGCCTTGTGTTGAAGTGGTTAAATACTTTTGATTGTAAAAGCATGTCGATAAACATGCTTCATGTGTTTATCTATTGCTGGGCTATTGTATGAAATAGTTTTGTAATCCTGATTAGTGACCTGTCTCATTACTTTGGGGTGGTTTACCATCCATTATCATCAAAGTAAAATATTCTGGCACACCTGTAGCTTGAAAAAAAAACCTTAGCTAGACTTACCGGTGATGGTATTTCTACGAGCCTTTCAGGACAGCACCTTGGAGAGAGCGTAGCTCCACCTCTTCACGGGAAACACTGTGTGACAATGCCCCTTTAAATTCAGCTGCTTCCACCATACCATCAGTTAACGAGAATTCCTCCAACATGCTGGAAGATATAAGCAATTACCGAGCCCAGCGATTATAAGATTATACATAATAACCTAGGGACGGAAGTAGGCTGCTGTCCTGAAAGGTTTGTAGAAATACCGTCACCAGCAAGTCTAAGGTTTTCTCCCTTCGCCTTTCAGGACAGCACCTTGGAGAATGATAACTGAGAACTTACTTCAGGGTGGGACCACTGCTTGTAAAACTTTCCTACCGAAGGACTGGTCTGAGGCCAACAGTAGATCCAACCTGTAGTGCCTTATGAAGGTCGAGAAACTGGACCCAGCCCTCTCAGCCCACGAAGCCATCACTGACCGTGTAAAGTAAGGCAATATTCCCTCCGGAGGTTCTAAACCTAAGGACAGGTATGCTTCTTTATGGGCTTGTTTTAGCCACCTTCCTAGGGTACTTTTGGAAGCTGTATCCCCTTTGTGACTTTGTTCCATTAGGATAAAAAGACGATGACTTTCTAAGATTCTTCATTACTTCCAAGTACTTTAGGAAGCACCTTCTAACATCTAGAGTATAAAAGGCTTCTTCTCCTGGCCCCGAAGGCATGGGGCAGAAAGTAGGGTATATGGTCTCCTGTCTGCGGTGAAGAACTGAAGATACCTTAGGTAGGAAGGCTGGATCTGTCCTCAGCACTATCCTGTCTGCAGGGCTGGTGCAAGGATTTTCGACACCCTAGGCGAAACCTAATTTTGCTGCCCCCTTGGCTCCACCCCAACTCCGCTCCGACTCCACCCCTTTGCCCTGCCCATGTATACGGTAATCACCTCAGTGTAATACCCCCAATGTGCAGTATACAGGTGGGGGTGTGCAGTATACAGGTGGGGGGTGCAGTATACAGTATACAGGTGGGGGTGGAGTGTACAGTATACAGGTGGGGGTGTGCAGTATACAGGTGGGGGGTGTGCAGTATACAGATGGGGGGTGTGCAGTATACAGATGGGGGTGTGCAGTATGCAGGTGGGGGTGTGCAGTGTACAGGTGGGGGGTGTGCAGTATACAGGTGGGGGTGGAGTGTACAGTATACAGGTGGGGGTGGGGGAGTGCAGTATACAGGTGGGGGAGTGCAGTATACAGGTGGGGGAGTGCAGTATAGAGGTGGGGGTGTGCAGTATACAGGTGGGGGGGTGCAGTATACAGGTGGGGGGGTGCAGTATACAGGTGGGGGGGTGCAGTATACAGGTGGGGGTGGGGTGTGTGGTATACAGGTGGGGTATGCAGTATATAGGTGGGAGTGTGCAGTAAACAGGTGGGGGTGTGCAGTATACAGGTGGGGGTGTACAGTATACAGGTGGGGGTGGGGGTGTGAAGTATACAGGTGGGGGTGTGAAGTATACAGGTGGGGGGGTGGGGGTATGCAGTATACAGGTGGGGCGTGGTACACTACACTCCCCTGGGCACAGTCAGTATGCAGACAGCTGTGTAGAGAGGACAGTATCCCCCTGGCAGTAGGTTCTCTCACATACACACAAGGCAGTCAAGGTGTGTGCATAGGTGACTCACCGTTAGGCAGATGACGAGCAGTGTGAGGAGTATGGAGCCCCAAGCTGGCTCCTCACTCTGGACCGCCGAACCCTGCCTCCATACACTCCGCCCTTCAGAGCTCATCCTCTCTCCTAACGGAACAGGACTCCGTCCTCTGCAGATCGCTGCTGCGGTGCGAACGAGGGGGAGAGGGAGGGGAGTGCCTCTGACTGAAAGAGCGGGGCAGGAAGATGCCAGGAGAGGCAGAGCACACCATCGTGATTCAGCTCTTCTGCCGCCAATTATTTTAACAACACCCCTAGTGGCCGTGGCTGCGCCCTAGGCGGCAGTGCGCCCTAGGCAGCTGCCTAGTCCGCCTAGTGGTAGCGCCGGCCCTGCCTGTCTGACAGACACCTCTTTGATAATGCCTGTAAGTCACTGATTCTATGTGCAGATGTCATTGCCACCAGGAGCATTGTCTTTAGGGTCAGGAATCTTAAAGATGTCTCTACTAGCAGCTCGAACGGTGACTTAGTGAGTCCCTGAAGAACCAAAGAAAAATCCCACTTGGGAAAACTAATAAGAGGCCTAGGTCTAATTTTTGCCATAGCTTTAAAAAATCTATCAAGGGTTCCCTTGACAGGGTCTTTTCCAGAAAAACTGATAATGCAGCTACCTGTGCCTTGAGAGTACTTGCTGCTAAACCTTTCTCCATTCCTTCCTGGAGAAATTCTAACTGAAATAGTGCTAATGAAATTAAAGTTCTTGCTGGAACACCAGGAATTATAACACTTACAGCCTTTGAAGTAAATAGCCCTGGTGACCTTCTTCCTACTTGCTAGAAGGGTGTTAAGTTTTTCCTTAGAATTTCTTCCTCAGAAACCAGGCAGTTAGATTGAGGTACGCTGGATCTGGATGAATAATCTGACCTTGACCCAGAAGGTCCTCCTTGAGTGGTAATCTACAGGGAGATTTTGCTGAGAGATTCATTAGGGTTGAGAACCAGGGTCTCTTTGGCCAATAGGGAGCAATTAGGATCAGATCTGTGGACTCTGCTCTGAACTTTACTGTGACAGACCTAGCCGGGAGAGAGACTTTTGGAGGGGACTGTATGCTAGCCTCTTGCCGATCGATCGTGGGCCCTGGCATTTGGGGGAACGGTGCTCTTTGTGAGCTGTATGCCTGGGGACCCTTGAGGTGGTATTACTGTGGATTCGGGTCCTGGTCCTCCAGGACACACAGACTCTGGGGACCCTGGATTTGCCATATTGGAATAGTGACTGATTCATACCGTTGGGACTCCTACTGTTAAATGTTAATGTCATCAATTCCAGCTACCTGTCTGTTGTCTGCTAAAATGTGTATTGTAAATAAGTCTCTAGTATGGGATCTAAGAGTCATTAGATCCCATTGTTGTTTGTGTTTAATTAACTCTGCTATTGTGATAATGTTGATTGGATTTTCTGAACCACAAGACGGCCAGTCTGGCCTAAAGGTCATGTCTGAGTCATCTAGGCTGTCTAAAGGGATTCATTAATTAGCTCATGTTAATTAGGTTAATTAGGTTACAG
This sequence comes from Aquarana catesbeiana, assembly GCF_042186555.1. NCBI lineage: Eukaryota > Metazoa > Chordata > Amphibia > Anura > Ranidae > Aquarana > Aquarana catesbeiana. The sequence goes on along the minus strand of NC_133327.1, from coordinate 486,417,717 downwards.
CTGTATTGTTAGAGTAATATGAGTTGGAGGTATGCACCTCCACTTTTAGTGTATAAAAGAGCCTGTATATTGCAATAAAAGAGATTCCTGTTTGAACTTACATACAGCCTGCCTGGTGTTTGTTCTGAGCTATCACAACTGGACTAGAACAGCACAGAGCTGTAGTTCTAGTCCCGGAGCATCGGATGACCGAACAATCAGATGTTGCGATCTGCAATCTGATTCTATAGCTGCAGAGGAGTGTCGGGAGAGTGGAACTGAGCGAGCAAGGGGCTCGTTACATTGGTTGGCAGCCGTGGGATTTGCTCTCCAGTTACTGGGACACTCCAAACCAGCCTGCAGGAGAGCCACGCTGAAAGACTTACTTGAGAGCTGTGGAGGGAATGGTGGGATCGTGCTTCCTTGCCGTGAACACATCCAAACCATCACCTGGATCCAAGGTAGCAGGATAGCAGGAGAGGAGAAATACCAGCCACCATGGATGAGGAATTCAGAAGGAGGTTGCGAGAGAAGCAGATACAGCACAGAGGACCAGTATCAGAGCAGGTCCTGCTAGGATGGTTTGATTCTATCCGCTGCGAACTCTGGAAGGAAGCCCTAGCCCGTGAGCAGCGAATCCAGGGAAAAGTTCTCCCCTCCATCCATGTAAGGTACTGGTCGCAGTATGAAGTACGATTGCTGTTATTGGGGGAACAGCCGAACCAGGAGTGGACAGCCGAGTTAAGCAGGCTGATCCGGGCAGAAATGGGGATGGACGAGAGCTACAGAGCCCTCCAGTGGTATGTAGCCCAAGTGTGCCCGTGGACAGCGGATGACAGCCCCACGGAAGGCTTTGACTATGATGGCCTGGGATTGTTGTATTGGAGGCTGTCCAGGGACCCTGACTTTGGGAGTGATCAGGAGTGGCGTTTGGAGGAAATAATGGAGCACAGAGAGCGGAGACTGAATGTCTCAGAAGTGCACTGGGCACAGGAAGATTTGGAGTTTCTGGCCGTTCAGGAATGGGAGCTGGAGATTGCCTACAAACAGCTGTTAGTCTCTGCTCAGCAGCAGGGTGGTGCTCCCTTTGCCAGAGTTGACAACTCTGAAATCCTGGCTGAAGAGCTGACAATGTGGCAGAGTAACGGTGTGCTTTGCCAACCTGCACCCGCAGCTATGGAGGTGGAGGTCTTATGGCGGATGCAGCAAGTGCTGACTGACCTTGATGAACCTGTTTTTGCATTGGATGATCTTGGATGGAGGAATGTGCCTGTCCAGCAGAATGCCAGAGAATCGGCAGTGGAAAATCTGGAGATCGCTATCCCCAAAGCTGAAGTGCTGACAACGGGGCAGAGCTCTGCTAACCTCTGCCCAGCACTGATAGCATCTTCTGGGTTCCACGGAGAGAAGATGGTGAACCTTTATCCCCAGACACCAGTTGCAGAGACAGGGGATTTGATAGACTTTTCTGCTGAGGAAGAACAACCTGGTGAGCCTCCAGCAGAAGAAGAGCTGTTATTAGGGCCAAACTTCACTGTGCTCTGCCCAGCACCAACAGAAGTATCTGTGAAGTTACAAGGAACTTCCCCAGCTGAAGCGCTGGCAACCGGACAGAGGGTCCAAGATCTCTGCCCTACACCTGCGTCGGTTCCGGAGGCTCAGGGTGAGAAGGAGGTGGTCACTTCCCAGCAGCAGATCAGGATACAGGGGGAGAAGGGAGAGGTGTTCATCCTTTCTCCCCAACAGTTAGCCGGAGCAGATGGTGTGGGGTTTCCAGCAGAAGGGCTGGCAACAGGGCCGAGTACTGCTGGCCTCTGCCCTCAACTTACAGAGGATGGATTTCCTGTGAAGGTGGATGGGACTTTAGTCTCCACCTATATACCCCAGGGATGCTGGGAAGTCGGCCCAGATCCCCAACAGCATGACGGAGTGAGCCCAGACACCTTGTCTTCTCTCCAGCGGCAGAAAGGACTCCAGGGAGAAGGGCCAGTCCAGGCCTCTCCCCAGCGGCAGATATGTTCTCTGAGAGAGGCAGAAGTTGGCTGGGTGAGTAATACTCTGGAACAATTTGTTTGGGGTACTGTGTGGGTATAGGCATTAGAGGACTGGAACTACTGACTAACTTCGGAGTCAACCCATCTGGGGTCTCCTTCTGTGTTAGTCTCCTGCCGAAAGGGTAGAAATGTGACAGACCTAGCCAGGAGAGAGACTTTTGGAGGGGACTGTATGCTAGCCTCTTGCCGATCGATCGTGGGCCCTGGCATTTGGGGGAATGGTGCTCTTTGTGAGCTGTATGCCTGGGGACCCTTGAGGTGGTATTACTGTGGATTCGGGTCCTGGTCCCCCAGGACACACAGACTCTGGGGACACTGGATTTGCCATATTGGAATAGTGATTGATTCATACCGTTGGGACTCCTACTGTTAAATGCTAATGTCATCAATTCCAGCTACCTGTCTGTTGTCTGCTAAAATGTGTATTGTAAATAAGTCTCTAGTATGGGATCTAAGAGTCATTAGATCCCATTGTTGTTTGTGTTTAATTAACTCTGCTATTGTGATAATGTTGATTGGATTTTCTGAACTACAAGACGGCCAGTCTGGCCTAAAGGTCATGTCTGAGTCATCTAGGCTGTCTAAAGGGATTAGTTAATTAGCTCATGTTAATTAGGTTACAGCTGTATTGTTAGAGTAATATGAGTCGGAGGTATGCACCTCCACTTTTAGTGTATAAAAGAGCCTGTATATTGCAATAAAAGATTCCTGTTTGAACTTACATACAGCCTGCCTGGTGTTTGTTCTGAGCTATCACAACTGGACTAGAACGGCACAGAGCTGTAGTTCTAGTCCCAGAGCATCGGATGACCGAACAATCAGATGTTGCGATCTGCAATCTGATTCTATAGCTGCAGAGGAGTGTCGGGAGAGTGGAACCGAGCGAGCAAGGGGCTCGTTACATTTACTAACACTCTTGGTATTAACTGAAATGGGGGGAAAGCGCAAGACGGGGGAATTCTCATTTGTGAACAAACGCATCCACTCCGAGTGCTTGATCCTGTCTCTGGAGGGAGAAGGCGGCCAATGTTTTTACATTTATTTGGTTTGCAAAGAGGTCAACCTTAGGAAGGCCTTAACTTTCGGTGATCACCTCAAATAACTCTTGGTTTAATGACCATTCTGCTTCCCTTACTTCAGTCCTGCTGAGAAGGTCTGACTGCGGACAGCGAGGCCAAATTGTCCTCTGCCCAGCTCAGGATTTGATGAGCTGGTTCCATCAGGGTCTTGCTCCTTGTGCCCCCTGCTTTGTTAGGTATAATACCGCCGTCATGTTGTCCGATAACACCTGGACGTGCTGTTCGCTTAGAGCCTGCCAGAAGAAAAGGAGGCTTAGATAGATAGCCTTTAACTCCCTACAATTTGAGGACCTTCTTGCCTCTGGCTTGGACCATACACCCTGTGTTGTCTGTTCCTCGAGGTGAGCTCCTCACCCCCATGCGTTCGCATCTGTTAATCTCCGAGTTACCGGCAAAGTCCAGGGGAGTCCTTTTGAAGTGTGCCTCTGGTCTCTCCACTAGACATGTGCACACAAATATTTTGTTTAGGAATTTCGTTTTTGTCCGAAAAATAAATTTAGTTACTCCCGAAATTTGTTTTTATTTACTTAGTTTTTCGTTAAAAATTGCATTAGTCCGAAAAACTAAATTAATTAAGGTTGAATCTGTCATTGAAGGCTTATGGTGCCGGTCGAATGTTCAAAGAAGATTCGACGGAGCAGCTAAACTGTACGACACCGTATAGTTTACCTGCTCCGTCGAATCTTCTTAGAACTTTCAACAGACACCATAAGCCAAAGTACGTGTGTACTTAGTTCTAGCTATTTTACTGCTCCTCCTCTTTGGTTACAATCAGCCAATAACATTCATCATCATCATTATTTTTATTTTACTTCCTCCACCCAATTCCAGCAGCTCTTTTTCTCCCCTACGTCGAATCTTTTCTCTCTATGTAGAATAATCTTGGACTAATAGAGTTAAGGTTAGGCACATTCGACCATAGATGAAACAAGTGGGGTATAATGAGGCTTGTTTTACCATGTATATGAATTCGGTACCATAAAGCTATGGTTGCCCTCCAACCCCCATATATGTGTAACACAAAATTGTCCCGAACAGGGGGGACCAAGAAGAAAAGTGGGGCTCAAAGGAGAGGCAATCTTAATGTGTATTAAATGCGAAATGAATATTTATTGGTACAAAATAGATGAACATGGAGATATAGACAAGAGCATTACCACGGTGTGACCCTGCCCTAATAAAATTGATCAATATCTGAATTGATCAAACACAAACAAATCACAGACATGAGGAACATGAAACATGTATAGACTTACAAAACAAAACAAAAGCGTCCGGACGTCTTGGCTATTGATGTCTGCGCAAACCACAACAATGGGAAGTATACAGCAATGCTGAGTAAGGTTTGCGGTGCAGACATCAATTCCCCCGGGGGAGGGGCGGCTCAGGGTGGGATATGGAGGAATTGGAAAAGCTGGGAGAGGGGAGGGGGAGAAACGGGGAAGAGGGGAAAGGGATGGGGAACCTGGGAGAGGATGATCGGCCGTGGAGTGGGGTGCCTTCCCTTCAATAGCCTTCAATAGCCAAGACGTCCGGACGCTTTTGTTTTGTAAGTCTATACATGTTTCATGTTCCCCATGTCTGTGATTTGTTTGTGTTTGATCAATTCAGATATTGATCAATTTTATTAGGGCAGGGTCACACCGTGGTAATGCTCTTGTCTATATCTCCATGTTCATCTATTTTGTACCAATAAATATTCATTTCGCATTTAATACACATTGGGATTGCCTCTCCTTTGAGCCCCACTTTTCTTCTTGGTCCCCCCCTGTTCGGGACAATTTTGTGTTACACATTCGACCATAGGTTTGATGGACACAGATTGCTATTGTAAGCATCATGTTGAATATCCTATCAATATCGAACTGTTGTAGCAACAAAAACGAAAATAAAGCATTTGTTTATGTCGGATCTTTCGTTTTTTGGATTCTGCACTTTCGTTATCGTTTGTTAAAATGATAGCGAAAATATCTGAAATTCAGACGAGAATGCATGCGGACGAAAACGAATGAACATGTCTACTCTCCACCACCAAAGTGATCTTTTTGCCTTTGTTCCTATTTTGAACTTCTTTTTCAGAGGCTCCTGGTGTGTCCAATTCAGTAGAATGTCTGACTGCGGACATTGAGCATGAAGCCTGGCCCACTGAACTGAAGGGATTGCTGCTGTCAACAAGCCTAGGACTGACATGGCTTCCCTTACTGGAACCTCTGTGTTGGTTTGAAGTGTTCTCAGAGCTATCTGCATTTTTTCATCTTCTCTTGAGGGAGGAAGATTCTTTGTTCTATTGAATCTATTTCGTATCCAAGGAACCTTACTCATTGAGACGGTACCAGATTTGATTTCTGAAGGTTCAGAAGCCAACCTAGGCTGTTTAGATGTCCCTGGGTTATTTGCAGATTGACTATTACCTGATCTTTTGAGTCTGTGAACAGTAGTAAGTCATCCAGATAAGGCACTATGGAGATCCCCTTCAGTCTCAGGGAGAGGAGGAAAGGCCGAAGGGCAGAGCCCTGAACTGAAGGTGCCAAATCCCCCCCCTCCCCAAATTGACTGCTAGCCGCAGGAATTTCTGCAATGAAGCTGCAATTGGTATATGGAGATGCTATGTAACAGCTGGGGTGAGTAAATTCTTCATAGAGAAAATCGTGTCCATCCGGAGCTTTTTGTACTTTATAGATTGGTTCAGAATCTTCAGGTTGAGAATCAGACAAAATTTCCCTGATGGTTTCTTGACCAAAAAAATGTGGGGTAAAAACCCCCTCCCTTCTCGGTCCTTCGGGACTTGGGAAATGACACCCTGCTGCATCATTTCTCTCAGGAGAGATGTCATAGCCAGGGCTTTCTCCTGATCCCTCAGAAGGTTTGTAATGTAAAACCAGCTTGGGGGTGTCTGAAAATTCTAGCTGATAGCCTTGACTGATTAGATTCAGAACAAACAGGCTTTTTGTTGCTTTTTTCCAACCTGGCATGAAGGCCTGAAGCCTCCTGCCTACTGGTAGATGGTCGTTATTGCTTTTTTGAGGTTTGCTCGGAAAGACTAAAGAGCACCCCTCCTCTACCTCTCCCCCTTTGAGGGTCCCAGGGTCTTTTCTGGGTCTGATCTTTTTCTTTATGGGCTTGCAGAACAGGACTTATCCGCCGTCCAATAGAGGACGGTCTCTAATTCTGGCCCAAACATCAGATCTCCTGTAAAGGGAATTCCACACAACTTCACTTTTGATGCGGAGTCCCCTGACCAGGTTTTAATCCAGAGAGCCCTCCTGGCTGAATTAATAAGGGCTGAAGATCTGGCCGACAACATCCTGATGAATTCTGCCGAGGCATCTGCCATGTACTTGACCACTCTTAAAAGGGTAGGGAAGGACTCAAATCTAGCAAACAGCAAATCTTTTCTAGAGGTGGCTGCTACCACATGGCCTTTAAAGTTGTTCCAACCAGCATTCCATGTTTCTGGCCACTACTGTAGAGGCCATTGCCGGCTTAAAGTTAGATAAGGATGAATCCCAAGCTTTCCTTAAAAGGGAGTCTGCCCTTTTGTCCATGGCGTCTTTAACCACTTGACCACTGGGCACTTAAACCCCCTTAATAACCAGACCAATTTTCAGCTTTCAGTGCTCTCACATTTTGAATGACATTTACTCAGTCATGCAACACTGTACCTATATGAAATTTTTGTCCTTTTTTTCACACAAATAGAGCTTTCTTTTGGTGGTATTTAATCACTGCTGGGTTCTCTATTTTTTGCGCTATAAAAGAAAAAGACCGAAAATTCTGTAAAAAAATGCATTCGTCTTCGTTTCTGTTATAAAATTTTGCAAATTAGTAATTTTTCTTCATATATTTTGGCAAAAATTTATACCGCTACATATCTTTGGTAAAAATAACCCAAATCGGTGTATATTATTTGGTCTTTGTGAAAGTTATAGAGTCCAAAAGCTATGGTGCCAATATCTGAAAATTGATCACACCTGAAGTACTGACTGCCTATCTAATTCCTTGAGACCCTAACGTGCCAGAAAAGTACAAATACCCCCCAAATGACCCCTTTTTGGAAAGAAGACATTCCAAGGTATTTAGAAAGATGCATGAGGAGTTTTTGAAGTTGTCATTTTTTCCCACAATTCTTTGCAAAATCAAGATTTTTTTTTCTTTTTCACAAAATTGTCATATTAGCAGGTTATTTCTAACACACAGTATATGCATACCACAAATTACACCCCAAAACACATTCTGTTATTACTTCCGAGTATGGCGATACCACATGTGCGAGACTTTTACACAGCATGGCCACATACAGAGGCCCAACATGCACGGAGCACCTTCAGGCGTTCTGGAGTACCCAGGCCAATTCTGACATTTCTCTCCTACATGTAAAAATCATCATTTATTTTCTAGAAAATTACATAGAACCGCAAAACATTATATATGTTTTTTTAGCAAAAACCCTAGAAAATACAATGGCGGTCGTTGCAATTTTTTATCTCGCACGGTATTTGCGCAGCAATTTTTCGAACGCGTTTTTTTTGGAAAAAAAAAACAGTTTTGTCCTTTAAAAAAAAAACAAAACAGTAAAGTTAGCCCAATGTTTTTGCATAATGTGAAAGATGAAGTTATGTCAAGCAAATAGATACTTAACATGTCACCCTTCAAAATTGCACACACTCGTGGAATGGCGCCAAACTTTGCTACTTAAAAATCCCCATAGGCGACGCTTTAAAATGTTTTACTGGCTACATGTTTTGAGTTACAGTGGAGGTCTAGGGCCAAAATTATTGCTCTCGCTCTAACGTTCGCAGCGATATCTCACATGTGTGGTTTGAACACCGTTTTGGTGGGCGGGACTTACGTATGCGTTTGCTTCTGCATGCAAGCACACGGGGAAAAAAACATTTTTTTTTTTTATTGTTCATTTTACTTTATTTTAGTTTGACGCTTTTTTCCAAAAAATATTTTTTTTGATCACTTTTATTCCTATTACAAGGAATGTAAACATCCCTTGTAATAGGAATATGGCATGACAGGTCCTCTTTACAGTGAGATATGGGGTCAATAAGACCCCACATCTCATCTCTAGGCTGGGAGGCCTGAAATTAAAAAAAAAAAAAAAACGATCCTGGCTTCGATCGTAGCGGTGAGTCGGTAGAAGCACCTGACGGCGGCGGGAGGGGGGGGACGTCCCCCCTCGCCTCCCGTAAGAACAATCAAGCAGTGGAACAGCCGCTATGATCATTCTTATGGTGTAGGGAATCGCCAGCTGAAAAAGCTGATATCTGAATGATGCCTGTAGCTGCAGGCATCATTCAGATATCCCCGCACAAAGTCAAGGATGTTGTATGATGGCCGGTGGGCGGGAAGTGGTTAAAACGCATTTTTTTTTTTAACACAGCGGCGTATGGCAGAGTATGGCCGAGCATGGCCGAGCATGGCCGAGCATGGCTGGGTATGGCTGGGTATCACCAAGTATTGCAGAGTATGGCTGGGTATTGCAGAGTATGGCTGGGTATCACAGAGTATTGCTGGGTATCACAGAGTATTGCAGAGTATGGCTGGGTATTGCAGAGTATGGCTGGGTATCACCGAGTATTGCAGAGTATGGCTGGGTATTGCAGAGTAGGGATGAGCCGAACACCCCCCGGTTCGGTTCGCACCAGAACCTGCGAACGGACCGAAAGTTCGCACGAACGTTAGAACCCCATTGACGTCTATGGGACTCGAACGTTCGAAATCAAAAGTGCTAATTTTAAGGGCTAATTTGCATGGTATTGTCCTAAAAAGGGTTTGGGGACCCGGGTCCTACCCAAGGGGACATGTATCAATGCAAAAAAAACTTTTAAAAACGGCCGTTTTTTCGGGAGCAGTGATTTTAATGATGCTTAAAGTAAAAAAAAAAGTGAAATATTCCTTTAAATATCGTACCTGGGGGGTGTCTATAGTATGCCTGTAAAGTGGCGCGTGTTTCCCGTGTTTAGAACAGTCCCTGCACCAAATGTCATTTTTAAAGGAAAAAATCTCATTTAAAACTGCTTGCGGGTTTAATGTAATGTCGGGTCCTGGCAATATGGATGAAAATCAGTGAGGCAAACGGTACCCCCCAGTCCATTACCAGGCCCTTTGGGTCTTGTATGGATATTAAGGGGAACCCCGCACCCAAATTAAAATAAGGAAAGGTGTGGGGCCACCAGGCCCTATATACTCTGAACAGCAGTATACAGGCGGTGCAAACAAGACAGGCACTGTAGGTTTGTTGTTAAGTAGAATCTGTTTGTCATTTTGAACGGGTACATTTTTAACGTGTTTAGCTCCAGCCAAAATATCTTTTTTAAGCTTTTTGGAAAACATAGGGAAGGGTTATCACCCCTGTGACATTTGTTTTGCCGTCTTTCCTCCTCTTTAGAAGATTTCACCTCACTTTTTGTCCCAATGACATGTTTTTTGAGAATTTGGGGTTTTTTGTGGAACAGGTATTGGAAAGCATCAGTGGAAAGGAGAAAATGTTTTTCCCATAGTAACTCTTACAGGAGAGAATTTCCCTTCCTAGGGGTAGATTTCATCTCACTTCCTGTTGTCTCCTTCCGTTTGCAAGTAGGAGTCGTTTGTAAGTTAGATGTTTGAAAGTAGGGGCCTGCCCTATATACTCAGCAGAAATTTGGGCCTTAGGTGTTGTTGTGGCCACAACAACGTAAGCCCTCACAGGGCCCTGCTGTGAAATATTAGATCAAGAATTGTAATTACATGCCCCTGTTGAACAGGGGCAGAAAAATTGGGCCTTTGGTGGTGGTGCTGGTGCCACAACACTGCAACCCCTCACAGACACTCTAGTTGGAACGCAGGAACGAGCCCTGCTGCAAAGTATTGCATCAAAAATTGTAATTACACGCCCCTGTTAAACAGGGGCTGAAAAATTGTGCCTTAGGCACTGGTGGTGGCGCCCAGAACCAAAAATGTTCTTACAAGCTATCAGCGTGATGATTGAGGAGGAAGAGGATAATTACTCAGGGATAGTCACTCAGCATCAGCATAGGCAGTCTTTGAAGGGATCTGAGATTTCAAAAAAAATTATTCGGTTACATCAGCATCAGGTGCTTGGTAGCTGGTGGTGATCCAAGACTGATTCATTTTTATGAAGGTCAGTCGATCGACCGAGTCGGTGGACAGACGCACCCTGTGATCGGTTACCACGCCTCCAGCAGCACTGAATGTGCTTTCTGAAAGAACGCTGGATGCAGGACAGGCCAGTAGCTCAATTGCATACTGTGCAAGCTCTGGCCAGTGATCCATCCTCAAGACCCAGTAACCCAGAGGATTTTCGGTGGGAAAGGTGTCCAAGTCTGGTCTTGCCCCTAGGTATTCCTGCACCATGTAAAACAGACGCTGGCGATGGTTGCTGGAACCGATCATACCTTGGGGCTGCAGACCAAAAAATTGTCTGAACGCATCGGTCAAACGGCCACCTTCTCCACCGCTCCTTCTTTGACTGACCGAAGCCTCAGCAACACGTTGTCCAGAAACAGGAGTTTGTAACCTCCCAGTCTCTGGGAACGCGTTGCACAGACCTTTCTGCAAGGCCTCCCGAAGATGTTTCATCCTCTGCTCCCTCTGCGATGGCAAGATAAGGTCCGCAACCTTACCCTTGTAACGTGGATCAAGGAGGGTTGCCAGCCAGTATTGGTCCTTCTCCTTGATACCACGAATACTAGGATCCTTATGCAGGCTTTGCAGGATCAGGGAGGCCATGCAGCGTAGGTTTGCTGAGGCATTCGGTCCGGAGTCCTCTGGATCACTAAGGACGACATGGTCCGCAGCCACCTCCTCCCAGCCACGTACAAGTCCATGTGTTTCTTGGGACTGATCCCTTAAAGACTGCTGCTGATGCTGAGTGCCAGGCTCCACCTCCATACTGACACAATCTTCCTCCTCCTCCTCCTCCTCTTCCTGTGTGATCGGCGGGCACGCAGGAACACTGTCTGGATAAAGGGGGCCTTGAGAGCTAAGGAAGTCCTCCTCTTCCTGCCTCTGTTCTGCCTCAAGTGCCCTGTCCATTATTCCACGCAGCGTGTGCTCCAACAGGTGGACAAGGGGGACAGTGTCACTGATGCATGCACTGTCACTGCTCACCATCCTCGAGGCCTCCTCAAATAGTGACAGGACAGTGCATGCATCCCTGATCATGGCCCACTGGCGTGGGGAAAAAAAAACAAGCTCCCCTGACCCTGTCCTGGTGCCATAGTCGCACAGGTACTCATTGATGGCCCTCTGCTGCGTGTGCAGCCGCTGCAGCATGGCCAACGTTGAGTTCCACCTGGTGGGCATGTCACAGATTAGGCGGTTCTTGGGCAGGTTAAACTCCTTTTGGAGGTCCGTCAGCCGAGCACTGGCATATGACCGGCGGAAATGCACACAGACTTTCCTGCCCTGCCTCAGGACATCCTGTAAGCCCGGGTACCTGCCCAAGAACTGCTGCACCACCAAGTTAAGGACGTGAGCCAAACAGGGCACATGGGTAATTTGTCCCTGTCGGAGGGCAGAGAGGAGGTTGGTGCCATTGTCGCAAACCGCCATTCCTGCCTTAAGTTGGCGTGGCGTCAACCACCTCTGAACCTGCCCCTGCAGAGCTGACAGAACCTCTGCCCCAGTGTGGCTCCTGTCCCCCAAGCACACCAGCTCAAGCACCGCATGGCATCTTTTGGCCTGCGTACTTGCGTAGCCCCTTGAACGGCTACGGAGCACCGCTGGTTCCGAGGAAAAAGCACAGGAAGAGGCCATGGAGGAAGAAGAAGAGGAGGGGGTGGAGGAGAGAGGTGTGTCACAATCATTAGCATTTTGGAGGCGTGGTGGCGGAACAACCTCCAACACTACTGCACCTTGTCCTGCATCCTTCCCAGCTGCCAGCAGAGTCACCCAATGCGCCGTGAAACTTAGGTAACGTCCCTGTCCATGCCTGCTGGACCATGAGTCAGCGGTAATATGCACCTTACCGCTGACCGCCCTGTCCAGCGAGGCATGGACATTGCCTTCCATATGCCGGTAGAGAGCCAGAATCGCCTTCCGTGAGAAAAAGTGCAGTTTGGGTACCTGCCACTGAGGAACCGCACATTCCACAAACTCACGGAAGGGGGCAGAGTCTACCAACTGAAAAGGCAGCAGTTGAAGTGCTAGCAATTTTGCCAAGCTAGCATTCAACCGCTGGGCATGTGGATGGCTGGGAGCAAACTTCTTTCGGCGGTGCAGCAGCTGGGGCAGGGAAATTTGCCTGGTACAATCTGACGTCGGTGTACCAAAAGCAGATTGCCCACAAGTACTTGGCTGTGACACACCTAATTCTACACTTTCATTCCTCTCAGTGCAGGTCTCAGAGAGGACTGAAGGTATAGTGGGGTTGGAAATCTCAGCTGATGAGGAGCAAGGAGAGGTCCTCTTTGTTCTTTGGTGTGGGTCTTTTAGATACGCTTGCCAACGAACTGCATGGCAGGTCAACATATGTCTGGTCAAGCATGTGGTACCCAAGCGGGAGATGTTTTGGCCACGCGAGATACGCTTGAGACATATGTTGCAAATAGCAGCGGTGCGATCTGATGCACTCATCTCAAAAAAGGCCCACACCAAAGAACTTTTTGAATAACGCGCAGAGACTGCAGCGCCCTGCACATGTGGAGCTTTGGGGTGTGATGCAGTCAATGTGCTGCCCTTATGATGTGCCACCTCCTCCTCATCCCCTCTCCTATCAGGCACCCACGTTGAGTCAGTGACCTCATCATCCCCTCCCTCCTCATCACTGGAGCAAACCTGGCAGTATGCTGCAGCAGAGGGAGCATGACTGCCAGATTGCTGTCCTTCTTGGGCACCCCCTCTGTTCATGCTTATGTTACTGCCTTCATCGAGCTAAGTATCATCATCAGAGCCTTCCAAACGCTGGGCATCCTCCTGGAGCATGTACCCAACACTGTGGTCAAACAGTTCGAGGGACTCCTCAGGAGGACATGGTGGGGCTAGGGAAGGAGTCACTGATGACATTGAGCCGAGGGAAGAGGCCGCTGCTTTGCCAGACAAAGTACCCTGGGCATGGGTGAGATAGGATGAAGAGGATGAGGACGGCTTGGTCATCCACTCGACCAAGTCTTCCGCATGTTGCGGCTCAACACGGCCAGCTGCCGAAAAAAAGGCCAAGCGTGTCCCACGGCCACGTGCTGATGAGGATGCACTGTCTCCACGACCAGCACTAGACACAGAGCCTGCTTGCCCTCTCTTATTGGCTTGTGACTGTCTACCTCTCCTTCTTGGCCTTCCAGACATACTAACGGCCTGTAGCTGCACTAAGCTGGGATATATATATATATATATATATATATATATATATATGTACTGATACTGCAGCTAGCAAAATCAACTGCCTGCCTGTAGTATGAGAACACCACCAACCTTCTACAGGTAGCTTTAGCTGAACACTCAGAGGTGGACGCACCCCACTAACTTGTAGGTTTAGCTGAACACTGTGAACAGGACGCACCCCACTAACTTGTAAGTTTAGCTGAACATTGTGAACAGGACGCACCCCACTAACTTGTAGGTTTAGCTGAACACTGTGAGGTGGACGCACCCCACTAACTTGTAGGTTTAGCTGAACACTGAGGTGGACGCACCACACTAACTTGTAGGTTTAGCTGAAAACTGTGAGCAGGACGCACCCCACTAACTTATAGGTTTAGCTGAACATGGTGAGCAGGACGCACTGCACTAACTATAAATTGTCTAGCTGCCTGACTGTGGTACTAATAGGATCAAAAGAACACCAGTAATTTTCTTCAGGTAGCTGTAAATACTGTAACAAGACAAGCCTGCCTGTCAGTAAGAAGATAACAGGAACGGATCTAGCTGAACACTGTGAGCAGGATGCACTGCACTAACTTGTAGGTTTAGCTGAACACTGTGAGGTGGATGCACCCCACTAACTTGTAGGTTTAGCTGAACACTGTGAGCAGGACGCACCCCACTAACTTGTAGTTTTAGCTGAACACTGTGAGCAGGATGCACTGCACTAACTGTAAATAGTCTAGCTGCCTGACTGTGGTACTAATAGGATCAAAAGAACACCAGTAATTTTCTTCAGGTAGCTGTAAATACTGTAACAAGACAAGCCTGCCTGTCAGTAGGAAGATAACAAGAACGGATCTAGCTAAACTGAATACAGTATATATATATATATATATATATATATATATATATATATATATATATATATGTATATATATATGCAACACCTGGGATGCATATATATATATATACACAATACACTAAGTGCAGCTAACTGACTGACTGTTCTGCCTAATCTATCTAACTCAAATCAAATGTCACTGTCTCTCTCTCTCTCTCTCTCAATGAACCGCGGAACACACACTACACAAGGCCGCCGTGCAGGCGGCCTTATATAGTGTGGGGCGTGTACTAAATCCCCTGAGCCATAATTGGCCAAAGCCTCCTTGGCTTTGGCCAATTACGGCTCTCTGTTCAGGCGGCGCTGTGATTGGCCAAGCATGCGGGTCATAGTGCATGCTTGGCCAATCAGCCAGCAATGCACTGCGATGCCGCAGTGAATTATGGGCCGTGACGCGCCACACGAATTTGGCGCGAACGGCCCATATCGTTCGCAATTCGGCGAACAGACGATGTTCGAGTCGAACATGGGTTCGACTCGAACACGAAGCTCATCCCTATTGCAGAGTATGGCAGAGCATGGCTGGGTATCACCGAGTATTGCAGAGTATGGCTGGGTATGGCAGAGTATGGCTGGGTATGGCAGAGTATGGCTGGGTATGGCAGAGTATGGCTGGGTATGGCAGAGTATGGCTGGGTATTGCAGAGTATGGCTGGGTATGGCAGGGTATCGCCGAGTATTGCAGAGTATGGCAGAGCATGGCTGGGTATCACCGAGTATTGCAGAGTATAGCTGGGTATGGCAGAGTATGGCTGGGTATTGCAGAGTATTGCGGGGTATTGCAGAGTATTGCAGGGTATTGCAGAGTATTGCAGGGTATTGCAGAGTATTGCAGAGTATTGTGGGGTATTGCAGAGTATTGTAGAGTATTGCAGGGTATTGCTGAGCAAGGAGGGATGGCTGAGCATGGATGGATGGATCCATGGATGTGACTGCAATTGTCACAGAGCAGCGCTGTGGGATCCAGCCCACAGCGCTGCTGCCATGCAATCTCTCCCCTCCACTGTACAGATCAGTACACAGAGGGGAGAGAGGAAGCGGCGTCATGACACGGTTTGTTTACATGTGATCGCTCCGTCATTTGACAGAGCGATCACATGGTAAACGTCCGCGATCAGCAGGATTCTGGGAGGACGTCACTGTACGCCCTCCCAGAGTTATCCAACCGCCCTGCAGCCGTCATGTGGCTATGGGCCGGTTGGTAACTGGTTAAGCACGCCCAAATCCTCAAATGCAAGATGAGTCTGTCTTGACACCTGGGAAAAGCCGGCATCAATTTTTGTTTTTTATTCCAAATTAACGCCTCGTCCTCCTCAAAAGGAGACCTTCTTTTAAGGGCCCGAGAAAAAAAACTGTCCTTTTTCTGGATCCTTCCATTCCTTTCTAATTGTGTCAGCCAATACTTTATGAACTGGGAAGACTCTGTGTCTGCCCTCCTCTAACCCCTGGTACATTTTGTCATGTAACGATAGTTGGGCTTTTTCTTCTTGGATTTTCAGGGTGGTATAGACTGCTTTCAATAAGTCATCCACCTCTTCAAGTGTCAGTTTGTATCTGGATGCTCTCGTTTCCTCCTCCCCCTCATCCTCCTCTGAGTCGATTGTTGAGGGGGGAATACTCTCTCTTCATCTGACTCACTTTCAATCGATCTAGAAGTGGTAGGAAGAAGATTGGACTGGGAGCTCTGTTCTTGGCTGGAACTCTGCCCCTGCTTCTTCATGAGGGAACGTACTGTCCCTAGAGTCTCTGCCAATTCTTTTCTCACTGAGGAAAAGAGCTCCTTACACTCCTGTGCGGACTCCTCCCTTACCAATCCCGCAATACAAAATCTGCAAAGCGATTTGGCCCATGAGTCTCTTAGTGGGTCCTTGCATGAAGGGCATTTTCTTCCCGTAGTTCTCTCTGTTTTAGTAGTGGCTTTCTATAAGACAGAAAAACCCACAGGCCCCCCCCCCCCATTAGATCTACACCAAAACAGGGAACAGAGAGAAACAGAAAGGGTGCCCAAGGCAACCACCACAAAAGTGCCCCGAAGTCTCCCATCCATGCTGAACCGCTAGTAGGATGTAGCCCTATAGCAGACAGCTGCAGGTTAATTTGCATATCACAAATAAACCCAGTGAAAAGGGAAAGAGGCACCTCTCCTACCTGGGCCTGGCTGGGAATCTGGGTGCCTGCATCCGCCATCGCTGCTGGCGACTCTGCCTCCTCCATCATGAGTGCCGCAGCAGCCAACTGTGTCCTTTTTAAATGAAGCTTCTTCCAGCGTCCCCATGCTGGAGGGGCAGACAGAAGCCCCCTGGCCAGGTGACCTGCCCCTTTGCTTCTGCGTTGCAGCAGCAGGAACCACTCACTGCTACGCCCCACTGGAAGTTCCCGCCCCCAGGAACTGACTTCACATGCCATCCAGAACTCGGAGCTGACATGCCGAGACCTGTGCACATCCAAACTGAGCACAACTGCTGCCCCCGAGCGCAAGGAGCAGACAAAATCCGGCGGACCCTTACTCCTGTGAGCCAGCGGAGGAAGCGAGCACTGGAGCAACCTCCCTCTCATGCGGGGAGGGAGCTGGTCTGGTCTGATGATTCAAACTAAAAAGGTACTGCCAAAACCCTCTCCTTGGAGAGAGTGCAGCCCCTCTGGTTCCCCAGCAGTGCTTCCACCATGGCGGAGGAAACACTAAAACTGATGGTGGAAGCAGCTGAACTTAAAGGGGAGTTGTCACGCAGTGTTTCCTGTGAAGAGGTGGTGCTATGCTCTCTCCAAGGTGCTGTCCTGAAAGGCAAAGGGAGAAAATTAATTTACATGCCAACCTATTAGATGCTTCTGAAGGCGTTTATAGTCAAAACCATTTTTGTTTTATTTTAGACAGTTAGGTAGGGTAAAACTACAGTTATTCTATTTCTTCTAACTTTGTCCAGCTTATTTTAGAGACAGAAGTGAAAATGAGAGGAAATCATTCCAAATTTATGAAATTTCCATCTTAGAGAACTGTCAAAAGAACTGGTATCCCAATTGGAGGATATTCCCTCGCCTCTTGCTCTGGGGAGGGCTCAAAATTTCTAGAGTTTCCCTTATATTCTGTTCCCATGATAATGGTCACTAGGACAAATAGAGGGGTAAATCTCCCCAGTGGGGATATAGAGAGCTATAAAATATTTCACAAAGTCTAACCCTTTTCCCACTGTATCTAAAACTAAAAAAATTAATTTTCATACATACATACAGTGGGGACGGAAAGTATTCAGACCCCCTTACATTTTTCACTCTTTCTTATATTGCAGCCATTTGCTAAAATCATTTAAGTTCATTTTTTCCTCATTAATGTACACACAGCACTCCACATTGACAGAAATACACAGAATTGTTGACATTTTTGCCGATTTAGTAAAAAAGAAAAACTGAAATATCACATGGTCCTAAGTATTCAGACCCTTTGCGGTGACACTCATATATTTAACTCAGGTGCTATCCAATTCTTCTGATCATCCTTGAGATGGTTCTACACCTTCATTTGAGTCCAGCTGTGTTTGATAATACTGATTGGACTTTATTAGGAAAGCCACACACCTGTCTATAGAAGACCTTACAGCTCACAGTGCACGTCAGAGCAAATGAGAATCATGAGGTCAAAGGAACTGCCTGAAGAGCTCAGAGACAGAATTGTGGCAAGGCACAGATCTGGCCAAGGTTACAATTACTGCTTACAAGGTTAAAATTTCTGCTGCACTTAAGGTTCCTAAGAGCACAGTGACCTCAATAATCCTTAAATGGAAGACGTTTGGAACGACCAGAACCCTTCCTAGAGCTGGCCATCCGGCCAAACTGAGCTATCGGGGGAGAAGAGCCTTGGTGAGAGAGGTAAAGAAGAACCCAAAGATCACTGTGGCTGAGCTCCAGAGATGCAGTCGGGAGATGGGAGAAAGTTGTAGAAAGTCAACCATCACTGCAGCCCTCCACCAGTCGGGGCTTTATGGCAGAGTGGCCCGACGGAAGCCTCTCCTCAGTGCAAGACACATGAAAGCCCGCATGGAGTTTGATAAATAAACACCTGAAGGACTCCAAGATGGTGAGAAATAAGATTCTCTGGTCTGATGAGACCAAGATAGAACTTTTTGGCCTTAATTCTAAGCGGTATGTCTGGAGAAAACCAGGCACTGCTCATCACCTGTTCAATACAGTCCCAACAGTGAAGCATGGTGGTGGCAGCATCATGCTGTGGGGGTGTTTTTCAGGTGCAGGGACAGGACAACTTGTTGCAATCGAGGGAAAGATGAATGCGTCCAAGTATAGGGATATCCTGGATGAAAACCTTCTCCAGAGTGCTCAGGACCTTAGACTGGGCCGAAGGTTTACCTTCCAACAATACAATGACCCTAAGCACACAGCTAAAATAACAAAGGAGTGGCTTCACAACAACTCCGTCGTGACTGTTCTTGAATGGCCCAGCCAGAGCCCTGACTTAAACCCAATTGAGCATCTCTGGAGAGACATAAAAATGGCTGTCCACCAACGTTTACCATCTAACCTGACAGAACTGGAGAGGATCTGCAAATAGGAATGGCAGAGCATCCCCTAATCCAGGTGTGAAAAACTTGTTGCATCTTTCCCAGAAAGACTCCGCTGTATTAGATCAAAAGGGTGCTTCTACTAAATACTGAGCAAAGGGTCTGAATACTTAGGACCATGTGATATTTCAGTTTTTCTTTTTTAATAAATCTGCAAAAATTTCAACAATTCTGTGTTTTTCTGTCAATATGGGGTGCTGTGTGTACATTAATGAGGAAAAAATGAACTTAAATGATTTTAGCAAATGGCTGCAATACAACAAAGAGTGAAAATTTTAAGGGGGTCTGAATACTTTCTGTCCCCACTGTATCTTTCTTCCCACTGATTAAAAAAGAAATACATACCTATGGTGGTGTATGTACCCCTAATTTAAAAAAAAAGCATCAGTTTTTATTTGATTACATTTTTGACAAATGTAAAATAAGACTGATTTCTGATCTACAATATTTATTTTCACCTTTATAGGTTTACGTTTCCTCATGTATATCATGTCCTCATGCTGTAGTAATCCATTGTGAGATCTAGACGTGCAGAATGGAAAACCAGAGTTAGACTTACCGGTAACTCTGTTTCTAGGAGTCTTCCAGGACAGCCAATGAGACATAGCATCAACTCCTTCAGGAACAGGAAACGCATCACCAAGTACACAGATGTCCCTCTGCTGAACTGGTCAGTTTTAAAACAAGAGCCGAAGGACAAAATCTAAACAAAACATCATAAAACAAGGGAGGGAATCTGGCTGTCCTGGAAGACTCCTGGAATCAGAGTTACCGGTAAGTCTAACTCCAGTTTTCCCAATTCGTCTTCCTGGACAGCCAATAAGACAATAAGCAAGATCTTCCTAAGTTAGGGAAGGTCATAAAAAGCCCAAAGACCTTTACCACCCCCGGAATTACCATAAATATCATAGATATGGTGGACCCAATTCTCAATAAAGAGAAAAACCATGGTAGGGGACCTGGTTGTAAGGAAAAGTCTAGCAATCTTCATAAATAAGAGCTCAAAGTTACACCGGACTGATTCCAAAAAAACAATATCTGTAATAAAGAAGCTAGCTCTAGTGAGCATCTCCTCTGGCTGGAGGAAACACAAAAACTGACCAGTTCAGCAGAGGGACTTCCTTTAAAGTGTACTTGGTGATCTATTTCCTGTTCCTGAAGGAGGAAGTGCTGTGTCTCATGGGCTGTCCTGGAAGATGAATTGGGAAAATGTGTTTTGTTTTTGATAGATTAGTTATGTTGCAAATTTTGTTTTGGAATTCGTTTCGTTTCATTTCGATTATTAATTTTCTAACGAATGCCAAATTTTCAGAATGATTCATATTTGGACCGATCGAAAAATAAGAATTCTAGCTAGATGCTAAGGAGTGGGCTGGGTAGCTCTGGGAAATTAAAAAAAAAAAAAAAAAAAAGCGTGGGGGTCCCCCCAATCCATATCAGGCCCTTCAGGTTTGGTATGGATTTTAAGGGGAACCCCACGCCATTTAAAAAAAAAAAAAAAAAAAAAAAAATGGTACAAGCACGCAAATACGAGCACAGGTCTGCAGAATTCCGGCATGGCATCAGGGATCTGCTGATCACTGCTGCAATGCTTTACAGGCTCCTACAATAAAAAAATAATAAATGCACATTTTTTACCTGAACAAAATGTGCATTTATTATTTTTTGTGAAATGGTAAACTAATCCTTTCATTTTAAGTTATGTAGGGAATCAAATGTAATAGAAAATCTGAACTCTTACCATCCCAATGCATTATTCTACCAAAGAGAAGAGACTAATCCTTTCTTTTTTGCACTTTCTGGTACAGATTTAAGAAGAATTACTGCTGGATTCTTGGGCATGGCTGCAGCAGTACTCTTGTGTGGATGCATAGTTGCTGCAGTCAGCTTCTTCTGGGAAGAAAGTCTTACACAACATGTGGCTGGACTGCTTTTTCTAATGACAGGTACTTATTTTCACTAATAGGCCAATCCTAATAAACACATCCTGCTTTCCATGTGGTTATCAAAACAAAACTCTAATCAGCAAGTTAAAGCACACAAACTGCACATCCTATAGATACAATGGGACTTTGAAGAAGTTAGAAGCTCTGCTCATTTTATCTTTAAACTAGGATTTACATAACTCCATAATGAAAGATACGGCATGTTTCTCCAACACCTTCTGCGTAGAACTGCGGATTTTTGCCACACAGTTACACTCTGCCCAACTATCCTGTCATGCTAGTGTGTAGTGGGGTAGAGAGCCTGCATTTTGCTCAAAGAAAGTAATGTTCTTAAGACCATGTAACCCACTAGGCTAAAATGTTGTGGGTTCAGAGTTAGAAGTACTTAACATATAAGGATACCAGCACACATTAGGTCTTATCAAGAGGGACACCATGTAAAGAATGCAAGGTTTAAGAATAAAAAAATTAAGCAGCGAGCAAGTAAAATTCAATACATGTATGTTTGACTGATATGCCAGGGGCGGACTGACAACTCATGGGGCCCCCGGGCAATAGGAGATCCTGGGGCTCCCTGTCCCCACCCATGTGTTCCCATCCACACTCAAGCCACACCCACACAAATCCTCACAATCATATTGCACTGCCCACACTACATGCGTTCGTGTTTGTAAAGACTCGTTTTTTTTTTTAAATAACAAACATGTCATACCTTCCTCCACTGTGCAGTTCATTTTGCACAGAGTGGCCGTGATCCTCATCTTCTGGGGTCCCACGGTGGCTCTCACGGCTCCTCCCCGCATCAGATAACCCCCCCTAGAAGCGCTCTCGCAGGGAGGTTACCTTGCGGGTGCGCTCAATAGACACATGTTTACATACTTGTGCTCGTCCTACATAAAGCTTTTCATATAGAGCGTGTGCGGGGGTCATGGGTGTGCTTTTTTTTTTTTTTTTTTTTTTTTTTAATTTTTATTTACTTTATATCATTTTTTCACTGATCATCAATGTAAGGAACATTCTTCCCACTGATCACCAATGTAAGGAACATTCTTCTCACTGATCACCAATGTAAAGGTCATTCTTCCCACTGATCACCAATGTAAGGGACATTCTTCCCACTGATCACCAATGTAAGGAACATTCTTCCCACTGATCACCAATGTAAGGGACGTTCTTTCCACTGATCACCAATGTAAGGAACATTCTTCCCACTGATCACCAATGTAAGGAACATTCTTCTCACTGACCACCAATGTAAGGGGAATTCTTCTTACTGATTACCAATGTAAGGAGCATTCTTCCCACTGATCACCAATGTAAGGGACATCCTTCCCACTGATGACCAATGTAAGGGACATTCTTCCCACTGATCACCAATGTAAGGAGCATTCTTCCCACTGATCACCAATGTAAGGAGCATTCTTCATACTGACCACCAATGTAAGGAACATTCTTCCCAATTTTTCTTTATTAAAAGTCTTGCAATCAATAAGCATTAAATCACTATATATAATATACATAAATATATACATATTTACATAAATGAAAATAAATATAGCAAATCTGCTCTCAAACAAAAAATTACTTTACAGCAAAAACAAAACTCATCGGGAACATGTCATTATTATGGATAATCTTACTACGACTACACCAGACATCAAACCTGTGAGGTCATGAAATAAACCAGCACCCATGATGTATGCAGCCCTTCTTCAAAAAGAAGATACTAACCAACAAAAGCTAAGGGAGTGAAAGAAACAGAAAAAGAAAAGGAGCTCCTCACCCAGAGATGGGCAGTTCACCAAAGGCAGGTCTGATATTCCTCCACGCCCTTTTCCAGACTGACTGAGGCTCCCTGCCCTTCTCAAGACCCCAAATTTTCCCGACCTCACCCAGAATATCGTGCACCACCACCTCAACAGAGAGGACTTTCTTCCGCAGGGTAATCTGGCACCATGCATTCCATGTGAAGTAACAGACAACTATACTAACTAAAAACAGTGTATCCAAATCAAAATCCCAGCGAGTCGGGAATGCCCCGTACACCCACTCCACATAACTCATGCGATAGAAAAAGGGGATGTCTAGAGCCCTCCCCAGCTCTATGTTAAAGGGACACTGCAGCAAAAAGTGGTCCATAGACTCCACTTTACCAACACACTCCGCTCTAGGACAATCTCGATCATCCACAGGAAGATGCTTCAAGTTCCCTCTGACATAAAGCCTTCCATGGAAAGCGAGCCAGGCTTGATCCCTAAACTTCAAGGGGATTCTTTCTAAATTGATTAAACGCAACCCATCCCTCATTACAGAGTCTGGGCAATCCCTTAAGGCCAGTGACACACTGAAAGCAAAGCTCAAAATCCTCTTCTCCAGAAGCTTCCTGGGGAGGGACTTGATATCCTCCACTATCACCTGCCACTGCCAAAGTATTTTCAGAAACGGGGCAACATAAGCCGAGAGCTTGCCATGTCGGACTCTCAGACTTTTCACTGGCCCGCCATCTTCCCAGCATCGCAGAAAAGGCCTAAAACATGATTGAAAAATGCCCACCCATGCCGGCGGGTTCTCTGCTAGCATGTTACCAAGATTGTACTTTAAAAAGAGCAGAGAAAAGAAAACTATTGGGTTGACCATTCCTAGGCCACCCTCCCTCCTAGACAGGTAAGTTACATTGCGTTTGATCAGGTTCAGCCTATTTCCCCATAACAGTTGGAAAAAACAGCTGTACACCCTTGCATAGAGAGATGCTGGCAAGATACAGACGAAGCTGACATATAAAAAGACTGGGACCAGGTACGTTTTGATCAAGTCAACCCTCTCCCTCAAAGAAAGCTTCCATTTCTTCCAGCTTGCTACTTTGGCATTGGCACACACCAACCTGCTTTCCCAATTTCGATGACCATAGTCACCAGGACCAAATTTGATGCCCAACACTTTAATTTCCTGTTTAGGCTCTGGGAAAGCACCCGGAAGTTCGAAGCTTTCACCCTCCTCACCCATTAAGAAAACTTCACTCTTTTCATGGTTGACTTTAGAACCAGGTGCCTCCGTGTACTGCTCTATCATGGAGACCACCTCCTGCGCCTCCTCCGTCCCAGAGACAACAGACACATCATCGGCATAGGCCACGACCTTCAAAGGTGGCACACCAGCAATGCCCAAAGGCACCCCGCACAAAGATCCACTCTCTAGCCTTCTTATGAAGGGGTCAATTGCGAATACATATAACAGGGGGCTCAGAGGACATCCCTGGCGCACACCAGAGCCAACCTCAAAAGGCCGTCCAACCCAACCATTAACCAGTGGGAAGCTCTCAGCCCCTCTATATAATGTCTTCAGCCAATCTATAAACCTCCCCTGCAGGCCGTATCTACCAAATAACAAATACAGTTACTTGTGATTGACTCTATCAAAAGCCTTCACCTGATCCAATGCCAGCAAGTACTTTCTCCATCCAGTAGCCCTGCATCATTCCAAAGCCTCCCGGACAGCTAAAACCACTGAAAAGGTACTTCTACCTTGGACCGAGCAGTGCTGATGACAACAAATCGCCTGCTACTGATGACAAGCGCCAAAATAGAATCTTCGCCAGGATCTTTTCATCAACATTGAGAAGACTGATGGGGCACCAGTTCTCAATCATTGAGGGGTCTTTACCTTTTGACAGAAGAATCACAGTGGATTGCCTTACGGAGGGAGGGAGCGAACCCTCTGTTAGACAGCTGTTATAAACCTCTGCTAAAAAGGGAGCCAGAATGGACTTAAAACACTTGTAGAATTCAGCTGTCAACCCATCTGGCCCAGGCGATTTTTTGGTAGCCAGCTTCTCTATAGCATGAACGACCTCATCGACTGAAATTGGTTCTGTCAAATCCATCAAAGGCAACGTACCATTTCCCAATCCTGGAGTAGAATCCAGAAAGCTTTCCATCCTGTCCCGACAAAGGTCCTTTCTTCCCAGAAGGTCTGCGTAATATGATCTAAAGATCTCCAGGATCCCTGATCTGGACTTCACCAGGGAACCCGTACTATCCCTCGGGCCTATGACCGTCTTAACTGCTATGACTTGCTTACAGTTCTGGTAAGGATCAGGCGAGTGATATTTTCCATAATCCCTCTCCAGAACCAAGGAGGCATGCCGGTCATATTGACACTTCCTAAGAAGAAACTTCACCTCAGAGATCTCCCCTGGATCTCCTCTATACGAGACAAGACAATCAAGCTTCCTCCACAAATGCTGGTAGGCAATGTACATACCAAGCTGCTTCTTCTTACTTATGGTCTCACAAGTTCCCACCACTCTGACTTACTGCTGCAAAAATCCAGAATAGAAACCTGTGCCTGAAGAAAATCCTCAAAGGATTGTCTTACCTCTACATTTTCCAGGAGAGCCGAATTCAGTTTCCAGGTACCCCTTCCCCTGGGTGGAGTGTCAGAAGCATTCAGAGTCACAGACAGTATACAGTGGTCAGAGAACTCCACCGCCCTCAACTCAGGAGCCGAGAAAGCAGAGTTCTCCTTTAAAAAAAAGCCCATCTATCCTACTCTGACTATTCCCTCTCTGAAATGTGAGTCCATTGCTGCCAGGGCAGTGCTTAATATGCACATCTACCGGGCCTGCTTGTCTCACCATATCTCTAAGAAAAACGCTATCATAACCCAGCCTGTCTATGAAGCCTCTTCTGTCTTCAAGCCTAATTATGGTGTTAAAATCACCGCCAAAGACAACCTGCTGGGACGTAAAAAGGAAAGGCTTGATCTCTGTGAGGAGGCATTTTCTGCCCCATTTTGACTGCGGTCCATAGATATTGATCAGGCGCAGATCCTGCCCCCTAACAGATGTCTAAGACCATGCATTTCCCCATTTCTACCTCAATTACCCGCCGGCATGTTACCATATCGGTTTTAAAAAGGACCGCAACTCCGCTGCAGGGCTCAGCCGCAAAAGACCAAAAGGAGGGACCGCATCTCCACTCCCTTTTTGCTAGATGGACATCGGCCAAAGTATTGAGCCAGTTCTCTTGCAAAAATAAAATCTAGGCATCAAACTCGCTGAGCAAAAATAAGGCAATATCACGGGCTCTTGCAGATTTAATGCTGGCGACATTAATGGTCGCCACCTTTAACGGAGTGGGAACCGCCATCAGGATGATTGGGGTAGTCGTTTCTTAACCTTTGCCACACGCTCATCACCAGAAACAGCTCTCTTCAGACTACGTGACTCCTCCTCATCCATGGATGATAAAGAGAAAGATAGATCAGACATCTCATCACCCGACAAAACTGAAAAAGTATTACCAAGAGGAACCCCTCCTGGGTCCGACTCTGAGGAAGAAATGACCACTTTACTTGTCTTCCTCTTCTTCTTTTTCTTCCTCCTACACTTCTCCCACTCCTCATCATCCGAATCCCCCTCAACAGAGGGTGAGACATGGGATATGGACACCTTTCCCTCAACCCCTCCCCCATCCAACACCCCCACACTCCCCTGACCACGTTTCCGCTGTTGAGGGACAGGGACTGGAGGCTGAGAGGCAAGATCCGCTAAACCTGCCCCCCCCCCCCCCCCAGCAGCTTCTGCTAGTCCAGAGGATCTACATACAGTAAGATTAGGAACTACCACATGGGGGACAGACTCAGGGACCACATTACTAGGGGAAACAGAATCTGAAACAACAGATGTAACAGACACAAGAGGGACAAACTCAGGGACCACATCACTAGGGGAAACAGAATCTGGAATAGATGTAACAGACACAGGAGGGGCAATAACAGTTTCCTCCCTAACTTTAGCAGCCTCATCCTCTTTATCGAGCCTCTGTAGCTCAGCCGCCAATCCTGGCAAGTTATGTAATGCCTCCGGGCACTGACTATAAGCATGACCGAGCTTCTGGCACAAATTGCACCGAATCTCGGTACAATCTTTGGCCAAATGACCCAAATCCTGGCATAGTGAGCACTTCTTGCGAGTACAGGTTGATGCAAAATGGCCTTCGTCACCACATTTATTACAGACCTTAGGCTGACCCTGGTAGAAAATGGTCAGCCTATCCCTCCCCAGAAAAGCTGAACAGGGAAGGTGTTGAACTACATTGCCCAGCACCCCCAATTTTAGTGACACTGTCCAGGCCCTGTCCATATCCCATGCTGATCAAGGATCTTCCGCAGTGGAGCGAGGACCTCACCATATCGGCGTAGCTATACTATCAAATCTGCCTCTGGTATGGATTCTTTACGCACCAGGATCGTCACCGATTTTATCAGAGGCTGCCTAGAAATAACCTTTGGCACCAAACCACTCCACTGCGGAAGGCCCCCGCACCTACTATACCTCTCCCAAAATAAATCCAGACCCTCTGGCTTTACAAAGGACAAATCAAATAACTCCCCACTGGGCAAATCAAAGCAAATATATCCAAGGCTTTAAACCCCATTTTTAAAACCAACTCAGCCACCCTCCCCCTTACTGGTGGGGTCCCCTCCCCCTCCCACTTCAACTGAACCACATTCCTCCTCCTCTACACACTAACCATCCCACCACCAAGCCTC
The DNA here is from genome assembly GCF_042186555.1 of Aquarana catesbeiana. Taxonomy (NCBI): domain Eukaryota; kingdom Metazoa; phylum Chordata; class Amphibia; order Anura; family Ranidae; genus Aquarana; species Aquarana catesbeiana. The sequence continues at coordinate 486,390,327 of NC_133327.1, read as the reverse complement.
CCCAAATTGTGACTAACATTTTAAAAATTCCCTCCACCCTCCTTGGTGCGACTTCCCACAACAGACGCATAACTCCCCATATTCCTCCTTGCAGAGGATCTATCTGTGCGATTAGAAATATCTAAAACAACTTTGGCAGATAACGATTGCACAGATTCGAGATTGGATTGCACACCTGATGAATCTTTCCTCTGCTGAGCTGAAGAAGAAATGACATTTTTACCTATAGCAGCCACATTAACCCCTTCATCACCACCACCCACACATCCTTTGCTTTATCAGTATTATTGCTGTCATTATTTTCTGGCACATTCATAGTTCCTGCCGTGTCCTCACTCACTGCTGTCCCCATACACACATCACCTCCAGGCAGACTCTTCTCCTCCATCAGGACAGGATTTTCAGCTGAGCAGAGTGAAGATTGTTCTAATACAGTAACAGGTGAATCATTGCAGGAGACTTCCATGGCTGTCTCCGCTTCCTCATGCTGCACTGTGCTGATCCCCTCCCCCACCTGCATCAATCAGCCCAGGTGAAGGTGAAACAGGCTCTATGGATCTGGCAGCCATCTTGCTTGTAGAACTACAGGTCTCAGCAGGAGCAGCAAAATCCATGTCCGGGGTGTATGATGCAGATCCATCCACATTGCTCTGGTGAGCTGATGACACCTCTGCCAGGGGTTTTCCCTCCATGTCTGCAGAAGGAGTTTCTGCTACAGAGAAACCAACAGGCAGCTGTTTGCAGGGCTCCTTCCCTTTCTCAGCCGGGACACCATCCACTACAGCCGGGACACCATTCACCACAGCTGGGACACCATCCACTACAGCAAGTGGGGCAGACATGTTGGAAGGAGGCAGCACAGCGCACTGGGATTTTTCCACCAGTGCTGGCTCTGCCGGTCTGTAACCCCTCTGCTCATCCTCAGGGACTTCCAATGGTTTACCAACAGACCTGTCTGCCCTTAGGGGTGACTCCATCTGTTGGATGACCTTTAGGGTGCCATGTTCACTCTCAACCCCCTGGCTGGTTGCCACTCGCAATTCCCCAGCCTGACATGGGGGGAGAGGTGCAGAGGCAGATGAAGCTGGGTTGTCTGTTACCTGCAGCTGCTGATCCACAGAACTCACCTATGTCTGGCTGGCAAATCTTCTCTCATTTTTAAACTTTTCTGCAAAAGCTCCACTTTTATCTTTCAATTTCTCCAATAATAAACATTGTTTCTTTACCTTCTCCTCCATTTGCTGTAACTCTGGCTTCATGACCAAACGATTCTTACTCCAGGCCTGGAAATACTTGGCCCTGAAGTTTTTATGTTCAGCTTTTAAATATTTAAGTTTCTCCTCAGCTTTCAATTGCTCGAAAACGATCAATGATCTTCTGTCCACATTTTCAGCAGGGCCTGGACCCTCCCAGTGCCTCCCCCAGGATCAGGCATTGTTCCTGGGCCAAGCTAGCAGGCAAGGCCCAGGCTTGAAAAAGGCTGGTTCTCACGGAGAGCTCTTTGGGTGTGTCCTCTTCCTCCTTCCCACTGACCACCAATGTAAGAAACATTCTTCCTACTGACCACCAATGTAAGGAACATTCTTCCAACTGATAACCAATGTAAGGAACATTCTTCCCTCTGACCACCAATGTAAGGAACATTCTTCCCACTGATCACCATTGTAAGGAGCATTCTTCTCACTGACAACTAACGTAAGGAACATTCTTCCCAATTTTTCTTTATTAAAAGTCTTGCAATCAATAAGCATAAAAACAATATATATATATATATATTACATACATAAATTTATACATATTTACATAAAAATTAAAATAAATATAGCAAATCTGCTCTCAAACAAAGAAAGACTTTACAGCAAAAGCAAAAAATCTCAAATAATCATGTCATTACTGGGGAAGATAAATCTCACTACAACTCACACCACTACACCAGACAAACCTACAAGGTCAAGAAACAAACCCGCACCCATTATGCATGCAGTCCTTCTTCAAAAAGAAGATACTAACAAAAGCTAAAGGAGTGAAAGAAACAGAAAAAGAAAAGAGCTCCTCACCCAAAGAAGGGCAATTCACCAAAGGAAGGTCTGATATTCCTCCACGCCCTTTTCCAGACCGCCCAAGACTTCCTGCCCTTCTCAAGACCTCAAATTTTCCCAACCTCACCCAGAATATCAATATAATATAAAAGTGGATTGCGCTAACTTCTGCGTATGATACCACTGCTGAAATATGCAAAAATGTAGCATGCTTTTCTGTATCAATTGATATTGTGTCAAACATATACTGTCCACATAGTGTTACTAGTGACAAAATAATATTCCAAAAAGCTACCAAAAAACTGTTTAAAGTGCTAGTGCTAAAAAAATTAAATATGACAAAATCTTAAAAAAAATGTGCATTGTGCCAATATTACTTAGTGACCATCAAATATGGTCCTAATTTTTACAGACAGTCTACTGACTGGAATGGTACCAGCTAATTGGAGAAAAGCCAATGTAGCACCAATATTTAAAAAGGGCCCAAAATACATCCCTGGGAATTACAGACCAGTTAGCCTAACATCAATAGTATGTAAACTCTTGGAGGGGATGATAAGGGACTATATACAAGATTTTAGTAATAAGAACGATATCATTAGCAGTAATCAGCATGGATTCATGAAGAATCGTTCTTGCCAAACCAATCTATTAACCTTCTATGAGGAGGTGAGTTGCCATCTAGATAAAGGAAGGCCCGTAGACGTGGTGTATCTGGATTTTGCAAAAGCATTTGACAGAGTTCCCCATAAACGTTTACTGTACAAAATAAGGTCCGTTGGCATGGACCATAGGGTGAGTACATGGATTGAAAACTGGCTACAAGGGCGAGTTCAGAGGGTGGTGATAAATGGGGAGTACTCAGAATGGTCAGGGGTGGGTAGTGGGGTTCCCCAGGGTTCTGTGCTGGGACCAATCCTATTTAATTTGTTTATAAACGACCTGGAGGATGGGATAAACAGTTCAATCTCTGTATTTGCAGACGATACTAAGCTAAGCAGGGCAATAACTTCTCCGCAGGATGTGGAAACCTTGCAAAAAGACCTGAACAAATTAATGGGGTGGGCGACTACATGGCAAATGAGGTTCAATGTAGAAAAATGTAAAATAATGCATTTGGGTGGCAAAAATATGAATGCAATCTATACACTGGGGGGAGAACCTCTGGGGGAATCTAGGATGGAAAAGGACCTGGGGGATCCTAGTAGATGATAGGCTCAGCAATGGCATGCAATGCCAAGCTGCTGCTGCTAACAAAACAAACAGAATATTGGCATGCATTAAAAGGGGGATCAACGCAAGAGATAAAACAATAATTCTCCCACTCTACAAGGCTCTGGTCCGGCCGCACCTGGAGTATGCTGTCCAGTTCTTGGCACCAGTCCTCAGGAAGGATGTACTGGAAATGGAGCGAGTACAAAGAAGGGCAACAAAGCTAATAAAGCGTCTGGAGGATCTTAGTTATGAGGAAAGGTTGCAAGCACTGAACTTATTCTCTCTGGAGAAGAGACGCTTGAGAGGGGATATGATTTCAATTTACAAATACTGTACTGGTGACCCCACAATAGGGATAAAACTTTTTCGCAGAAGAGAGTTTAATAAGACTCGTGGCCACTCATTACAATTAGAAGAAAAGAGGTTTATCCTTAAACCACATAGAGGGTTCTTTACTGTAAGAGCGGCAAGGATGTGGAATTCCCTTCCACAGGCGGTGGTCTCAGCGGGGAGCATTGATAGCTTCAAGAAACTATTAGATAATCACCTGAATGACCGCAACATACAGGGATATACAATGTAATACTGACACATAATCACACACATAGGTTGGACTTGATGGACTTGTGTCTTTTTTCAACCTCACCTACTATATAACTATGTAACTATAAATATTACATATCACCATGCATATATACTACATGCTGCAAAAAATGTCCTCAACATATGCATAAACACTACAGCCCACTTGATGTCCTCAGATGTCCTACTTCTGTGCAGTAACATTAGGTGCTACCAAAAGCTATCTAAAGTGCTAGTGCTACAAAATATATTAATACTAAGCAATGTGCCAATATTACTAACAAAATATCACATATAAACATGCATATGTACTACATAGTGCAAAAAAAAAAAAAATAAATGTCCTTGACATATGCAAAAACACCACAGTACACTGGATGTCTTCAGTGAGTGATCACTTCTGTGCAATGACGTTCCTTTTCAATATATTGTGCTCCTAATTCACCATTTATCGTGACTTCACCACCACCTCATTCAATGGCCACTCACCAGATGTAATAAGAAAAAACGCCTTTGGTTCATTAAGGATAACCAATCCGTTTGTGATGGGTCCAATAGCAGCCTTTCCAAGCAATGTATTAGTGTCTCTTGCTCTGTGCAGTGCTCATAAAGACTTCCTTTGATGGTCACTAATATTTGGCACATTGCACATTTTTTAATATTTTGTCATATTTTATTTTTTTAGCACTTTAAACAGTTTTTTGGTAGTTTTTTGGAATATTATTTTGTCACTAGTAACACTATGTGGACAGTATATTTTTGACACAATATTAATTGATACAGAAAAGCACGCTACATAGGATAGATATCCTATTTTTGCATATTTCAGCAGTGGTATCATACACAGAAGTTAGCGCAATCCACTTTTATATTACACTGATACTCTACCATTTTTGTGTAGGTTTACATGATTGCAGCAAACTAGTAAATTTTTAGTTTTGCGCCGGTAGTACATCTGGTCGGATCACCCAGAATATCGTGCACCGCCACCTCAACAGAGAGGACTTTCTTCTGCAGGGTAATCTGACACTGTGCATTCCATGTGAAGTAACGGACAACTATAGTAACTAGAAAACGTATATCGAAATCAAAATCCCAGCGAGTCGGGAATGCCCCGTACACCCACTCCGCATAACTCATTCGATAAAAAAAGGGAATGCCTACAGCCCTCCCCGCCCTTTTATACACCTCTATGTTAAAGGGACACTGCAGCAGAAAGTGGTCCATAGACTCCACTTTACCAACACACTCCGCTCTAGGACAATCCCGATCATCCACGGGGCGATGCTTCAAGTTCCCTCTGACATAGAGCCTTCCATAGAAAGCAAGTCAGGCTTGATCCCTAAACTTCAAAGGGATTCTTTCTAAGTTGATTAAACGCAACCCCTCCCTCATTACAGAGCCTGGGAAATCCTTTAAGGCCAGTGACACACTGAAAGCAGAGCTCAAAATCCTCTTCTCCAGAAGCTTCCTGGGGAGGGACTTGATATCCTCCACTGTCACCTGCCACTGCCGAAGTATTTTCAAACACGGGGCAACATAAGCCGGGAGCTTGCCATGTCGGGCTCTCAGACTTTTCACTGGCCCGCCATCTTCCCAGCATCGCAGAAAAGGCTTAAAACAAGATTGAAAAATACCCACCTATCCCGGCGGGTTCTCTGCCAGCATTTTACCAAGATTGTACTTTAAAAAGAGCAGCGAAAAGAAAACTATTGGGTTGACCATTCCTAGGCCACCTAGACAGGTAAGTTACATTGCGTTTGATCAGGTTCAGCATATTTCCCCATAACAGTTGGAAAAAACAGCTGTACACCCATGCATAGAGAGATACTGGCAAGATACAGACAAAGCTGACATATAAAAAGATTGGGACCAGGTATGTTTTGATCAAGTCAACTCTCTCCCTTAAGGAAAGCTTCCATTTCTTCCAGCTTGCTACTTTGGCATTGGCACACACCAACCTGCTTTCCCAATTTCGTTGACCATAGTCACCAGGACCAAATTTGATGCCCAACACTTTAATTTCCTGTTGGGGCTCTGGGAAGGCATCGGAAGTTCAAAGCTTTCACCCTCCTCACCCATCCAGAAAACTTCACTCTTTTCATGGTTGACTTTAGAACCAGAAGCCTCCGTGTACTGCTCTATCATAGGGACCACCTCCTGCACCTCCTCCGTCCCAGAGACAATAACAGACATATCATCGGCATAGGACACGACCTTCAAAGGTGGCACACCAGCAATGCCCAAAGGCACCCCACGCAAAGATCCATTCTCTAGCCTTCTTATGAAGGGGTCGATTGTGAATACATATAACAGGGGGCTCAGAGGACATCCCTAGCGCACACCAGAGCCAACCTCAAAAGGCCGTCCAACCCAACCATTAACCAGTGGAAAGCTCTCAGCCCCTCTATATAATGTCTTCAGCCAATCTATAAACCTTCCCTGCAGGCCGTATCTACCAAGTAGCAAATACAGTTACTTGTGATTGACTATCAAAAGCCTTCGCCTGATCCAATGCCAGCAAGTACTTTCTCCATCTAGCAGCCCTGCATCGTTCCAAAGCCTCCCGGACCGCTAAAACCGCTGAAAAGGTACTTCTACCTTGGACTGAGCAGTGCTGTTGACTGGACAACAAATCGCCTGCCACTGACGACAAGCGCCAAAAAAGAATGTTCGCCAAGATCTTTCTATCAACATTGAGAAAACTGATGGGGGGCCAGTTCTCAATCATTGAGGGGTCTTTACCTTTTGACAGAAGAATCACAGCAGATTGCCTTATGGAGGGAGCGAGCGCACCCTCTTCTAGACAGCTGTTATAAACCCCTGCTAAAAAGGGAGTCAGAATGGACTTAAAACACTTATAGAATTCAGCTGTCAACCCATCTGGCCCAGGCGATTTTTTGGTAGCCAGCTTCTTTATAGCATGAACTACCTCATCCACTGAAATTGGTTCTGTCAAATCCATCAAAGGCAACATAATATTAACAATAACATTTCCCAATCCTGGAGTAGAATTCACAAGCTTTCTATCCTGTCCCAACAAAGGTACTTTCTTCCCAGAAGGTATGTGTAATATGATCTGAAGATCTCCAGGATCCCTGATCTGGACTTCACCTGGGAACCCATACTATCCCCTCAGGCCTATGACCGTCTTAACTGCTATGCCTTGCTTACAGTCCTGGTAAGGATCAGGCGAGTGATATTTTGCATAATCCCTCTCCAGAACCAAGGAGGCATGCTGGTAGTATTGACACCTCCTAAGAAGAAATTTCACCTCAGAGATCTCCCCTGGATCTCCTCTATACGAGATAAGACGATCAAGCTTCCTCCGCAAATGCTGGTAGGCAATGTACATACCAAGCTGCTGCTTTTTACTTATGACCTTCAAAAGTCAAATTGCCCTTTGTTTCACAAGTTGCCACCACTCTGACTTACTGCTGCAAAAGTCCAGAATAGAAACCTGTGCCTGAAAAAAATCCTCAAAGGATTGTCTTAACCCTGCATCTTCCAGGAGAGCCGAATTCAGTTTCCATGTACCCCTTCCCCTGGGTGGAGTATCTGAGGCATTCAGAGTCACAGACAGTATACAGTGGTCAGAGAACTCCACTGCCCTCAACTCAGGAGCCGAGAAAGCAGAGTTCTCCTTTTAAAAAAAACCTATCTATCCTACTCTGACTATTCCCTCTCTGAAATGTGAATCCAGTGCTGCCAAGGCAGTGCTTAATATGCACATCTACCAGGCCTGCTTGTCTCACCATATCTCTAAGAAAAACGCTATCGTAACCCAACCTGTCTATGGAGCCTCTCCTGTATTCAGGCCTAATTATGGTGTTAAAGTCACCTCCAAAGACAACCTGCTGGGATGTAAAAAGGAAGTGCTTGATCTCTGTGAGGAGGCATTTTCTGCCCCATTTTGACTGCGGTCCATAGATATTGATCAGGCGCAGGTCCTGCCCCCTAACAGAGACATCCAAGATCATACATCTCCCCATTTCTACCTCAATTACCCACCAGCATGTTACCATATCGGTTTTAAAAAGGATCGCAACTCCGCTGCAGGGCTCAGCCGCAAGAGACCAAAAGGAGGGACCGCATCTCCACTCCCTTTTTGCTAGATGAACATTGGCCAAAGTATTGAACCAGGCCTCTTGCAAAAATAAAATCTAGGCATCAAACTCGCTGAGCAAAAATAAGGCAATATCACGAGCTCTTGCAGATTTAATGCTGGCGACATTAATGGTCGCCACCTTTATCGGAGTGGGAACTGCCATCAGGATGATTGGGGTAGTCGTTTCTTAACCTATAGCACACTTTTATCACCAGAAACGTCTCTCTTCAGACTACGTGACTCTCCCTCATCCATGGATGATAAAGAGAAAGATATATCAGACATCTCATTACCTGACAAAACTGAAAAAGTGTTGCCAAGAGGAACCCCTCCTGGGTCCGACTCTGAGAAAGAAATGACCACTTTACTTGTCTTCCTCTTCTTCCTCCTAAACTTCTCCCACCCCTCATCATCCAAATCCCCCTCAACAGAGGGTGAGACATGGGATATGAACACCCTTCCATCAGCCCCACCCCCATCCAGCACCCCCACATTCCCCTGACCACGTTTGCACTGCTGAGGGACAGGGACTGGGGGCTGAGTGGGAAGATCCTCTAAACCTGCCCCCCCAGCAGCTTCTGCTAGTCTGGATGATCTACGTACAGCAGGACCAGGGACCACCACATGGGGGACAGACTCAGAGACCACATTACTAGGGGAAACAGATGTAACAGACACAAGAGGGACAGACTCAGGGACCACATTACTAGGGGAAACAGAATCTGAAACAGATGTAACAGACACAGGAGGGCCAATAACAGTTCCCTCCCTAACTTTAGCGGCCTCATCCTCTTTATTGAGCCTCTGCAGCTCAGCCTCCAATCCTGGCAAGTTATGTAATGCCTCCAGGCACTGACTATAAGCATGACCGAGCTTCTGGCACAAATTGCACCGAATCTCAGTACAATCTTTGGCCAAATGGCCCAAATCCAGGCATAGTGAGCACTTCTTGCGAGTACAGGTTGATGCAAAATGGCCTTTGTCTCCACATTTACTACAGACTTTAGGCTGACCCTGGTAGAAAATGGTCAGCCTATCCTTCCCCAGAAAAGCTGAACAGGGAAGGTGTTGAACTACATTGCTCAGCACCCCCAGTTTTAGTGACACTGTCCAGGTCCCTGTCCATACCCCATGTTCATCCAGGACCTTACACAGTGGAGTGAGGACCTCACCATATCGGCGCAGCCATACTATCAAATCAGCCTCTGGTATGGATTCGTTACGCACCAGGATCATCACCGATTTTATCAGAGGCTGCCTAGAAATAACCTTTGGCACCAAACCACTCCACTGAGGAAGGCCCCTGCACCTCCTATATCGCTCCCAAAATAAATCCAAACCCTCAAGCTTTACAAAGGACAAATCAAATAACTCCCCACTGGGCAAATCAAAGCAAATATATCCAAGGTTTTAAACCCCATTTCTAAAACCAACTCAGCCACCCTCCACCTTACTGATGGGGTCCCCTCCCCCTCCCACTTCAACTGAACCACATTCCTTCTCCTGTACCCACCAACCATCCCATCACCAAGCCTCCCCAAATTGTGACTAGTATTTACAAAATTCCCTCCACCCTCCTTGGTGTGACTCCCCACATTTCTCCAAGCAGAAAATACATTTGTGTGCTTTGAAGCATCTGACACATTTCTAGCAGATATTGATTGTACAGATTTGGTCTGAACAATCGATGAGTCTTTCCTCTGCTGAGCAGGGGGAGGAATGTCATTTTTATTTTGCCCAGCAATATTAACCCCTCCACCCACCACATCCATTGCTTTATCAATATTATTGCTGTTATTATTTTCTGTCACATTCATAGTTCCTGCTGTGTCCTCACTCACTGCTGTCCCCATACACACATCACCTCCAGGCAGACTCTTCTCCTCCATCAGGACAGGATTATCAGCTGAGCAGAGTGAAGGTTGTTCTAATACAGCAACAGGTGAATCATTGCAAGAGACCTCCATGGCTGTCTCCACTTCACATTGCTGCACTGTGCTGCTCCCCTCACCCACCTGCATCAATCAGCCCAGGTGCAGGTGAAACAGGCTCTTTGGAGCTGGCAGCCATCTTGTTTGTAGAACTACAGGTCTCAGCAGGAGCAGCAAAATCCATGTCCAGGGTGTATGATGCAGATCCATCCACATTGCTCTGGTGAGCTGATGACACCTCTGCCAGGGGTTTTCCCTCCATGTCTGCAGAAGGTTTCTCTGTAGCAGAAACTCCAACAGGCAGCTGTTTGCAGAGCTCCTTTTCTCTCTGTTCCTCAGCCAGGACACCATCCATTACAGCCAGGACACCATCCACTACAGCCAGTGGGGCAGACATGTTGGAAGGAGGCAGCACAGTGCACTGGGATTTTTCCACCAGTGCTGGCTCTGCCGGTCTGTAACCCCTCTGCTCATCCTCAGGGACTTCCGATGGTTCACCAACAGACCTGTCTGCCCTTAGGGGTGACTCCATCTATTGGATGAACTTTAGGGTGCCATGTTCACTCTCAACCCCCTGGCTGGTTGCCGCTAGCGATTCCCCAGCCTGACATGGGGGGAGAGGCGCAGAGGCAGATGAAGCCGGGTTGTCTGTTACCTGCGGCTGCTGATCCACAGAACTCACCGATGTCTGGCTGGCAAATCTTCTTTCATTTTTAAATTTTTCTGCAAAAGCTCCACATTTATCTTTCAATTTCTCCAAAAATAAAGATTGTTTCTTCACCTTCTCTTCCATCTGCTGTAACTCTGGCTTCATGGCCAAATGATTCTTACTCCAGACCTGGAAATACTTGGCTCTGAAGTTTTTATGTTCAGCTTTTAAACATTCCAGTTTCTCCTCAGCTCTTCCAATTGCTCAAAAACGATCTTCTGTCTGTAGACATCCACATTCTCACCAGGGCCTGGACCCGCAGTCAGATCCTCCACCTCCTCCTCACTAGGCCCCGTATCATCAGGGGAATCCCTCCCAGGGCCTCCCCCAGGATCAGGCATTATTCCTGGGCCAAGCTAGCAGGCAAGGCCCAGACTTGAAAAAGGCTGGTTCTCACAGAGTGCTCTTTGGGTGTGTCCTCCTCCTCCTTCCCACTGACCACTAATGTAAGGAACATTCTTCCCACTGACCACCAATGTAAGGAACATCTTCCTACTGATCACCAATGTAAGGAACATTCTTCCTACTGATCACCAATGTAAGGAGCATTCTTCTCACTGACAACTAATGTAAGGAACATTCTTCCCACTGACCACCAATGTAAGGGACATTCATCCCACTGATCACCAAATGTAAGGAACATTCTTTCTGCTGACCACCAATGTAAGGAACATTCTTCCCACTGATCACCAATGTAAGGAACATTCTTCCCACTGATCACCAATGTAAGGAACATTCTTCCCACTGATCACCAATGTAAGGAACATTCTTCCCACTGATCACCAATGTAAGGAACATTCTTTCTGGTGACCACCAATGTAAGGAACATTCTTTCTGCTGACCACCAATATAAGGAACATTATTCTTGTTCTTTCTGTTGAAGTGTACAGATATATCATTGTTGTATATAAGGAATAGCTCTCAGTATACAGATATCAGTGTTAGGGAAAGCACACAGTGTATAGATGTCAGTGTAACACATAGGAAATATCACTAAGTGCTATTCCCTATATACAATCCCTGGCAAAAATTATGGAATCACCAGTCCCTGAGGATGTTCCTTCAGTTGTTTATTGTTGTAGAAAAAAAAGCAGATCACAGACATGGCCAAAAACTAAAGGCATTTCAAATGGCAACTTTCTGGCTTTAAGAAACACTCAGAGCCGGTTCACACAGGGGCGACTTGTCAGGCGACCTAGCCGCCTGACAAGTCGCCTCCCGTTCTGTACAATGGAACCGTTCTAATAGGAGCGATGCAAGTCGCTCCGACTTAGAAAAAGGTTCCTGTACTACTGAGGCTGAGGCAACCTGCAAGTCGTGCTGCCCCTGTGTGAACCAGGGCTCAGTGTACAGATATCAGTGTACCAGGAAATAGCACCTGGTAGATGGGCACTGGGGAAGAAGGAACACTCAGTCAGCCTGGCTGGTGATCATAGACATGCTGTGATTACACACTGACCTGCTGCTGCACACAAGGCAGATCAGGTGGCTATCTCCGTCATGACTCCACTCTGTCTTCACTCTGCAGCCTCCAGCTCTCTCACTGGCTTTCGCCTGCGGCATGCATGTATACTGTGGCCCCGCCCCTCTGCTGAATTCCCCAGGAGGAGAGGTGGCTGGAGCGCCTGCAACTACTATCATCCTCATGGTCCGTGATCCCTCTGTAATCCCGGCCAGCAACTGAAACTTCTCATATAGCTTCACCAACTGCAGGCAGGGATGACATCGCTCACTACCTCCGCGGTGCATAAACTTCCCCAATCCTTCATAATAAGCTGTGGGCATATCCAGGGGCAGACTGAGCCGCTCATGGGGCCCCCCTGACTCCGGGGCCCTCGGTCGGTGACCAAGTGCCGAATGGTCAGTCCGCCCCTTTACATTAATAAGAACATCATGCGCTGAGTGGAATAAGCAGTTTCAGTGTTGTAATATGAATAAAAAAACTAATTGGAATAACAGTATGCCCCCACATGAACATGAAATCACAGTTCTGTACACCAGCAGTGTACAAAATGCCCTTACAGAAGAAACCATTCTAGTAGCATGTTCTTTTTTAGCATATGAGCAATGCAGCACAACAGAGTGACTCCTTGTGCTGCCTTTTCCTCTTCCATTCTGAGTTATGCTGTACAGTGAATTGTAAAAGGCTGCTTTTAGGTTTCACCTCTTCACCATAATTTCTTGTCTTTTTGACAATTGACAATTTAAACGGAGTCAGTGGACTACATTAGGGCACAGAAAGGGATATCAAGTTAGCTTTAACCCACATAAAAATGCAGCAGCAAAGATGATGATGACACCTTACAGATATGATACGTCTCCTCCTGAGTCAGAGTGACAGTTTCTCTCTACGCTAGGTGGTCCCTTCACTCGACTCAAGTCCAAGCAGCACTGACAGTCCTGCTCCCGGCTTGCCTTGCTCCTGTCCTGCTGACCCTCACACGAGGCTCTGGCCGCTCCTCTCAGCTCCCTAGCACATGACATAAAATGACATGGCACCGCCTTCACTAAACCTGCTTCCCCTGCTGGCGCCACCCAAACGCACTATAGCAGGCACTCAGATGGTCTCGGCTGGCGAGCTGAGCGTTACAGCCATATTTTTTACTGGCAACCCTTTCCTGTCAATGCCATTTACTGGCAGGAGAAAAGTGCCCGTTTTATACTGGCTGCCAGTAAAAATAATGACGGTTGGCAACACTGGTAAGGGATCACAATGATTACCACTTCAGTCTTACAACGCAGAGTAACTAGATACCAAACATGTCATGCTTTAAAATTGCACACGCTCGTGGAATAGCGACACACTACGGCACTTAAAAATCTCCATAGGCGACACTTTAAATTTTTTTTATAGGTTATCTGTTTAGAGTTACAGAGGAGGTCTAGTGCTAGAATGATTGCTTTTGCTGTAACATTCGTGGCGATACTTTACATGTGTGGTGCGAACACAGTTTAGATATGTGTGTGTGACTTACGCATGCGCTTGCTTCTGCGCATGAGCACGGAGGGATGGGGGGGCGCTTAAAAAATTTTTTTTCTGATTTTTCTTTTTTCATTTTTACGCTGTCAGTTTAATTTTTTTTATATCACATTTATTCCTATTACAAGAAATGTTAACATCCCTTGTAATAGAAATAAGCAGTGGCGGACTGTCCTTTAGGGGCGCCGCCCCCTCTCTCCAGCCACCCCCTTTATGAAGTGGATAGATTCATGCATAGCATTAATCTACCCACGGCCGCCCCCTATTCATGTGTCCGACTCCTTTTGGGTCACCGGGCATATGAATTACAGAGGCCAGGTTTTTTTTGTGAAGAACCTGATTAGAGCCATAGGCTCTAATAGGCTTCAAAATAGGGTGGACTCAGAACGAACCTCACCCAGGTGTGTTGCAACAGCGAATGAAAATTCGCTATTGCAACACTGATCCTCCTCCTGGCCAATCAGGAAGCAGGTATGAAACCTGTTTCCTGATTGGCCAAAACGTCAGGCGATCCTATTGGATGCCTAGCGCCGGGAGGAGCAGATACCGTGGAAGCTGCTCCAGGAGAGCATACCAGAGCAGCTTTCCCCGAGCCCTCCACACTGGAAGATGGCCACATCCGACCTCTCACCGCCCGCATCCAGAGTGAGGTCAGTGGATGGTGGGGGTGTGTGTGTGTTAGTGCTGCGCTGCGGGGGGGGGGGGTAGTGGCATTCCCTCCCACCACTTCTAAAAGTGTTCCAGTGGCTCATGAGCCGCTCGGATTGCTTTCCTTAAAAAAAAAAATTTAAATACCGGGGTTATGACTGATGGCCATAACCCTGGTAAACCACTTCAAAGCCACAACCTATATATATGTATTATGGTCTTGAAGTGGTTACAGTAAGTCCACCTTTAGATCTAATGATCAGCGAACAGGGAAAAAAAGTGCCTGAAACCTTTGTAGCTTACTCATAAAAATAAGCACTTACATGCATACCTATAGAAAACAAACCTTTTAACCAGTATGATCAGCATTAGAATTAACATAAATCATACATGATTATCAATATGTACTGTACATATTCTGGTACACTGTATATTGAAATTTGAAAGAACAATCAAATAGTATGGCAATTGTTTCAATACAGAAACGAGAATAATTTTAGGCAGGCCATAAATTATGCAAATTTTCCTTCCTTCAAGCACAGGTGCAAGGAAAGAAAATGGCTTGATTCCCCCATCAACAGAGTCAGTGTTCAAGGGGGAATCCCTCCCACAGTGCTACTGTGTTTTGCTGTAGGGAAGCTAGGGAGCCTTCCTCACAATGATCCCTGCTCCCAGCAATAAATTTAAAATTTAAAAAAGTGTAAATTTAACGCTTAAAAGTATTACCTCTCAAATAATCACGGCACCCAATCTGAAAATACCTTCATCTGCCTTCCAAGCAAGCTATTGATAGATTTGTTCAAGCATCAACATTTCATAGTCAGAATTTTTCTTTGATTTGAATGCTGGTCCACTGTAGCAGAATCATGTATATTCAAATGCTTGTTTAGAAACAATTTTAGTGACTTTTTGTATATGTCTTTTCCCATATACTCTAGATCAGTACCCTGCTGATGACTATGACCAACCAGTGTAAATAACCATCACCCTCACATTATATCCACATCATTCTCATACGGACACCAGAATTATTCCTAGACAGATTTTGCGAGTGTGATTAGGAATGGTCACCTGACTGATATTACACCTAATCAGACTTATCTTTAACTTGACTGCTATATCCCTATTACACTGATCTTTAGGCACTGCACCCAACTTTGACATCTCCTTTTAGAAGCTTGTGGGTGGGGCTTATGCACCCTAGTGGGGACAAGTGGAACTTTACTGACTAATGCCTAGAACCAAGGCAGGAAGCTGCAACTGCCCAGTTAACTTAAAGTGATTGTAAACCTTTGTGTTTTATTTTCTTTAAATAACAAACATGTCATACTTATCTCCACTCTGCAACTCGTTTTGCACAGAGTGGCCCCGATCGTCCTCTTCTGGGGTTCCTCGTGACTCTCGCAGCTCCTCCTTGCATCAGATAACCCCCTAGGAGAAGCGCTCTCCCGGGTTACCTTGCGGGCATGCTCCCGAGTCCAGCATTTGCATCCATAGACATGAATGCCAGGGTCGGCCCGCCCCCCGCATCATTGGATTTCATTGACAGCAGGGGGAGCCAATGGCTTCGCTGCTATCAATCTATCCAATCAAGAGCCGGGACCCAGGGCAGAGAGGGAGAGCGTGTCTCCGCCGAGGGAAATACGGGGTTCAGGTAAGTAAAATGGGGGGGCTGTCGCTGCCAGAAGTTTTTTCACCTTAATGCATAGGATGCATTAAGGTGAAAAAACATGAGGGTTTACAACCCCTTTAATATAATCCATGGCTGACTGCATTACACTGATAACACCTGGACAGACACACTCTCCATTAAAGAACACCTCTTCCCAGGTCTGCAGCTTTTAGGGACTGGTACTGCTGAGCCTGTACTGGTTTTCACAAATTCATGTCACCTCTCTCCCAGTGACTAGTCCCATGGTTGATATGGGATATAGGAAACACTCCCCCTTCTCTCCAACCTTGGTGCTTGCTCTCTCCCAGGGTCCCTCTGTGACTCTCCTCTTTCATGACTTCAGACTGGGTTCCTAGGCACTCTGTGCCTAGTTTCCAGGTCCAGTCCCAAAAATTGGGGAGCCGGACGCTAGTGGAGGTGCCAAATAGGTGCCATAACTCACTCCACTACCAGTGTGACCGTCACCTCTGCCATGTCACCCGTCTCCTGGCTGATTGGTTGCCTTGCATGGAACACAGATACTGTAGTCCTTAGCAACAATACATTAACTTCTTCTGGATAGTACTCTGCGTTTTGGACCCATGTTCGATATCTTCCTCTAACTCAGTCCCCTTGCTGTGTTGCAAGCCCTGTTCTTTTGATACGTTGGGCATGCATCCCTTTAAGAGACTTGAGATCAGATAAAGCAAGTAAACAAGAGACGCCAAGCTGTCAATAGTGTAGCACAGTTTATTCACAGCAACATAAAATACAGTACAAATGCACTCACAGACATTCTGGGTGACAGGCGTTGCATAACTCAGCATGGGACAACCAAGGGAAAGTCCAATCCATCATGGAGCCGCTGGCTGTAACAGCTGAAGTGGGATGCAGTGCAGGGAACTGGAAGAACAAGGAGCTGCCACGAGGGAAGAGCCATCAGGAGAGCTGTCAAACCCCAAAATTCTGCAGCCAAATAGGAACACATTTTGGAAGCTAAACCACGCCTCCGTCATCAGCCTAACAGCGGGATCTCCAAACTACAGCCCTCTAGCTGTTGCAGAACTACACGTCCCATGAGGCATTGTAAAACTCTGACATTCACAGACCTGACTAGGCATGATGGGATTTGTAGTTCCTGAACACTTGGCTCCTGGCTGGTTTAACGAGCACTGCTAGGAAAAACAAGTGCTTACAAAGACAGACAAGTTAATCCCTTGTAGGTACCTGCCTACAAGCTGTTGGACCCAACCCATCATTAACCACTTGCTGACCGCCGCACGCCGATGTACGTCCCTTTTTTGGCAGCGGATAGCAACTAGCTGCCATAACCCCGGTATCCCCGTTTTCATGCGGCGGTCAGCTTTCAGATAAAAGTGGTCTCTGTGGCAGATTCGCCACGAGATCACTTTTATCGGTGGTGGGAGAGGGCCCCCCCGGCGTGATCCAGTGCCCTCCGCCGCTTACCGGAGCCATCGGTAGCGGTGGAGACGATCGCGTCTGTCCCCTTGCTGTGCCTGGAGACGAGTGAGGGGAGGATGGCGCCCACTCGTCTCCATGACACTGCAGGGCGGAAGCGAAGTCAAAACGTCACTTCCGCCCATACGTCTTAAAGGCACATTTTTTTCAATGTAATTTTTTTTAATTACTTTTTTTATTTTTTTATTGCATTTTAGTGTAACTATGAGATAAGAGGTCCTGTCATGCTTTTTTCTATTACAAGGGATGTTTACATTCCTTGTAATAGGAATAAAAGTGACACAATTTTTTTTTTTAAAAAACAGTGTAAAAATAAATAAAATTATGTAGAATAAATAATAAAAATATATTTTCTTTAAACCCCCCCCCTCCGTCCCGACGAGCTCGTGCGCAGAAGCAAATGCATACGTGAGTAGCGCCCGCATATGAAAATGGTGGTCAAACCACACATGTGAGGTATTGCCGCAATCGTTAGAGTGAGAGCAATAATTCTAGCCCTAGACCTCCTCTGTAACGCAAAATATGCAACCTTTAGAATTTTTTAAACGTTGCCTATGGAGATTTTTGAGGGTAAAAGTTTGACGCCATTCCACGAGCGGGCACAATTTTGAAGCGTTACAGGTTGGGTATAAATTTACTCGGCGTAACATTATCTTTCACAATATTAAAAAAAATTGGGCTAACTTTACTGTTGTCTTATTTTTTTATTCAAAAAAGTGAATTTTTTCCAAAAAAAGCGTGCTTGTAAGACCGCTGCGCAAATACGGTGTGAAAAAAAGTATTGCAATGACCACCATTTTATTCTCTAGGGAGTTAGAAAAAAAAATATTATATAATGTTTGGGGGTTCTAAGTAATTTTCTAGCAAAAAAAACTGTTTTAAACATGTAAACACCTAAATTCCAAAACGAGGCTGGTCCTTAAGTGGTTAAAAAGCCCTGTAATGATGTAGGGGTCAACACAACTAACCACAGTGCACAGTAGTGGACCAGCACTATTGGATGCTAAAAATTTAAAAAATATGTCTGGTTCTAAAGCCTGTTTATACTTGTGCTATGGAGGGAAGAGAAAAATCTATAATACAGTGTAATGAAAAGCATAGTTACACTTTACATTTAAAAAAATGGCTGAAAAAAGTTACAAACTTCTGTATATTTTACTAACTTATATCTCTTTTGTTTTAGGAATATTTTGCACCATTTCTTTGTGTACTTATGCAGCAAGTGTCTCCTATGATCTGAATCGCTTGCCACAATTTATTTATGGGCTTCCAAGTGATGTGGAACATGGATACAGCTGGTCTTTGTTTTGTGCCTGGTGTAGTTTGGGCTTAATAGTAGCAGCTGGATGCCTCTGCACTGCCTATCCATTTATCAGGAGGACCAAGATTTTGCATCTAAAGTTTGCCAGAGACTCCTGTGTATGACTGAGACAAGTTATAACTTTCCTGCCATTTTCAAGACACCCTGTGCACTACAAAACTGATCAAACCTGAGCCGCACAGACAAAAAAAGAAGAAAAAATATGTTGGAAGCACAAATACTGTAAGCTTAAAGATTCAAGGAAGATATAGCTTCCTGCTATGTACAAATAAATAGTTAATGACCCAGTGGCCTTCATTGGTCCACTGTTGGTTCTGCCCTTGAGTCATTTTGCCTGCCTTGTGCACTACTGGAAACTATCCACTGGAATGTAACTTGGTTGGAATTATAAACTAGAATTGGTCATTTGTTTAGGAACAAAGTAAAACTAAATATCCACAAAAACAACTGACACAGCCTTCCAAAGCATGGAAATACTGTGAAATCAAGTGCTTTAAGAATCCATTATTTATGCAACATGTTTATGTGCGTCACTGACAGATTTGTCAACATGAAAACTTTGCGGAGTTAAAAAAAAAACAAAAAAAAACAACTTCCATCTATAGTACTGCTTCTATTTTCTCTTGCTTTTGCTTGTCACCATTTTATAGAAAATAAAAAAGACATGTTTTGGGAAACAGACCTTCAGGAGTTACAGTGCTATACTGTTAATCTCATGCTTGAAAAATTTTACATTCAAGCTGTTTCAAAACTATTTGCGCTCCTGTTCAATTATTATAACCATTTTGCATCTTACCACATCTGATGTGATTTCTTAAACTGTGATTCCTGCTGTGCCATAGAAAGCGGTTATAAAATACAGTGAAACTAATGACATTTTTTTTGTATATTGCCCATCACCAATTTTGTTATTTTCTTCATATAAGTGGTGTATCATTATATCCATGCACATTGCAGCAAAAATCTCACTGGATATGTCTTTATAATACACATTTCAGTAATATGCTAACCAGGGACCTACACGAACATGGGGATTAAAAATGACACAATACCTATCAAAATCTTAACACTTGCAGAATAACTCAATTGGAACTGTCTATTCTCCATGGCTATCAAGCCAGGAGTTGGTAAGGGGGCTTATTATGACTACTGTCTGTGTCATCAACACAGTTGATTGCTAGCTCATTGGGAACCTACCCCCTTTGCTGCCTTATTTTATTATGAGAAAGTTATTATTACTCAGGCTTTTTTAAAGTGGTAGTAAACCCAAAACCAAAAGTGTAATATATTGCAGCGTACAAATCATTAAATGTGGTGGCTGTAGTAGATTTAGGCCTTTTCTCCTCTGCTGTCACCTGGTGTTCTGGCCAATAATACACCTCCTGTATTAGAGTGCCTCCACTCTGGATAAAGGAGCATAGGGGGCACCTTTGGACAGCAGTATTATCAGTCTGGGGGGAGGGGACTGTAAGATGTACTAGCAGATTTAAATACACTAACAAATTGAAGCCCAATACAAGCTAATACTTTATAAGCAGTCACTAAAAACTTTTTTTTTTTTTTTTGGGAAATTTTACCCTTTTAACTGATACATCTGCAAAAGCGTTTGTTCTTTTGAAAAACAACAGACTTACTGGCCGAATGACCAGATGAAAATAGATGGAAGAAAGCCTAAAAAAGAAAACTAATGTGGCCATCACATCTAAAAATTGATAAGCTGCAATATTATAAATGCTTGCATTTGGGTTTTTTGCTTTAACATTAGTGTATGGTTGATTTGAAATGGGATATTGATTCCGGGGGTGATATATAGATATATATAGATATATCTATATATATCTATATATATTTTACTTCTTTAGGAGGTACCCGATAGAACACCTTTGGGATGAATTAGAGCGGAGACTGCAAGCCAGGCCTTCTTGTCCATCATCAGTGCCTGACCTCACAATTGCGCTTCTGGAAGAATAAAGTGCAAATCGTGAGTAAAAACCAAGCGCTGAGATGGATATAAATGAATCTGAATAAATGCAAATAAATATACGTGAATAAAAATTAAATGAGTACCGTGAATCGATCAATAAAATTAAGCTGCTATCAATGCAAGGTGATCAGAATCCCATAAAGTATAAAACATAAAATATAAAAAATTTATGCGTTCTAAAAATTGATCAACCAATGTGCAAAAACTGTATCAAATTGCAAATAAATAAAATATTAGAAAAATGCTCAAATGAATAAATAATCAGATACGCATATAGATGAATAAGTACCTATTAAATAGAGGTAAATAAACTCCTGGTGCTAATACATATACACATACCCCCCAAAAAATGATATGTGACAGTGTGTAGAAATAAATAAATAAATAAATAATGCCGATCTGATAAAGAAGCAATCATAAAGTGAAAAGATTCCAGCGGAGATAAGTTAGTCCAAAAAATAAATGAAATTGGCCCAGTAGTTCATTCCTTAATCAAATTAATTGATTCACTGTGTTTGATCGTTATTCATGATTTTTGGCTTTTCTTACATCCCACTTCAGCCATGATACTGTTGGTAGTTTGGTTATCAAGGGAATGATTTTATGAAAAGCAAGCAAAAAGATATATCATTGTGCAGTGAACTAGAAGAAAGTACACAAGCGAACAGCTTAAGAGATACACTCACATGCGCCTGGTTAAATAAAGGCATTCAGGTATGCAGATTGCAGTCAGCCGCTGTGGACGTGGCTTCCCATAGAGAAACCGCTGCTGTTCAGCTCGATGTGTCATGCAGCAGTGAACGCCCTAGGTGATTTGATACAGTTTTTAGAGCGCATCAATTTTTTATATTTTATGCTTCTGGAAGAATGGTCAAACATTCCCATAAACAAACTCCTAAACTTTGTGGACAGCCTTCCCAGAAGAGTTGCAGCTGTTATAACTGCAAAGGTTGGGACAAATCAATATTGAACCCTACAGACTAAGACTGGGATGCCATTAACTGCTTCCTGACCGCCTCACGCAGATATACTGCGGCAAAAGGGCATGTACAGGCAGATTAACGTACCTGTATGTTGCCCTTTAAGAGGCGGCTCACGCCCGCGCGCCAGGAGCTCCATGATCGTGGGTCCCGTGGGCTCGATGTCCGCGGGCATACCTGCGATCATCTTACGGTGAGGAAGAACGGGGAGATGCTAATGTAAACAAGCATCTCTCCATTCTGCCTAATGACACTGACACTGATCACGTTTCCTGTAATCGGGAGCAGTGATCAGTGATGTGTCACACACAGCCCCTCCCCCCACAGTTAGAATCACTCCCTAGGACACACCTAACCTCTACAGTGCCACCTAGTGGTTAACCCCTACACTGCCAGTGACATTTTTACAGTAATCAATGCAATTTTATAGCATTGATCGCTGTATTAATGCCAATGGTCCCAAAAATGTGTCAAAATTGCCCGATGTGTCCGCCATAATGTCGCAGTCACCATAAAAATCGCTGATTGCCATCATTACTAGTAAAAAAAAAAAATTATCAATAAAAATGCCATAAAACTATCCCCTATTTTGTAGGCGCTATAACTTTTGCGAAACCAATCAAACACTTAATGCAATTTTTCTTACCAAAAATATGTAGAAGAATACGTATCGGCCTAAATTGAGGAAAAAAAATGTTTTTTTATATATTTTTTTGGGGATATTTATTATAGGAAAAAGTAAAAAATAATGCGTTTTTTTTCAAAATTGTCGCTATTTTTTTGTTTATAGCGCAAAAAATAAAAACCGCAGAGGTGATCAAATACCACCAAAAGAAAGCTCTATTTGTGGGAAAAAAAGGAAGCCAATTTTGTTTGGGAGCCACGTCGCACGACCACGCAATTGTCAGTTAAAGCGACACAGTGCCGAATCGCAAAAAGTGCTCTGGTCAGGGAGGGGGTAAATTCTTCCGGGGCTAAAGTGGTTAAAGTGCATGTAAAGGCAGGCGTCCCTATACTTTTGACAATTTAGTGTATAATGGTTTTTAGTTTATGCTTATGGAGCCTTTTTTATAGTGTAACTAAACACAAAACCTTTTTTTTCCCCCTTCTTGTTTTGGCTAGAGTGGAGAGGAAATAGAACAACTGTCAGTTTTTTATTGCTGTTTGTGCCCCAGTTAGGAAGATTCACCCCATTTGTCCTGTTTAAAGAAAGTTCCAAATTTTAGGTTGACACTAGAACAGTAATAGAGGGGAAATCATCCAATGGGTATTATAGTTCTTGTGACTCTGGGGACACACTGAGATTCCCTCACTTTGAAGGGATTTCTTCTCACTTCATGTTTTGACTATGGGACAGGAATTGAAGGGAAATCTCCTCTATGGGATGGGACATGTAAAAATGTAAACAAAACAGTTTTTCCTTTAGTTACGCTTTAAGTTTATAGTACTCAAAGCCCAGCATTTACTTATTTCTGACTGTTCTTTTATTATTATACAGAGTTAAGACTATTTATTATTATACAGAGTTTATATAACACAATTACTGTATAAGGGGAGAAAGTACAAATACAATACAGTTTTATACAAAAGAAGTATGAGGGCCCTGCTCGTGGAGCTTACAATGAAGAAGGGAGGGGAAGGTGATACGAAAGTTAAAAGCTGTGGGGGATGAGTTGATGGAGGTGGTTAACATACAGATATTGGGTGGAAGCAGGGTAGGCTTTTTCTAAATGAAAAACAATAAATATATAAATCTCCAGCAGGTGGCAACCTTCCAGGTGGTCAATAGTAAGCAAGCCCCTCCAGGTGGATGTGATGTAAGGTCCTTGGAACCAGGGAAACACCAGGAAGAGCCACCAGAGGCAGCAGACTACCTGTGTATATCACATGGATGAGAACCACTGTGGACAGCAAGGAAGTTTTGTAGGCCCACAAGATGGCCTTGATGATGTCACGTGATGCAAATGGGTGTGGTTACATGTTTTGGGGCTTGGCCCCTTTGTCAAACTTTTTTAAATAAATGCCACACTTAAGTGGTGGTGCCTTTCTCTCCTCCTTTTTGTTATTACATGGTTTGCTATGGTTAGATAGCTGCATCAGACTGTCAGTTTATGAACGAATGGAATCTCTATACAGATTCGATGCATTCATTCAAGTAAAGTGATACAGAGAAAAGGACTATCTTCAGTCCCTTTCTCTGTCTCAAAAAAAAAAAAAAAAGATATAGGTGTCTGTTTAGACCTCTGATATCTCACTAAAGACCCCACTCCCCAAAATAAATAAATAAATAAATTTTAAAAATATAACTGAAAAAAATGTAAAGAAAAAAAAAAAAGACCCCGCACTCAGCCTCTCCATGGATATGGCCCCCCCTTCAGCACTCACCCCTCCATGGCAACGGTCTCCCCCTCACTCACCCCTTCTCGGCTTCCTTGGGAGAAGCAGGAAGACCATAACGAATATTAATTCGCTATTGTCACAAGTGGGTGGTTTCGGGGTGCAATGCTCTGCGCCCCAAGCTCAACACTTTTCAAGCCAATTAGAGCCTCAGGATCTAATCATGTGGCTTGAAAAAAAAACTCATACAAACGTATGAGTCCGGCACCCTGCAGGGGAGCGGTGCCCCTACTGGACTGGCAGCTTCTGGCAAGACCCCTTTCACATGGAATGGACTCTGTCAAGCACATCTGCCTGCTCAGCGGGGGGGGATCTGTCTACTGATCCCCGCTGAGCAGGTGGATGACAAGTCTGTGTCCGCTCTGCCGATGCAGAGCAGACACAGAAACAGCCTGCTGTTCTCTATGGGGCGGTCGGATGGAAATGGACTGCCTGTCCATTTCCATCTGTTACCATCCGATCTGCTAGATGGATGGGGAATGTTATCCCCATCCCCCTGTTTTTAGCGGACTGGATCGGACGCAGACGGGTGTAAACGGACACATGTCCATTTACATCAGCCTCTCTCTCTCTCGAGAGAACAATGGGTGGTCCGATTGGGCCCGCCTGAAAAACAGGCAGGCAGACCCGATCGGTGTGCTTGTGTGAAAGGGGCCTAAGGCTTTGTTCACACAGGGCATACACAGCGTACCTTTACAGGAATGCACAGATGTTCCATGCATCTCTGTGCAGGCAGTCCCATTTGGGATGTAGCAACTGCACGAACAGAGCCGTCGCTCCCAATTTTATATCCATGTAGGTCCGCATGCATGTCCCTGAACTCACACTGTCTGTGTTCGGGGTCATGTACCCACATGGATATCAGATTGTGAACTGTACAGAGCTCTGCCTGTACAGCCGTTGCATCCCAATTGACATAAATGGGACTGCCTGTACATGGATACACGGAACACCTGCGGGTAAACATGGCCCTGCATGGGCATAAACTTTAGTATGCCACATGTAAACGATGCTTTAGTACTAATTTAGCATGAATTTTGTAAGTTACGTTGTGTTTATGTGCAATATTAATGAGTTTAGTGTATTTTTAGCGAAAATAGCGATATGATGAACATTTGCACAATTATTGCAGGGCCCAAATAATCAGTAGCACTTGTTTTTATTCTACAGGTCATGTGCTTTTAGAAAATGTCTAATTTGAGGGGTCTTTTCAAATTCTGAAAGCTGTAAGTGAAAAATGTTATTTACAGTTTTGCATACCTTCAGTTTTCACCATTTTACAAAAAGGTGCAATTTAAAATGTACAAATATTTGTTATTTATTAAAGGGGTTGTAAAGGTAAAAGTTTTTTCACCTTAATGCATTTTATGCATTAAGGTGAAAAAACATCCAACAACGATATTTGCGCAAATATCGTGGAGCCTTAAAAATCAATAGCACCTTTTCATTCTACTGGTAATATGCTTTCAGAAAATATATGGTTTGGGGGGGGGGGGGGGTCTTTCACAAATTCCAAAAGCTGTAAGTGAAAAAAGAAAACCTCCAGATTTTTTAGAGAACTTTTTGGGTACGTTCAAATTTCACCATTTTGAAAAAAGGCGCAATTAAAGATTTACAAATATTTGTTATTTATTAACTCCATACAGGTTAAGCTTTTATATTTAGTAGGGATTTAGCAGGAATTTTGAAAAATTTTCTGTGTTTTTATCTGCCAATAATGGTTTGATAAACATTTGCGCAAATAGAGTTCATATGCTTTCAGAAAATATATAGTTTTGGGGGTCTTCCACTAATTCTGAAAGCTGTAAGGGAAAAATTAAAACCTTCTGATTTTTAGAGAAATTTGGATACAGTATTTACATTTTTGCGTACGTTCGATTTTCACCATTATTCAAAAAGGCGCAATGTAAAAATTAAATTTTTTTGTTATTTAATGACTCCATACAGGTTAAGCTTTTATATTTAGTAGAAATTTAGCAGGAATTTTGTAATTTTGCTGTGTTTTATCTGCTAATAATGGTTTTAGTGTATTTTTTGCAAAAATATTGGTTTGATAACATTTGCGCAAATATCGCGGGATCTAAAAAATCAGTAGCACCTTCTTTTTATTCTACTGATCATGTGCTTTCAGAAAATATATGGTTTAAGGGGTCTTTCACAAACTCTGAAAGCTATAAGTGAAAAGCAAAAAATCAAAGGAAAAATTGCAAAAATAATCTGGCCACCTAAGTGTACAAAATGGAGCACAGGGCCTGGCAGCAAAAGGGTTAAGGGCAGGTTTAACTGGAGCAAGCGCCTCCTTCTTAAAAAGGTATAGGGACACACAGGACACCCAGCAAGGGCACAATTGCAGCTAAAAGTATCCACAGCAACCCCGCAGCAACTGACCAACTGTACAAACAAATGGCAACCACTCCAATCTATAACTAGCCTTTACAGCAAGGACCACATGGAAGGGAAATGCACATGAAAAAAACAAAAACTCCCAGCTCACTTACCAGCTAGCCTGCAATAAAACCACATTGACTCTGTCTAACAGTTAACGTTAAAAACAAGGGGTTTTGTTGTACACATTTGCAAACATATGTGTAAGCCGCAATGGCCACGTCAAGGCACCACAGTGTACTAATTCTAATTTTGGGAATCTCCCAAGTTGGAGCACATATATAGCAGTAGATAGATTAAGAACAGGTTTGCCTGGAGGGAGGGCTCCTTAAAAGGTACAGGGAAGCACAGGACACCCAGCAAGGGTGCAATGGCAGTTGAAAGTATACAGTGCATCTCCGCACCAATTTACTAACTTTACAAACAAATGGCAACTACCCCAACCTAAACCTAGAGTCCAGGATTACACCTAGCACCCTGGCATGCATGGAGAGATCAATGGTTGTGCTATTGATCTGGTAATGTCAGGAAGGGAGGAGGAAATAATATAAGCTCAGTTTTAGACAGATTTGAGTTTGAGGAAGTGGTGTGCCCTCCATACTGATATGTCACGCATTAAATTTATGATACCTGAGGAAATCAATGGGGGTGACCTGAGGAGTAGAGATAGATCTGGGTGTTGTCAATGTAGAGGTGGTATTGGAAGCTGTGGGAGGTTATCATCTGGCCCAGGAAAGAGGTGAAGCGAGAGAATAGAAGGTGCCCAAGGACAGAGCCTTGGGGTACCTCAACATAAAGAGGAAGAGGAATGGAGGAGATAGAGTTGTAGGTGACACTGATGGTGCTATGAGATAGGAGAAGAAGAAGGAAAGAGCATCACTGTGCCCAAGAGAGTATGGGGGTAATCAATGTATGAAAGAATGGGGGGGACAGGTGTCAGTGGAAAGGGAGAGATTAATGCTGGGTACACTCTGGCAGCTCCGGTCAGAGACGCTGTACTAACAATATGAGGTTAGTTCAGCGATCTTCCCAGCTGAGCTGTTGTGTTCTGGCAGAGGGACCCCCCTGCCAGAACACTCCAAACCACTCTGCCATTGGCTAAGAGTGCTGATCGGGAGGCGGTCGGCTGCTGGTTTTCCAGCATGCACGTCCGTCAGAAACCGGACAAACGCCTGGCTTCTGTCGGACAGACCGACATACACACAGGCCGAATGAATTTTTTTGAGCCAGCATTAGTCTCCTGACAGGCTTAAGAATGCGAGTTAGATTTTGTAGAACAGAGCAGGAGGAGCCGTAGTAGTCGTCAGGAAACAGGTGGTGAGCTAGGACTCAGGAGTTTATCAACTTTCAGTGGTGACAGGGTGACAGAGTGTGAAGTGGATAAGATTCTGATCAAAAAGAGGAAAAGGGGTGTTAGAGAGATTGCAAGAGAGAGTGCGGAGATGGGAAAATATGAGGTCGAGCATGCTGCCATTGGATTAAGCGATGGTGTTTGTCTATTGTGTACGATTAAAGGAAGAAGTTAGGTTGAGCAGCTGGTAGGTGGCTGATGTTTAAACACTGACTGGAGTGTTAAAAGTATAAGTTCACCTTTGGGAGTATGTTACACATTACACCCATACTCAGGGTGTAACATGCTCCAGCAGTCGTTCCCCCCCCAAAAGTGGGCGTTATTCTCCCCATACCCGCTGACACAATTTAAAAATAGCGCAGCCATGCAGGGCTCTGACCACAGAGGCGCATCATTCATTCACAGAGTTTTGTGAATGATGGAACTACAGTTACCATCTCCCATTGCGGAAGATGGCTTGTAGTTCCTAAAGTGGAGCTTCACCCATTTATTAGCTTATACCTCGGTCTTCAATGTTTTTTTTTGTATGTACTTTTTGTAGTTTCAAAATAGTGCCACTTCACGCCCAGTTGCTGCGGAGATTTAAGTCATCAAGGCTGTCCAACTGACTCCTGGGATATTGGTGCCATCAATCCCAAGAGTCTACGGGCATCCTTCGTTTTTGGCTATGTTGCTATGGCAACTTGTCATTTACAAGGTTTGTCACATACTGTGGTTACTGCGCATGCACGAGATCATGAGGTGTATGCTTGGTAGCTGGCTGCACAAGATACAGGAAGAAAACAGAGGGCGGATTCAGATGCCTAAAGATGACAGCATTTCTGGAAGAACAACTCGGCTAGATATTTTACACATACACACTCCATTAAAATGCTGAGCAGTACCCAAACTTCTGCACTGCTTAACAATCCCACAGATTATTTATTTAACATTTTGTTGGCAGACTGTAGATCCTCTTTATTGAACTGTGAGGGTACTGATGAGCACTCTTGTAGTTCCTTGATCTTCGTGCTCTTCCGTAACTGTCTGCCCATATGGAAAGTATGAGCAGACAGCTTTACTGAGTCTGCAGGAGGCTGGCATTGCACTTTTGATCTACTGATCACGGGTGCAATGCTTTCCAGGCTCCTGCGGGAAAAAATATTAAATGCACATTTTTTTTCTGTAGAAATATGTGCATATTATTTTTTCCCAAAAGGTGAACTTATCCTTTAACCTCTTCCCACCCGCGCTATAGGTGAGGAAGAGGGGAGAGAGGAGGGTCATTGGGAGATTGCTCGATGGTCGGAGAGGACCTCTAGAATATTAAATTGGGGTGGTAGAGGATAGGGCATGAGGGTTGGGCTATGTATTGGTGGCTGTGGACATAATAAAGGAATGTGTGGTCAGCCAGTTAGTCATTTGCAGCAGTGGATAAGAGTAGGAGGCTTTAGTTGAGGACAATGTTGGGAGGGATGGAGGCTGGTGGAAGCTAGAAAGACATGGGTGCAGAGGTGACGGCTGGCAGAGGGAAGGAGGAGACTGAGAAGGCAACGGGCAGAGTTGACAGCTGGCAGAGGGAAGGAGGAGACTAGGAAGGCATCGGGCAAACATTGTCTTGGCCCCCCTGCTCTAAGACATAATATAAATAGCAGCTAGGCTCAAAACAAGTTTACTGCAGCAGATCAGGCAGCAATTGCGATTGGTTGCCACTTGCCAGAGGTTAAAGAATATCATTACCTCTCACCGTTTGGCTCCCAGAGGTTACTGCACTTGAATATTGCTCACCGATTGGTTGCTAGAGATTACAGAAAATCACTATTGTTCATCCCACACCTTTACCACGTGCCCTCTGCCACCACTGCATGTCCCCTTTCTACCACTGCCATCCATACTCCTCTTGTATACCGCTGTACCCCTAACAAATCTCAGCCATAATCTTTGTCACCAACGTAACCCCAAGAACCATGTTTTTTCACCATTCAGGTCATTGTGGAAGTGGGGTGTCGCCACTTATACTACTCACAATTACTTTACAGTTCAGAGATCTTCTTTCCGCAGTCGGACCGCCCAGTAGGAAGCAAAAAAAAAAAAAGAAGCTGTGCTGCTGGGAAGGGGGTGGGGGCAGGGCGTGATTTTCTGCAGGCTCCTTGCAGGGATTGGAGCCTGTCTACAGACCTGCCTGCTGTCTCCCCACAGATCCAATCCGGTCCTAATACTGTGGCCTAAGTGTCCGGTCACCATGGTGATCAGGGGAAACAGCAAGATACATGCTGCACATTACGGAAAATCGGGACCCAGCCTACTGGGACACAGACCTCCCGGGACAATGGACCATTTAGCGAGATTAAGCTGAAGCTATCTTCTTATTTGGCCAGCTTCTTATTCAAATACAGAAGTTAGCTCCTTATTCGGCCAGCTTCTTATTCGAATGCAGAAGTTGGCTCCTTATTCAGCCAGCTTCTTATTCAGGTTGGATCTTTATTCACAAAAGTGATTATTTACTAAACAATCATCTGCAATGCTTATAATAAAATTGTGAACTTTAACAACAGTTCTATCTCCCTAAATGCCATGTATTTAAAGGGGTAAATCTGAATAAATATCTGAAAACCATCTTGGCTCACCCAAATTCCACATGTTTTATACTCATTGGGCATCCTATTAATAGTTAAAGTTCAATTTGGCCCAAGCCAAGTGATATAAATCATAAAATATGGCATAAAATATGGCACCAAACATGGCACCATGACAGCTATGCATTTCAATGGGAAATTCTGAATAAGAAACCAAGATATACCTATATGAAAACCATCTTGGCTTACCCAAATTCCACTTGTTTTATACTCATTGGGCATCCTACTATATAGGAAAGTTCAATTTGGCCCAAGCCAAGTGATCTAAATCCTAAAATATGGCACCTTGACAGCCATACATTTCAATGGGAAATTCTGAATTAGGAACCAAGATATTCCTATATGAAAACCACTTTGGCTCGCCCACATTCCACTTGTTTTATACTCATTTGGCATCCTACTATATAGGAAAGTTCAAATTGGCCCGAGCCAAGTGATGGAAATCCTAAAATATGGCACCAACCTTGTCAGCCTGTCACCCATGCATTTCAATGGGAAATTCCAAATAAGAAGCCAAGCTATTCCTATATGAGATTCATCTTGGCTCACCCAAATTCCACTTGTTTTATACTCATTGGGCATCCTTCTATTAGTTAAAGTTCAATTTGGACCGAGCCAAGTGATGGAAATCCTAAAATATGGCACCTTGACAGCCATACATTTCAATGGGAAATTCTGAATTGGGAACCAAGATATTCCCATATGAAAACCACTTTGGCTCACCCAAATTCCACTTATTTTATACTAATTGGGCATCCTACTATATAGGAAAGTTCAATTTGGCCTAAGCCAAGTGATGGAAATCCTAAAATATGGCACCAAACATGGCACCATGACAGCCATGCATTTCAAAGGGAAATTCCAAATAAGAAGCCAAGCTATTTCTATATGAAGTCCATCTTGGCTCACCCAAATTCCACTTGTTTTATACTCATTGGGCATCCTACGATATAGGAAAGTTCAATTTGGCCCAAGCCAAGTGATGGAAATCCTAAAATATGGCACCAAACTTGTCACCCATGCATTTCAATGGGAAATTCCGAATAAGAAGCCAAGCTATTCGTATATGAAGACCACTTTGGCTCCCCCAAATTCCACTTGTTTAATACTCATTTGGCATCCTACTATATAGGAAAGTTCAAATTGGCCCGAGCCAAGTGATGGAAATCCTAAAATATGGCACCAACCTTGTCAGCCTGTCACCCATGCATTTCAATGGGAAATTCCAAATAAGAAGCCCAGCTATTCCCATATGAGCTTCATCTTAGCTCACCCAAATTCCACTTGTTTTATACTCATTGGGCATCCTTCTATTAGTTAAAGTTCAATTTGGCCCGAGCCAAGTGATGGAAATCCTAAAATATGGCACCTTGACAGCCATACATTTTAATGGGAAATTCTGAATTAGGAACCAAGATATTCCTATATGAAAACCACTTTGGCTCACCCAAATTCCACTTGTTTTATACTAATTGGGCATCCTACTATATAGGAAAGTTCAATTTGGCCTGAGCCAAGTGATGGAAATCCTAAAATATGGCACCAAACATGGCACCATGACAGCCATGCATTTCAAAGGGAAATTCCAAATAAGAAGCCAAGCTATTTCTATATGAAGTCCATCTTGGCTCACCCAAATTCCACTTGTTTTATACTCATTGGGCATCCTACTATATAGGAAAGTTCAATTTGGCCCGAGCCAAGTGATGGAAATCCTAAAATATGGCACCAAACTTGTCACCCATGCATTTCAATGGGAAATTCCGAATAAGAAGCCAAGCTATTCGTATATGAAGACCACTTTGGCTCCCCCAAATTCCACTTGTTTAATACTCATTGGGTAGCCTACTATATAGGATATTTCAATTTGACCCAAGCCAAGTGATGGAAATCCTAAAATATGGCACCAAACGTGGCACCATGACAGCCATGTATTTCAATGGGAAATTCCGGATAAGAAGCCAAGCTATTCCTATATGAGATTCATCTTGGCTCACCCAAATTCCACTTGTTTTATACTCATTGGGCATTCTACTATATAGGAAAGTTCAATTTGGCCCGAGCCAAGTGATGGAAATCCTAAAATATGGCACCAAACATGGCGCCATGACAGCCATGCATTTCAAAGGGAAATTCCGAATAAGAAGCCAAGCTATTCCTATATGAAATCCATCTTGGCTCACCCAAATTCCACTTGTTTTATACTCATTGGGCATCCTACTATATAGGAAAGTTCAATTTGGCCCGAGCCAAGTGTTGGAAATACTAAAAAATGGCACTAAATGTGGCACCATGACAGTCATGAATTTCAATGGGAAATTCTGCTATAAGCAACATAAAGGGGGAAAGTTTGGGACTTTAAATGAGGTATGTGGTAAGACTCAACATATCATATAGGTAATAACAATACATTTATTTGTTCATTACTGAATCATTCATTGGCATATCATAATACAACAAAACACGCATGGTGCAATTGTTGCAATACATCAAACAAAATGTAAATCGCATGGCACATAACAATAAAAGGTAGGCATACTAAACATTGGATAGGACATAGTCCAATGGAAACATGAATGGATAAAACCATAAATAGTATCAGTATACACTGGATGCGTCAAAATAGGCTTGACGCGTTTCGTGGGCTGTTTCCACTCATCAGGAGCCATGCATCCATGTTCTAAAAAAGAAAGGAATAAGTGACCATTAATATAATATAAAAGTGGATTGCGCTACCTTCTGTGTATGATACCACTGCTGAAATATGCAAAAATACGATATCTATTGTCAGGGACGTAGTGCCCGTTCCAGAAGGAACGCCTATGCGCACACGCGAGTTAGACGCTTTGGCGCCCAACGGTCCATAAAAGACGTTCAGTGATGCTGCCTCTTGCGGTTTGATCTGCTTCTGTTCCCTGTGTTCCTGATTCTGTACCAGTACTCTGTTCCTGTGTTTGACCCGGCTTCCTGACCTTGCTTCTGTCTCCAATCCTGACCTCGGCTTGTTTGACCCTGCTCTGTTACCTGACTGATTGCCTGTTGCCAAGACCCAGCCTGGACTCTGACTATTCTCTGCTTGCCGTTTTTGCTGTGTTCCCTGATGTGTATGACCCGGCTAGTCTGACATCGCTCCTGCCTGCTGACCTGCATCCGCTGCTCTGCAAACCTGCATCTGCTGACGTGCATCCGCCTACTCTGCAACCTACATCTGCTGACCTGCACCCGCTACTCTACTAGCCTGCATCTGCTGACCTGCACCTGCTACGCCAGCTTCCACCTGACGAAACCACTCCAAGCAGTAAGGACTCAGCAGGCACCTTTACCTCACTGTGATCTTACCGCCAATGTTCCCACTCCAGGTCTTCATTAAAGAGATAGTAAGGCTACATGGGGGCCCTGCGGACATTGTTTCAGATAGAGGGGTGCAGTTCACCTCTCGCTTCTGGAGGGCTTTGTGCAAGCCTCTGAAGACTGAACTGTCCATGTCCTCGTCCCTCATCACCCTCAGACCAATGGGCAAACTGAGAGGATGAATCAAACGCTCGAACAATATCTCCGATGCTTCACCTCCTTTGTTCAAGATGACTGGGTAGCTTTACTACCCCTGGCAGAATTTGCCTTTAATAATGCTAATCATTCGGCTACAGGTCAGTCTCCATTCTTAGCCAATTACGGGTTCCATTCAACCTTCCTACCTGATCTCATCCCAGATTCAACAGTCCTGGCGGTCCAGAGTACCGTCGATTTCCTGACTCATAATAGCAAGTTATTGCAGGAATCCATGACCAGGGCACAAGCAACCAATAAGAGAATGTTCGACAGGAAGAGGAGAGGGGAATTATGTCTGCAACAAGGTGATCAAGTATGGTTATCCACCACCAATCTTAAGATGTCTTGCCCCGCAAGGAAATTGGCACCCAAATTCATCAGTCCCTTCCCAGTAAAACGGAAATTAAATGACATTTCCTACGAACTTGCCTTACCAGAGTCCTTGAAAATCCACCCAGTATTTCATGTATCGTTATTAAAACCTGCAGTGCCTTTTCCAGACAGAGGATCGAGACCACCTGAACCTGTGATCATTGACAGAGATGAGGAATTTGAAGTGGAGGCTGTCTTAGACTGCCGAAGAAGGAACCAGCTTCAATTTTTGATCAAATGGAAGGGTTACAGTCTGGAAGAGAATTCCTGGCAACCTCAACAGAACATTCACGCCCAAGAATTAATTCAGAACTTTTTCCGCAGTCACCCCCAGAAAAGAGTTCTCTTGGGCACACGGAGGTTGCCCTTAAGAGGGGGCACTGTCAGGGATGTACTGCCTGTTCCAGAAGGCGTGCGCCAATGCGCACGCGCGAGTCACGGACTTCGCACACGAATGTGCGCATGCGTGCGCGTTAGACACGCTTTGGCCCCAACGGTCCATAAAAGACGCTCAGTGATGCTGCCCCTTATGGTTTGATCTGCTTCGGTTCCCTGTGTTCCTGATTCTGTACCAGTACTCTGTTCCTGTGTTTGACCCGGCTTCCTCCTGACCTTGCTTCTGTCTCCAATCCTGACCTTGGCTTGTTTGACCCTGCTCTTTTACCTGCCCGATTGCCTGTTGCCAAGACCCAGCCTGGACTCTGACTATTCGATGCCTGACGTTTTTGCTGTGTTCCCCGATGTGTATGACCCGGCTAGTCTGACTTCGCTCCTGCCTGCTGACCTGCATCCGCTGCTCTGCAAACCTGCATCTGCTGACCTGCATCCACTGCTCTGCAAACCTGCATCCGCTACTCTGCAACCTGCATCTGCTGACCTGCGCCCGCTACTCTACTAGCCTGCATCTGCTGACCTGCACCCACTACTCCAGCTTCCACTTGACGAAACCACTCCAAGCAGTAAGGACTCAGCAGGCACCTTTACCTCACTGTGCTCTTACCGCCACTGTTCCCACTCCAGTGCTCACAGAGCCAGGGTGGTACGGGAGCTCTCCCTCCGCACGTCAGGCTCACATCCCAGGTACGTTACATCTATCCTATATAGCGTGCTTTTCTGTATCAATAATATTGTGTCAAAAATATACTGTCCACATAGTGTTATTAGTGACAAAATAATATTGCAAAAAACTACCAAAAACTGTTTAAAATGCTAGTGCTAAAAAAATATAAAATATGACAAACTTCTAAAAAATGTGCAATTTGCCAATATTACTTAGTGACCATAAAATATCACATATCACCATGCATATATACTACATGCTGCAAAAAATTTCCTCAACATATGCATAAACACTATAGCCCACTAGATGTCCTCAGTGGGTGATTACTTCTGTGCAATGATGTTAGGTGCTACCAAAAGCTATTTAACCAGTTACCAAACGGCCCATAGCCAAATGACGGCTGCAGGGTGGTTGGATAACTCTGGGAGCACATACTATGACGTGAACCCGGAAAACCGCTCCCGCGCGCCCCCTGGGGCGCGCACATGGGAACATCCATGACCGCCGGGTCCTCTGAATCATGGTAAACAGCCGCTGCTCATGGCCGTTTACCATGTGATCGCTCCATCAAATGACGGAACGATCACATGTAAACAAACCGGCGTCACAGAGGGGGAGGGATCGGATGTCAGCAGCGCTGTGGGCTGGATGTGTAGTGCCCACAGCGCTGCTCTGTGACATGTGCAGTCACATCCATGGATCCATCCATCCATGCTCAGCCATCCCTCCATGCTCAGCAATACCCTGCACTACTCTGCAATACCCTGCAATACTCTGCAATACTCTGCAATACCCCGCAATACCCCGCAGTACCCCGCAGTACCCCGCAATACTCCGCAATACCCCACAATACCCCACAATACTCTGCAATACCCAGCCATACTCTGCAATACCCAGCCATACTCTGCAATACACAGCCATACTCTGCAATACACAGCCATACTCTGCAATACCCAGCCACACTCTGCAATACCCAGCCACACTCTGCAATACCCAGCCACACTCTGCAATACCCAGCCACACTCTGCAATACTAGGTGATACCCTGTCATACTCTGCAATACTCGGTGATACCCAGCCATACTTTGCTATACCCAGCCATGCTCAGCCATACTCGGCTGTATTCGGCCTCTGTATGTGGCCAGGCTGTGGAAGTCTCACACACGTGGTATCGCCGTACTCAGGAGTAGTAGGAAAATCTATTTTGGGGTGTCATTTTTGGTATGTACATGCTATGTGTTAGAAATATTGTATAAATGGACAACTTTGTGTTAAAAAAAAAATGCATTTTAACCACTTCCTGCCCCCCCCCCCGTCGTCATACGACGGCCTTGAATTTATGCAGGGATATCTTAATGATGCCTGCAGCTACAGGCATCATTCAGATATCAGCTTTTTCAGCCAGCGATGCCCTACACCATAAGAATGATCATAGCAGCTGTTCCACTGCTTGATCATTCTTATGGGAGGCGAGAGGGGACGTCCCCCTCTCCCACCACCCTCAGGTGCTTCTACCAACTCACCGCTACGATCGAAGCCAGGATTGTTTTTTTTTTGGTTTTCTTGATTTCAGGCTTCCCAGCCTAGAGGTGAGATGTGGGGTCTTATTGACCCCATATCTCACTGTAAAGAGGACCTGTCATGCCATATTCCTAGTACAAGGGATGTTTACATTCCTTGTAATAGGAATAAAAGTGATCAAAAAATTTATTTTTTGGACAAAAGCGTCAAACTAAAATACATAAAGTAAAATGAACAATAAAAAAAAAAAAAATTTTCCCCATGTCCCCGTGTGCTCGCATGCAGAAGCGAACGCATACGTAAGTCCCTACGTAAGTTTGGCCCTAGAACACCTCTGTAACTCAAAACATGTAACCAGCGTCGCCTATGGGGATTTTTAAGTAGCGAAGTTTGGCACTATTCCACGAGCGTGTGCAATTTTGAAGGGTGACATGTTAGGTATCTATTTACTCGGCATAACTTCATCTTTCACATTATGCAAAAACATTGGGCTAACTTTACTATTTTGGGTTTTTTTTAAGCACAAAACCGTTTTTTTCCGAAAAATTGCTGCGCAAATACCATGCGAGATAAAAAGTTGCAACGACCGCCATTGTATTCTCTGGTGTCTTTGCTAAAAAAACATATATAATGTTTTGGGGTTCTATGTAATTTTCTAGCAAATAAATGATGATTTTTACATGTAGGAGAGAAATGTCAGAATTGGCCTGGGCACTCCAGAACACCTGAAGGTGCTCTGTGCATGTTGGGCCTCTGTATGTGGCCATGCTGTGTAAAAGTCTCACACATGCAGTAATGCCGTACTCGGGAGTAATAGCAGAATGTGTTTTGGGGTGTAATTTGTGGTATGCATATGCTGTGTGTGAGAAATAACCTGCTAATATGACAATTTTGTGGAAAAAAAGGGAAAAAAAATCTTGATTTTGCAAAGAATTGTGGGAAAAAATGACAACTTCAAAAAACTCACCATGCATCTTTCTAAATACCTTGGAATGTCTTCTTTCCAAAAAGGGGTCATTTGGGGGGTATTTGTACTTTTCTGGCATGTTAGGGTCTCAAGAAATTAGATAGGCCGTCAGTACTTCAGGTGTGATTAATTTTCAGATATTGGCACCATAGCTTTTGGACTCTATAACTTTCACAAAGACCAAATAATATACACCGATTTGGGTTATTTTTACCAAAGATATGTAGCGGTATAAATTTTGGCCAAAATATATGAAGAAAAATTACTAATTTGCAAAATTTTATAACAGAAACGAAGAAAAATGCATTATTTTACAGAATTTTCGGTCTTTTTTCTTTTATAGCGCAAAAAATAAAGAACCCAGCGGTGATTAAATACCACCAAAAGAAAGCTCTATTTGTGTGAAAAAAAGGACAAAAATGTCATATAGGTACAGTGTTGCATGACTGCGTAATTGTCATTCAAAATTTGAGAGCACCGAAAGCTGAAAATTGGTCTGGTTATTAAGGGGGTTTAAGTGCCCAGTGGTCAAGTGGTTAAAGTGCTAGTGCTACAAAATATCAAAAAAATATTAATAATAAACAATGTGCCAATATTACTAACAAAATATCACATATCAACATGCATATGTACTACATAGTGCAAAAAAATTCAAGTTAGACTTACCGGTAACTTGTTTCCCAAGAGTATTTCAGGACAGCACTTGAGAGAGTGACTCCTCCCCTTGCAATCAGGAAACACCTCTTCCACCAAACTTTAAAAGGAGGCTCCTTTCCACACATTGTCAGTAGTAGTAGAGAACCTCCGGCCCCAAACTGGAACACATAATCGAGATATGATTGATATATATATATATATATATATATATATATATATATATATATATATATGGATGCTGCTGTCCTGAAAGACTCTTGGAAAACAAGTTACTGGTAAGTCTAAATTGAATTTTCCCTTAAAGTCTTTCAGGACAGCACTTGAGGGGATAATAGAGACTTACCCCCCTAGGGAGGGACCACAGCCTGCAGAACCTTTCTGCCAAAAGCCTGATCCCCTGCTGACAGGAGATCCAGTCTGTAATGACGGACAAACGTTAAGTAGCTTGACCACGTAGCCGCCTTACAAATCTGATCTGGGGTGGCACGAGCTCTTTCTGCCCATGTAGTGGCCTGGGCCCTTGTTGAATGAGCCCCAATTCCCAGCGGGGAAGATAAACCCATTTGAGAATAGGCTACAGAAGTAGCTGTCTTAAGCCATCTAGCCAATGATCCTTTTGATGCTTGGTGGCCTTTTTGTTTCCAGAAAAAAAGAACAAATAATGAATCTGAAGCTCTAAACCCACCTGTTACTTCCAAATAATGTAATAGGATACGTCTTACGTCCAAGCTGTGAAACTGCTCTTCCTTTTTACCCAAAGGGTTAGCACAAAAGGTTAGGAGAATAATCTCCTGAGACCTGTTACTAAAGCTTGCCACTTTTGGCAAAAACCCTGGATCTACTTTTAGGACAACCCAATCAGGAAAAACTGACAAAAAAGGCTCTTTTATTGATAGGACGTGCAGTTCACTAATCCTTCTTGCTGAAGTAACTGCAACCAGAAAAATAGTTTTCAAAGTTAAATTCTTTAAGGATATGGCCTGTAAGGGCTTAAATGGTTCTTTTGCCAGAGCTTGCAGAACCACCGAGAGATCCCAATTTGGGAAATGCCTCACCGGGACCGGTCTAGACCTGGAAAGTGCTTTTAAAAATCTCATGATCAGAGTTTCT
Organism: Aquarana catesbeiana; assembly: GCF_042186555.1. Taxonomy (NCBI): domain Eukaryota; kingdom Metazoa; phylum Chordata; class Amphibia; order Anura; family Ranidae; genus Aquarana; species Aquarana catesbeiana. The sequence goes on along the minus strand of NC_133327.1, from coordinate 486,350,717 downwards.
GAAGATAAGGATTTCTCCAGATAAACTCCCAAAGCGGCCACCTGCACTTTAAGAGTGCTGACCGCAAGATCCTTGTCTGCACCTTTTCTGACTGAGCGGAAGATGCCAACATGGTTTGATTGCCAACTGAAGAATCGTGGAAAACCAAGCTCTCTTTGGCCAATATGGAGTAATCAAAATTATTGATACTCTCTCTTTGAGTATTTTTCTCAACACTAGTGGGATTAATCGGAATGGAGGAAAAGCATATCCTAGGTTAAAATCCCATGGATGTGCCAGAGCATCTATCCCCTGAGAGCAACTGTCTATCTGAAGGGAGAAAAAATTCGGGAGCTGCGTGTTTTGTCTTGAAGCAAGTCCCTGTTCAGACTCCACTCTGATTCCTGAACTTTCTGTCGGCTCAGATAATCCGCTACTTAGTTTAATGTGCCTTTGAGATGGACTGCGGATAGATATAGTAAGTGGTTCTCCGCCCACTCCAGAATCTCTACTGACAGTAAGTGAAGAGCCCTGCTTCTTGTGCCTCTCTATTTGTTCAGATAGACAATGCCACTACCATAGCCTAACAAAATCTGGACATGGCAACCTATGAGGTCTTGAGAGAAGAAAGCTAATGCTAGGGAAACCGCTTTTAGCTCTCTCCAATTTGAGGATTTTTGGGCCTCGAACTGGGACCATGTTCCCTGTGCTAAGGCCTGACACGTGTGGGCCCCCCATCCCCGCAAACTGGCGTCTCTTGTGACCACTTTTCTGTTTGGAAAAGACCAAAGAAGACCTCTTTGCAGTGCCCCCTGACTTTTCCACCACCAAAGTGAACGTTTGACTTTGGTGGAGATCTTTATTTTCATATCCAAACTTTCTGTCCTGTGGTTCCATGTCCTTAGAAGGAACCTTTGGAGAGTCCTGAAATGCAGCCTTGCCCATTGGATGGCTGGCATAGAAGTGGTTAATGTCCCCAGAGCCGACATAGCCTTTTGGACTGAAATCAGTTGATTTGTTTGTAGTGTCGTTATTACCCTTTGAACCTTGATCTTTTTCTCTTCTGGGAGAAAAATCTTTTGCTCCACTGAATTTATCAAGTAACCAAGAAAAAGTACTTGCTGAGCTGGAATGAAATTCGATTTTTGAGCATTCACTATCCACCCTAGTGACTCCAAATGACTGCGGGCTCTGTTCAGATCCTTCTGAAATTTTCTCTGGATGGGGCAAAAAAAAAGAGGTCGTCCAGATATGGAATTACCGCAATCCCGCAGAGTCGAAGAGGGGCGAGAGCTTCCGCAATTACTTTCGTAAAAATACGAGGAGCTGACGACAGGCCGAAGGGAAGGGCCCTGAACTGAAGGTGTATAATCTCTTTGCCCATATTCACCGCAAACCTCAGGAATCTCTGGGACTGGGGTGCTACAGGAACATGAAGGTAAGCATCCCTCAGATCGATTGATGCCATAAAACATTCTTTCGTCAGAATGTTCCTGACTGTGAAAATTGAGTCCATACAAAACTTTTTATAAAGGACCGACTTGTTCAGGGGTTTTAGGTTGAGGATAAGATGGAAGTTTTCCGGATGGTTTTCTTATCAGAAATATGTGTGAATAGAAGCCCTGACCCTGTTCTTCTGGGGATACTAGTATCACTACCCTCTGGTGCCTCAGATCCTTTAAAAGGTTCTTCATTGCCAGGGCCTTTATTAAATCCCTTGGGAAGTTTGTTACAAAGAATCTTTCTGGCGGGCGATCCGAAAACTCTATCCTGTAACCTTGGGACAGCATGTCTAAAACATATTGACTTTCTGTCATGCTGGCCCAAAGGGGAGGAAACTTTGAAGCCTTCCCCCCACTGGTACGCACAAGTCATTGTGTTTTACCAGAGGCTGCAAGAGGATGGAAAAGGACATATCTTTTCCCTTTTCCTTCTGCTATGTCCAATTTTTCCTTTTCTCCTGGGGTTTGGTTTGTTCTTGAGCCCTTTGGGAACGAAAAAAAAATGTTTAACTGGCTGTTTTTTCTTTTTGATAGGGAAAGACTTCTTTTTATCAGCTGTTCTATCTAGAATCGCATCTAAGTCAGGACCAAAAAGCAAGTCTCCCAGGAACGGTATCCCACACAGCTTGTTTTTGGATGCTGCGTCCCCCGGCCAAGTTTTCAACCACAGAGCCCTTCTGGCTGAGTTAGCTAAGGCTGCAGATCTAGCTGTCGTTTTAATTGATTCCGCTGAGGCATCAGAAATAAAGGCAACAGCGGAGACAGAGTCGAGAATGAATCCAAAATTTCTTGTTTTGGTGAGTCTGCTGAAATATGGGCTTTGAGTTGATCTAACCAGAACTCCATATTCCTGGATACCACAGTAGTCGCCATAGCAGGTTTAAGATTTCCCATGATGGATTGCCATGCTCTTTTTAGTAGCTGGTCCATCCTTTTGTCCATGGGATCTCTTAACACCCCCATGTCCTCGAATGCCAAATCTGTTGACCTCGAGACTTGGGAAAACGCGGCATCTAGTTTGGGGCTTTTGTTCCAAACCGCCGCTGGATCTTCATCAAAAGGAAAACTCCTTTTTAAGGCTTTGGGAAAGGAAGTTTTTTTCTCTGGCTCTGTCCAATCTTTCTTAATAGTCTCAGAAATAACTGAGTGTACTGGGAAATTGAGATTTTTGGGTTCGCTGAGCCCTGCATACATTTTGTCACGCAGAGATAACTCCTTTCTTTCCTCTTCCAGACCCAGTGTGGTATAGATTGCTTTTAACAGGCCATCTACCTGTTCTAAAGACAACTTAAATTTTAAAGGTAAATTTTCTCCTTCCTCCTGCTCATCAGATTCCTCTGCAGACTGGGAGGGGGAATGTCCCTCTGGGGTAGGAGATGCCTCAGTCTCCACCGTCGGGACTATAAGTGAGCCTTGAGAGGACTGTGAGGTATTTGGCTGACTCAGGGATGGGTTTGCTAGAGAAGAGCGAAATGATTGAATCAAGTTCTTTTTTAACAGATGCAATCAAGTCGCTGCAAGCGGAAGAAGCTTCTTCTTTAACTAGCGAATCAATACAGTCTTGACATAAAGTCTTCTTCCATCCTTCAGGTAGTTTAAATTTACATGAAGGGCATTTCCTTTTTGCCACTGGATCAGAGGTCTTGGTCTGCCATGAGACAGAAAGAAGAAACCATCCCAGTGAGACAACCTGTCCTTTTTTTTTCAAGGGGAGGAACGGGGCTGGTGCTTATTTAGCGGTTCCGGATCCTACTGCGCAGGCGCTGCGCCTGCGCAGTAGAGGGGGGTCCTTATCCGCCGAGCGGAACTTTCTCGGCAGAACACACAAGGGTACCATAACATGTGAGTTTAACCATGTTTTTAACTTTTTTAATAAAATGAAATTACATACTATACCATGATGGCTATCCATATGTCTTTATGAGCACTGAACAGAGCAAGAGATACTAATACATTGCTTGGAAAGGCTGCTATTGGACCCACCACAAACGGATTGGTTATCCTTAATGAACCAAAGGCGTTTATTCTTATTACATCTTGTGAGAGGCCATTGCATGAGGTGGTGGTGAAGTCACGATAAGTGGTGAATTAGGAGCGCAATACACTGAAAAGGAACGTCATTGCACAGAAGTGATCACTCACTGAAGACATCCAGTGTACTGTGGTGTTTTTGCATATGTTGAGGACATTTATTTATTATTTTTTTGCACTATGTAGTACATATGCATGTTGATATGTGATATTTTGTTAGTAATATTGACACATTGCTTATTATTAATATTTTCTTGATATTTTGTAGCACTAGCACTTTAAATAGCTTTTGGTAGCACCTAACATCATTGCACAGAAGTAATCACCCACTGAGGACATCTAGTGGGCTATAGTGTTTATACATATGTTGAGGACATTTTTTGCAGCATGCAGTATATATGCATGGTGATATGTGATATTTGATGGTGACTAAGTAATATTGGCAAATTGCACATTTTTTAAAAGTTTGTCATATTTTATATTTTTTTAGCACTAGCACTTTAAACAGTTTTTTGGTAGTTTTTTGCAATATTATTTTGTCACTAGTAACACTATTTGGACAGTATATTTTTGACACAATATTAATTGATACAGAAAAGCACACTACATTTGATAGATATCCTATTTTTGCATATTTCAGCAGTGGTATCATACATAGAAGTTAGCGCAATCCACTTTTATATTATATTAATACTCTACCATTTTTGTGTAGGCTTACATGATTGTAGCAAACTAGTACATTTTTAGTTTTGCGCCGGTAGCACATCTGGTCGGATTACAAAAAGTGACCATTTTAGTCTACTATGTCAACTACCATGAAAAAATTGAAAATGTGGAAAAATGGCTGGCTGTACCTAAAAATACTCATGTATGGACTGAACCACATGATGGCGTGCACCAAGAGGATTTCATATAGGAATAACTTATTCAGAATTTCCCATTGAAATGCATGGGTGACAGGGTGACAAGTTTGGTGCCATATTTTATGATTTCCAGCACTTGGCTCAAGCTAAATTGAACTTTCTTATATAGTAGGATGCCCAATGAGTAAAAAACAAGTGGAATTTGGGTGAGCCAAGATGGATTTCACATAGGAATATATTGGTTTCTTTTTCAGAATTTCCCACTGAAATGTATGGCTGTCAAGGTGCCATATTTTTAGATTTATATCACTTGGCTCAGGCCAAATTGAGCTTTCCTATATAATAGGATGCCCAATGAGTATAAAACAAGTGGAATTTGGGTGAGCCAAGATGGATTTCATATAGGAATTTCTTGGCTTCTTATTCAGAATTTCCCATTGAAATGCATGGGTGACAGGGTGAAAAGTTTGGTGCCATATTTTATGATTTACATCACTTGGCTCGTGCCAAATTGAACTTTCCTATATAGTAGGATGCCCAATAAGTATAAAACTAGTGGAATTTGGGTGAACCAAGATGGATTTCATATAGGAATATATTGGTTTCTTATTCGGAATTTCCCATTGAAATGTATAGCTGTCAAGGTGCCATATTTTAGGATTTCTATCACTTGGCTCGGGCCAAATTGAACTTTCCTATATAGTATGATGCCCAGTGAGTATAAAACAAGTGGAATTTGGGTGAGCCAAGTTGTTTTTCATATAGGAATATCTTGGTTCCTTATTCAGAATTTCCCATTGAAATGTATGACTGTCAAAGTGCCATATTTTAAGATTTATATCACTTGGCTCGGGCCAAATTGAACTTTCCTATATAGTAGGATACCTGACGTCACCACACTCTCAGCTGATCGGCTTCGGCGTCGGCTGTGTTTTTTAATTGCAACGGTGTTTTACCCTGCCAATGCTTTGATGTCAGTTGTCCATTCATGGATTAAAGAATTTTAAACTACTGCACAAGGAAGCGACTCTTTTTCTTTTAAAATATACTATTTCCTGCTACGAGTGGTCTTGCTGGAGCATCTAATGGAGGAGAGTGTTCCTGATTGCCACCTCTGAAGTTTCAACTACCAGGCGTGGAGGGAAGTCTTTCTCTACTCAAAGACCAGCTGTTCCTGACCCCGAGAGGAGTTTGTTCAGGCTCGCATGATCTCTGTTGTGGGGATCCATCAAATCTGGTAAGCAGCCCCCTTTTCCTATTTCTGCACTGTCTTAGAAGATCCATAGAAGATTTACTGAAGACTTAAAGAGGAATCACACCTCTGGTTTTTGATACCATCATTTTCCATATGAACTATAATTTTTTAATTTCTTTATATTCACATTACTATTTGGGTTTTAATTTGAGTAGCGCACTGAACTTTTTTCTTTATACTGTACAAAACCTTATGTTCAAGGTTTTTTAGTTGCAGCACTCAGGATTATTTATGTTTCATATATTTGCGATATTGTGTGTTTTTTTTATGCATTTTAAAGTAGATTTGCACTAATTTAAATTTCACATTGGTTTATCACAGTTGGGGGTAGCGCGGAACATTTACCATATATTGTCCTGAATAAGAAGATAACTTCAGCTTCATCGAACACTGTTTTCATACTGAACACTGATAGTATTATTATTATACAGCATTTGTATTACACCATCAGTCTATGCAGTGCCTTACAAAATAAAGGGAGACCGGACTGGCCTACCGAGATACCAGGAAATTTCCCGGTAGGCTGCCTGCCCTGGGGCCGCTTTGAGTGGCGACTGCAGCACTCTCCTCCCTCTGTCCTCCGGCGCTTGTATGTCACGGAGCTGGGTCTGTGTGCAAGGTCCTGTCCCCCTAGACTGGCTCATGTGATAGTAGATTGAATCAGTGTTCTGCAGCTTCCGCCTATCACACAAGCCGGTCTAGGGGGGCGGGACCTTGCACACAGACCCAGCTCCGTGACATATGAGCATCGGAGGACAGAGGTAGGACAGCGCTGTGTTATCCAGAAAATGGTGAGACCGTGAGGGTGCAATTGGTGGACACAGAGGCTGCAATTGGTTGGCAGAGAGGCTACAATTGGTGGGCACAGAGGCTGCAGTTGTGGGCACAAAAAGGCTGCAATTGGTGGGCAAAGTGAGGCTGCATTCATGGGCACAGAGAAGCTGCATTGGTGGGCAAAGTGAGGCTGCATTCATGGGCACAGAGAAGCTGCATTGGTGGACACAGCGAGGCTGCATTGGTGGGCACAGAGAGGCTATATTGGTGGGCACAGTGAGGTGGGATTGATGGACACAGTGAGGCTGCAATGAAGTGAAGCTGCATTGGTGGGAACAGTGAAGCTGCATTGGTGGGCACAGTGAGGCTGCAATGGTGGGCACAGAGAGGCTGCATAATGGGCACCATGAAGCTACAATGATGGGCACAGTGAGGCTGCAATGATTGGCACAGTGAGGGTGCATTGATGGGCACAGGGAGGCTGCATTAATGGACACAGGGAGGCTGCATTGGTGGGCACAGCGAGGCTGCATTGGTGGGCACAGTGAGACTGCATTCATGGGCACAGTGAGGCTGCAATGATGGGCATGGAGAGGCTGCATTGGTGGGCGTGGTGAGGCTGCATTGATGGGCACAGCAAGGCTGCAATTGGTGGGCACACAGAGGCTGCAATTGGTGGGCACAGAGAGGCTGCAATTGTTAGGCACAGAGGCTGCAATTGGTGGGCACAGAGGGGCTGCAATTGGTGGGCACAGAGAGGCTGCAGTGGTGGGCACACATAGGCTGAAATTGGTGGGCACAGAAAGGCTGCAATTGGTGGGCACAGAGGCTGCAATTGGTTGGCACAGTGAGGCTGCATTCATGGGCACAGAGAAACTGCATTGGTGGGCACAGCGAAACTGCATTGGTGGGCACAGCGAGGCTGCATTAGTGGGTACATCGAGGCTGCATTAGTGGGCACAGCGAGGCTGCATTGGAGGGCACAGTGAGGCTGCATTGATGGGCACAGAGAGGCTGCAATGATGGGCACAGAGAGGCTGCATTGATGGGCACCGTGAAGCTTCAATGATGGGCACAGTGAGGCTGCAATGATGGGCACAGTGAGGCTGCAATGATGAGCACAGGGAGGCTGCATTGATGGGCACAGTGAGACTGCATTCATGGGCATGGTAAAGCTGCATTTGATGGGCACCATGAGGCTGCAATTGGTGGGCACACAGAGGCTGCAATTGGTGGGCACACAGAGGCTGCAATTGGTGGGCACAGAGGCTGCAATTGGTAGGCACAGCGAGGCTGCATTCATGGGCACAGAGAAACTGCATTGGTGGGCACAGTGAAGCTGCATTGGTGGGGACAGCGAGGCTGCATTGGTGGGCACAGCGAGGCTGCAATGATGGGCACAAAGAGGCTGCAATGATGGGCACAAAGAGGCTGCATTGATGGGCACCATGAAGCTTCAATGATGGGCACAGTGAGGCTGCAATGATGGGCACAGTGAGGCTGCAATGATGGGCACAGGGAGGCTGCATTGGTGGGCACAGTGAGACTGCATTCATTGGCATGGTAAAGCTGCATTTGATGGGCACCGTGAGGCTGCAATGATGGGCACAGTGAGGCTGCATTGGTGGGCACGGCGAGGCTGCATTGATGGGCACGGTGAGGCTGCATTGATGGGCACACAGGCTGCAATTGGTGGGCACACAGAGGCTGCAATTGGTGGGCACAGAGAGGCTGCAATTGGTGGGCACAGAGAGGCTGCAATTAGTGGACGCAGAGAGGCTGCAATTGGTAGGCACAGTGAGGCTGCATTCATGGGCACAGAGAAACTGAATTGGTGGGCACAGCGAAGCTGCATTGGTGGACACAGCGGGGCTGCATTGGTGGGCACAGCTAGGCTGCATTGGTGGGCACAGTAAGGCTGCATTGGTGGGCACAGTGAGGCTGCAATGATGGGCACAGAGAGGCTGCAATGATGGGCACCATGAAGCTTCAATGATGAGCACAGTGAGGCTGCAATGATGGGCACAGGGAGACTGCATTGATGGGCACAGGGAGGCTGCATTGGTGGGCACAGTGAGGCTGCATTTGATGAGCACTGATGAGGCTGCATTGATCTCTTGTATCATGTCTGCAGTCTCTGACCATAGTATGATGTCCTCAGTCTCTAACCATCTCCTGTACCATGCCTGCAGCCTCCGACACCTCCTGTATCATGTCTGCAGCCTCTGACATCTATTGTATCATGCCTGCAGCCTCTGATCATCTCTTGTATCCTGTCCTCAGTCTCTAGCCATCTCTTGTATCATGTCCTCAGTCTCTAGCCATCTCTTGTATCATGTCCTCAGTCTCTAGCCATCTCTGGTATCCTGTCCTCGGTCTCTAGCCATCCCTTGTATCATGTCCTCGGTCTCTAGCCATCTCTTGTATCCTGTCCTCAGTCTCTAGCCATCTCTTGTATCCTGTCTTCAGTCTCTAGCCATCTCTTGTATTCTGTCCTCAGTCTCTGAACATCACTTGTATCATGTCTGCAACCACTGATCATCTCTTGTCTTATATTATGTCTGCAGTCTCTGAGGGGGAGTCTGGAGAGGAGTTAAGAGTGGGAGTGCCGCCAGGATGGGGGTCATGGGAGAAGTCAGATGTGTGTGGACTGTGGAGAGGAGACTATAGGATAAAACCAGAGCCACCAACCTGGAGCCATCTAACTGAGCCCTGCACAGTGCACTTGAGAGGAGGCCAATGACAGTGCCGCCAGGCATGTCTGAGGGGGGTCACTGATGTAAGGGGGGAGTGAATACAATAATATAAGGAGGTACTGATATAAAGGTTTCCCCCTTATATCAGTAACTCTCCCCCATTCTTTCAGCGGAAGGTGGTCTCTGGAAACCAGAGTCCCCCCTACGTTCCTGGGGTGCCGCTTGATGATGGACCAATTTTACCACTTTTAACTGGAATTTGCTTTTATATATATATATAGATATATATAGATCTATATATATATAGATATATATATAGATCTATATATATCTATATATATATAGATATATATATCTATATATATATATATATATATATTATATATATATATAAAGCCCTATGTGCTTTCATATCTGCCTTATATATATATATATATATATATATATATATATATATATATATATACACACTCTTCAAATGTGCTTTAAAATGCATGGTTTTCCCTTTCATGAACAAGAAAATAATGACATTATGATGTTGGGCTGGTATAATAATGCTATGGGGCTGGTATGATATTTTTTCCGGGGCTGGTATGATATTTTTTCCAGGGCTCGTTTTTATTCCCAGTCTGGCCCTGGGGAGACAGTACAGTTACAATACACTCCAATACAAGAGGGCCCTGCTCGTCATAACTTACAATCTAAAGGATGTCTAAGATTGTGAGTATCATAGGAAACGCTTAAAAACCATGGTGAATAAAATGTGCCCCTTTGTTAGAGGTGGCAGTGTCAAAGGAAAAGGTTGATATGCTGCATATCATGAAGTAGACCCATGTGCATGAAGTGAGATTAATAGCAGCCTCAGCCCGGACTCCAGCCGGGCCATGCCTCCAACGCATTTCGCTCTGCCATTTTGGAGCTTAAAGTGATTGTAAGGGTTTGTTTTTTGTTTAAATAATAAACATATCATACTTACCTCCACTGTGCAGCTCATTTTGCACAGAGTGGCCCCGAACCTGCTCTTCTGGGGTCCCTAGGCGGTTCCTCCCCACGTCAGATAACCCCCTGGGAGAAGCGCTCTCCCGGGGGGTTACCTTGCGGGTGCGCTCCCGAGTCCAGCATTCGGCATCCATAGAGGCCAAATGCAGGACTCGGCCCTGCCCCTCGGCGCCCGCGTTATTGGATTTGATTGACAGCAGTGAGAGCCATTGGCTGCGTTGCTATCAATCTATCCAATCAAGAGCCAAAAACCCCGGGCAGAGAGACAGCACGTCCCCATGGGTCAAGTTCTAGGGCTCAGGTAAGTAAAACGGGGGGCTGGGGGGCCGGTCACTGCCAGGTGTTTTTTCACCTTAATGGATAGGATGCTTTAAGGTGAAAAAACACGTAGGTTTACAACCCCTTTAATCATGAGGATGGGAGTTTTGAGCATAAGGGGGTGTTTATAAAAGCATCATTGCCTGTCATGTGATAGAAATGGATGACACACAGGTGCTCAAACAAGCAATCAAGCGGATTGCCTAAAGGCGCCTATAGGCAGAAACCTAGTGCACATGTATCCTTAGCTAAGAAAGTCTTCATAAAGGTAAAAAAATCTATTGCACTGGAGTATAAATGAGAGGGGAGAGCAGAGAGGCACCACCCTAAGGCCTGTGTGCAGAACTGTTTTTTCCTCTATTCAAGTCAATGGAAATAAATCTGCAACCTAGGAGGTCACATGCAGGTCAGAAGGAGGTCTGAAGCTGTTCCGAAGCCCCTGTGAAGGAACTTAAAGTATAACTAAAGGCAATTTTTATTTTGTTTAAGTTTTGGATAGGGTGGAAAAGGATTAGAATGCCTGTCATGTATTTATTTCTGCCTGTGCCCCTGTTAGGAAGATTCACCCTCTATATTTGTCCTGTTTACCATTATCATTGAAAGTGAACTTAAAAGAAAATCCCACATTTTGGGTTGTCACCAAAAAAAGTAATAGAGGGGAAATCTTCCAACAGGGACACTAGTTCTGGTGACCTGGGGGTTCTCAAGAAACTCCCTTAATTTGCAGGGATTTCCCTTTCACTTCCTGGCTATGGGACAGGAAGTGAAGGGAAATCTCCCCAATGGGACACAGATGGAGAAAAAAAAATCTGACTGGGGTTATAACCTTCCCTTGCTCTATCCAAAATGAAAAAAAAAAAAAACAGTTTGCCTATAGTTCTACTTTAAATGGAACATCTCAAACTAATCTTTAAATGCATCTCAAAGTACTCTGCATTAGCCTCTCTACACAAGCCCCTAAATATCCCCCATATAAATGATTCACATTATGTTCAAATAATTATTTTCCAAATTTATCTTGGAGACCATGCATGGTCATAAAGGACAGGACACTGACACCCATAAACCGATACTCTAAGCAGAATCAAAATTAGATGGAATTAAGTGTAATAAGTTCTAATTCTGACAGAGGTGCTGCTAGTGAAACCTTCATTTGATTCCAACTTATCAAGTAGGAGCCACCCTATATATGCTAAATCCTGAGTCTGTTTAAAGCTGGCCATGCACATTACAATCTTCTTCTGCAATCATCGTAAAATTCTGTTTTAGATCTACGAATATTACGCAAAAGCTTATCTAGATAGTCAGTACAATTTATATCCAATCATGCAGGACCTTATACAATATAGTTAGTTGGTAGATCTAGAAGAGTTTCCAGCTCACTCATATGCTTTTTATTAGAACTCATGTCTTTCAAAAGTGTCCACATATCTTCCTATGAGGAGGCTTCTGCTAATGTCTATGTCTAGTGAGAAATTTCTAAAATCTTTTGAAATACAGTGAATGATTGGTGGTACAATATTCAGAAATAAAGCCAATGCTGCCTGCATCTCAGCTCTATCTATCGAACACCTTTCCATTCCATGATAAGGACTACTCCCTTCCCAAAGGTGAAATAGAATCTCCCTAATAAGCAATGAAATCTGTCCAATCCTGCCAACACAGGTCAGTGCTCAGTGTGTACATGGCCATATCCCTTATCATATCCCATATCATAGACTACATTGGGAATAATTTGGGGAGGAAACAATTCTTACGTGGACAAACATGAACACAGGCCCTAAGGGTGGTGTCCACCTACTCTCCCCTAGTCCAATGTGATGGATCCTTTACCATTATGAAGACTTACTTTACTAAGGATACATGTCACTAGGCATCGTCAGGAGAGCAGCCAATCGGCTCTCCTCTACTCGCGTCTGTCAGACACGAGTGAGGAAAAGCCGATCACCGGCTCTTCCTATTTACATTGTGATCAGCCGTGATTGGACACGGCTGATCACGTGGTAAAGAGTCTCCGTCAGAGACTCTTTACCTAGATCGGTGTTGCGGGGTGTCAGACTGACACCCCGCAACAATGATCGCCGCGATGCGCACCCCCGGGGGCGCGCAGCGGCTCAATATCCTGAGGACGTCATACGACGCCCAGTCAGGCTATTGAAACCACTTTGCCGCGGTCATTCTGCTATATGGCGGGCGGCAAGTGGTTAATATAACTCATATTTCGCATCTAGTGGTATGTAAATAGAGTTTTTGATCAATAGTTCATATTACCAATAACCAATCTGCATGAAGTAGGCACAGCTGCCATCTGCTTGCCAGTATCTACAGCAGTCTTTCTCAACCTTTGTTTTTACATGAAGGAACCCTTGCAAGAACTTTCCAGGCTCAGGGAACCCCTATTAAGAATAAGGTTCATAGTACATTTTTGTCATTTAGAAGAATACTCCATACATTTGTAGTAGCTAAAAAGATCATTGTTCATAGTGGTTACTCATCTGAGAGGCAGAGGTGGCCCCTCGCAATGCTGCTGGAGGCAAAAGGTAGGGCTCTGATGTGAAGAGGGGACTGTGTAAATGGGTTGCTTTATGATGGGGGAGGCTGTGGGATGGGGCCTCTTTGATTGGGGAGCTCTGTGATGGGAGGACTCTGATATGATTGGAGGAATCATATATAACCAGCCCATGTAAAGGGTGACTGTGATGTAATGGGGAGGCTCTGATTTGATGGGTAACCTCTGATTTGATGGGTGAACCTTTGACGTGATGGGAGGACCTCTGATGTGATGGGGGAACTTCTGATGTGGTGGGAGGACCACTGATGTGGTGGGAGGACCTCTGATATGGTGGGGGGACCTCTGATTGATGGGATGGAGGAACCACTGATGTGAATGGGGGCTTCCGATGTGATTGGTGAACCTCTGATGTGATTGGAGGATGTAGCCATGTATAAGGGTGAATGTGATGTAATGGGGGCCTCTAATGTGATGGGTGAACCTTTGATGTGTAGCGAGACCTCTGTAGTGTTGGGGGATCTCTGATGTGGTAGGGAGACCTCTGATGTGATGGGGGACCTCTGGTGAGATGGGAAACCTCTGGTGTGGTGAGAGGACCTCTAATGTGAAGTGGAGCTTCTGATGTAATGGGAGGACCACTGATGTAATGGGGGAACCTGTCATGTGATGGGGGAACCTCTGATGTAATAAGGGAACCTCTGATGTGAATGGGGGCCTCTGATGTGATTGGTAAACATCTGATGTGAAGGAGGACCACTGATTTTAAAGGGAGGACCTCTGATTGTGAAGGGAGGGACCTCTGATGTGAAGGCAGGGACCTCCGATGTGAAGGCAGGGACCTCCGATGTGAAGGCAGGGACCTCCGATGTGAAGGCAGGGACCTCCGATGTGAAGGGAGGGACCTCTGATGTGAAGGGAGGGACCTCTGATGTGAAGAGAGGGCCCTCTTATGTGAAGAGAGGGCCCTCTTATGTGAAGGGGAGGACCTCTGATGGGTATGGGGGGACCTCTGATGGGATAGGGGGACCTCAAATGTGAGGTTAATTTCACAAAGGTGGTTGTGTGCATCATCCCAGGCTCAAGTTTCTCATAGATAATTAACATTTACGTATTTTATATTTTAGACTGGGGTGCCTCAAGGTTTTGCAAACTTTTAAAGGGCTCCATGACTGAAAGGAGGTTGAAAAACACTGCCCTAGGTAAATCTTTTTTTTTCAGTTCTTGATAAAGGGAGGGGTTGGTTGATTCTCCTTTGTTTTGTTGCCTGTGTTCTGATTGGGGAGATTTCCCCAACCTTTGTTCCAGGGGCCACGAAAGTGATATACAATTCCAAATGGTATGGTTGTCTATGGCACAGATGTAGAGGAGGCATCTTCTGACCAGGAAACCTGTTACAGTGACAAGTGCCAAAGGTGAAATTTCTCTTCAACTTTGGGGAAATGTTATACTCACTTCTGGGACAGGAAGTGAAGGGAAATCTCCCTTAAGGGAACACATAGATATGGAAGAGAGAATTGGGATGTTTTAGGTGCCTAAAAAAAATCCCAAATCTCTCTTCCATATCTATAAAATCTAGGGATGTGGTGCTTAAATTAATTTGGTTGGTTCGTGATCGTAAAAAATCATCTTAAGGGAACACAGGCAGCTGCAAAAACTTGCCAGAGGTTCTAACCCTTCTGCACTTTATACAACCTTAAACCATTGTGGTTCTGCCTTGTGTTTTGTTCCACCTTATCTCAACTTGCTATGGGCTCATTTGGCCAAAAGTCTGGTAGGAGACTCATAGGATATGTTAGCACAGCTACCTATTTTTCCACATTTCACCACTCACCACCACATGGTGTCCTGTTTTGCAATCCTGGTTTCATGCCAGGTTGCACATATGACCTTGAGGAAGATTATCTACTGTAAAAGAAGTAGCTAGGAAAGGTAAGCACTGCAGAGCAGTAAACCTGATTTTTATTTACCTTTCTTTTCCTTGTCAAAAGAAGTTTATTGAGTATACAATGTTATAAAGATACATAAAGTAAGTTTACAAGGATCTATAAAGTAAGCTCATTGTTTTACAGTAGGGTTTATATAGGTAAATATCATGAAATTTCAAATATTAAACATTGGGTTCACGTAAACCTAAATTAAAGATATATATCATTTCCTTAGTTACTTTTGTAGGTATTTAAATGATTTATACCTACTATACATATTGTTTACAAGTAGAGTGTATATAGGTCAAATAAATTCTGATAATGAGCTTTAATCGTAAGGTGGAGAAAAGGAAAGAGAAAGAAGAAAAAGGGTTGAAAGGTAGAGGTATGGTCCACAAGGTTGTCCCGCTCGTCAGTTTATTATTCTTTTTAGTTCTCTTTGAAGCCTTAGAATGGGTGTCTCTGTAAGTCATTTAATCTGTTACCATGGCAACAGGACAGAGTCATTGAAGTTTGACAGGAACTGTTGTTTTATCCAAGGATGCCAAAGTTTTTCAAATTTTGGAATTTGATTTTGATCGATGGCTACCATCTTAGCATGGGACATTGTATTATTCATTCTGTGAATTGTTTCTGCTAGTACCAATGTAGGAGATTTCCATGCCTTGGCCACTGTTTGTTTTGCAGCCGTTATTAGTTGGATCATAAGTTTGAATTGAGAGAGTGTTAACCATTCCGGTTTTAGATTAAGTAAAGTTAAATATGGATCTGGTTGTATTATTTTTTTAAATATTTTAGATGCAATCACGAAGACTTCCTTCCAGAAGGTTTGGATTACTGGGCACGTCCACCATATGTGTAAATATGTGCCTATTTCTGGGCATCCTCGAAAACAAAGAGCTGAGGTATTAGGTGAATATTTTGCCACTCTAGCGGGTACAAGGTACCAGCGAGTTAGGACTTTATAATTTGTCTCCAGTGCTAAGATGTTGGGTGAAGATGACTTAGATGTGAGCCATATGTTAGACCAGTCCGTGTCTTCTAAAGTTCGTCCCAGGTCCTCCTCCCACCTCTGAACGTAAGAGGGTCTATTAAGATTTGGTACTCCATATAATTGATTATAAAGTGATGAAATTGTACCTTTAGCAAATGGATCTTTTGTACAGATTGATTCAAAAATGGATAATTGGGATAATGGTGTATCCCCCTTTAGGAATGGTGTATAGAAATTTTTGATTTGGAGATATCTAAATATCTCAGAGTTTGGTAGATCATATTTTTCTCTAAGCGATGGGAATGAAAGGAATGATTTAGATGCTATGAAGTCATTTAGTGTCTGAATGCCTGATGTTGTCCAAGCTTTAAAAGAATTTGGGTAGATCCATGCCGGATAAAAGGCCGGATTTCTGATAAAAGAAAGGTGAGGATTGTGTGGAGATTGTAACTGATATTTGGTTTTTAGTTTATCCCAGAGAGATAAGAAGTGTTTAGTTATGGGATTATGAATTTTAAAGCGGTCTTTAGGATCAAGCCATAATAAATTTGATATTAATAGAGGGTCATTTTCTGAAGCCTCTATAAATACCCATAATGGGATTTCATGTTTTGCATGGTATTTGGACAGACTGGCCAAATGTGCCGCTCTGTAATAGTTAGTAAAATTAGGGTATCCCAGGCCTCCTTTATTTTTGGGAAGATGTAGTGTGTGTATAGGTATACGTGGTTTAGAAGAGCCCCATATAAACGAAGTTGCTCTTTTTTGTACTATTCTCAAAAAATAGGAAGGAATTGGAATAGGGAGGACTCTGAATAGATAAAGCAATTTGGGTAGAATAGTCATTTTGATTGCATTAATCTTCCCCATCCAGGATAAAGGAAGTTGCGACCATTGTTTTATTAGATTTGTGATCTGTCTTAATACAGGAGGATAATTGGTTGAGAATAAGTCAGAATGAGAGGCTGTTAAATGAATTCCAAGATATGGGATTGATTTTTCTGCCCATGTGAATGGGAGTGCAGCCCTAGCCGGGATCAATTCCATGTTTGTGAGTGAAATATTAAGCACTAGGCATTTCTTAGGATTAATCATAAGGCCGGATAGGGCTGCAAATCCATCAAGAGCTGGTATTAAGTTAGGACCAGAGACCTGTGGTGATGATAGAAAAAGTAATATATCGTCTGCAAATATACATAATTTGTGTGTAATACCTCCTACTTCAATGCCAGTTATAGTTTGGTTTGTTCTGATATATTAGGCCATGGGTTCGAGTATAAGGGCAAAGGGAGATAATGGGCAACCCTGTCGGGTACCTCTTTCGATATTAAAGGCTTCAGATTTGTATCCAGCATATTTTATATAGGCTTTGGGTTTATTATATAATGCTTTGATCCATGTTAAAAAGTGGGGTCCAAAACCCCATTTTTGTAATGAATATTGCATATATTGCCAGGATACTGTGTCAAATGCCCTCTTAATATCGAGAGATAGAAAACATAAAGGGATTTTCCGTTTTTTAGCAATATGTGCCAATAACACTGCCCTGCGTATATTATCGCCTGCCTGTCTATTTGGCATGAAGCCTACTTGATCTCTATGTATTAATTTTCCTATAATGCTATTGAGGCGTTTTGCTATTATTTTTGCTAATAATTTAATATCGAGGTTTAACAGAGAGATAGGCCGATAATTCACACAGGAAGTATCATCAGAAAGGGGTTTTGGGATCATACAAACAATTGCCATTAGTGTTTCTTGCCGAAAAGAATGTCCATCTAGAAGTTTGTTAAAAGTTTCAGTGAGAATGGGAGAGAGTATTTCTGAGAATGTTTTATAGTATAAAGCCGAGTAGCCGTCTGGGCCTGGTCTTTTGTTAAGTTTTAGGTCTTTTATGGCGTTAGCAACTTCATCTATAGTTATAGGCTCATCCAAACTGCTTTTTTGATTCTGAGATAACTCAGGTAAGGTTATTTTTGAGAAGAAGGATTCAGCCTCTGTAGGATTAAATTCATTGTTTGTCTTGTATAAAGTTGCGAGATGTGAGTGAAATTTATGGACTATTTTAACTGGATTACAAGTGTAAACATTTTTTGATAATTTCAAACGTATTGGTTTGAAAGATTTGTTAGTTGAATTTAATGCCCGAGCCAAATATGTACCTGGTTTGTTTGTATTCATGTAGAAATTGTGTTTGGAGCGTTTGAGGGATTTATCAACTGACTCAGTGAGAAATAGATCGTATTCCAATCTAGATTTTTCCAGATGAGATTTTGTACTCTGAGATGGATTATCTTGAAATGATATGTAGGCTGCATTAAAATTGAGTTCTAGTTTTTTTGCTAGATTTTTGCGTTCCCGTTTAAATAGTGCCATTTGTCTTTGTATTGTACCACGCAAGACAGGCTTATGAGCTTCCCACAGTGTTATTGGGGAGATGTCTGTTGTATTATTAATTGATATGTATTCCTTTAAAGCTTGTTCAATGGCCATCTGATGTAGTGGGTGTTTGAGCATTATGTCCGGTAAGTACCACGTTGGGTCATGCGCTTTTGGTATGGCTGAGGCTATAGTAGTGTATACTGCATTATGATCAGACATCGGAATTATATCTGATGCAATAATTTCTGGTATCATTCCTATTGTTAGAAAAATATGATCTATTCTGGTGAAGGTTTGATGAGGGTGCGAGAAATAAGTGAATTTCTTTTTCATTGGGTTACTTTCTCTCCATGAATCTACCAGATTGTATTTGGAAAGAAGTTGAGAAAAAGGTAATCTAGAGGTTATTTTGGATGGTGTAAAAGGTGATTTATCTAGAAATGGGAGGAGGACCTGGTTCGAATCCCCACACATTATCACTGTTCCTATTTTGTGTGTATTAATCACTTGTAATATATGTGAGAGGAATGGTGTAGGTTGTTTGTTAGGAGCGTAGTAGGAAATCACCGTGATTGCTGTATCCATTATATAACCCATGAGTATCAGGTATCTACCTTCTGGGTCTTTAATTTCTGATGATAAGGTGAATGGTGTGGATCGGTGAAATGCAATTAGAGTTCCCCTTTGCTTGGTACAGGCAGAAGCCGTGTAAATTTGTTGATAAAAAGGAGAAATATATTTTGGAGTAGAATCTTTGGTGAAGTGTGTTTCTTGGAGGCATACTATGTGAGCCTTCTTGTTATGGAAAGTACGGAAGGCTTTGGTCCTTTTTTGAGGGACATTTATTCCCTGAACATTCAGGGAAAGTATATTCAGTGGTGCCATGGCAATAGATCAAATAGTTTTGACTTACTTTTTGTTATGCAGAGCTGACTGCGCAGATCAACCTGTGTGGACTGAAGAGATGAATAGATAGAAAAGAAACCAGTGAATTCTGGAGTAAAGAGTAAACAAAAAACATATGAGATTAGATGATACATTGTATAAATTATTTTTTGCAAGTAATCACAATTTACCCGTGAAAGAGAATAAATATCTCTCTCAGGGGAATAAGTGCCTTCGTCACACTCCCACATAATATGGTTGGGAGAATGAGGAGGGCTAATGGGGGTACACGGATCTTCCGCTTACAGGAGAGAAGTGCTATGTCAAAAGACATCAAAATGATGTTTCATTAGTTGAAGTGCAGAATATAGTTTTTGTTGAAATTATTTATTCCAGGGTGGTTGTATATGGTTAGTCTTGCCCTAGGCTAAATAATTCAGTTAGAAAGGTACTGTTAATAACTTTGGTATTGATTAAGATAGTTTGAATTATTTTGGGATTTTAACCCTTTTAGAGTAAACAATTACATATTTTATTCATATGTAACTGTTTAGATATGTTAATTCATAAAATTGAGGTTGTATTGCTTCAGATTAGAATAAACAAAAACATAATTCTAGGAACTAGTTAGGTAATAATATATTTGTTTTAAGAAAAGAAAAAAAAAAAAAAAAAAGCTTCCATTACTTCTGGATTATTGAACATATTTGTCCTAAAAAGTAATAAATCTATTATTATTACCTGATAATATATAACTGAACAAGAATTTCCTTATTTCACTTATATATTCTAAGGCTATATGAATCAGAAGTAATAAGAAATATAACTGGAATGTAACATGATCCCACACAGTGTGTGACTATCAGAATGCAGTTACATTCAGTTATAAGTATAGGTTTTTTATAGAGAACCATCTCTTAGTATAATAAATGAAGAGATATCAGGAATTAGGATGTCAGTCCATTGAATCTTCTTGGTCCATGGATGATGTGGCATAACGACCTCTTTTGTGAGAATGATGATTCCCATTTTGTTCTGGAATTTTCTGGGTGCTGCCTGAAGGTGAAGATGATGCCATTCTTCTGCGTGTGGGAGTGTTGCTGCTTGTGGGTTCTGTCAGATTTAATTTTAAAAGGGTTTGTTGTAGTTCATCTGCTGATCTGCTTCTGTAAATTGTACCTTGGTAGTTAAATCTGACTGAAAAGGGGAAGCCCCATTGATACATAATGTTGTGGCGTTGCAGTTCCATTAGTTGGGGTTTCATGGATCGTCTTTTAGTAATAGTAAGTTGGGATAGGTCAGCAAAAATTTGATAATTGTGTCCTTGAAAATTAAGTTCCTTTTTTTCTCTTGCAGCAATTACTATTTGTTCTTTCGTTCTGTAATAATGAAATTTTGTGATTATATCACCTGGGGGTCCATCTTTCTTTTTGGCTGTGAGGGCTCTGTGTACTCTGTCCAGTTCTAAACGTTCAATAGGGATATCTGGCTTTAGTTCTTGTAATAGAGCAGTAATAGTAGATTGCAGGTCTGTCACAGTTTCAGGCATTCCCCTTATGCGCAAGTTTGAACGTCTGGCTCTGTTTTCGTAATCTTCGAGCTTAGTTTGAAGTATTAAATTCTCTTTTTTTAATTGTTTCAATTCTGTTATATTTTCTTGGGTTGTAGTTTCAATTTCATCCATTTTTATTTCTAAGGCTGCGGTGCAGTTTCCCAGCTCTCTTATTTCTTTGGTTAGGCTGTTTGTTATTTGGTCTGATGTTTGTTTTAAAGCCTTATGAAGCATCTTTTCAAATTGTAATAATATTACTGGGGATACTGAGGAGGCTTGTGGAGAAGTTTGTGAGAGGATTTGTTCTGTATCTGACTCAAATGGAGAGTCTTGCTGTGACATTTTCTGTCTGTGAGAGCGCCCTGATGCTGTATCTTGTGAGGTGACTGGAGCTGCTTCAGCTGCAATGAGTGCCTGTGAGCTCTTTGTGAGGTGATTTTTATTTCTGCCACGGTTTCCTCCCAGTACCATATTTCCTGCCCAAACTTTCACAGTTTGTTCCCTGGGGCAAAAAGGTTCAAATGGATACCTTTTGAGCCTGCAGGCTCCGCTTTGTCCTTCTCTTCTCTCCTCAGCGGTGTGGAGCTCTAACAATGCATGTCTGCTCCGCTAGGCTCCGCCTCCTGCCCCCCTTACCTTTCTTTTCAACATACGAATACATTTTTTATAGGGTTGCACCAATACCACTTTTTAAGATCGAGTACGAGTACTGATACTTTTTTCAAGTACTCGCCGATACAGATTACCAATACTTTTTTTATGTCATGTGACAGTGCACTGTGTCAATAGTGTTTTATTTTATTTATTTTTTAATTTTATTTTTTACAATTTATTTTTATTCTGTTATTTTTTACAACCTATCTTTTTTGTTATATATTTTTTTACAATGCTTTCTTTTTTTTATCAGCCCTGTTGAGGGGCTTTGGTGAGATATCAGGGGTCTAAACAGATGCCTGACATCCCCCCTTTGAGACAGAGAAAGGGACTGAGCACTCCCCAGTCCCTTTCTCTGCAGCCTCAGCTGCACTGAAGATGAATGGAGAGGAGACAGAGGCTTTACAATGCAGTTTACAATGCAGTTTACAATGATCAGTTATGAATGGACAGTCAGTGATTACTGACTGTTCATTCAGGAACCTTACCCAGGGTGACTCTTTACAATATAAGTGATCCGGCTCTTCCAGGTAGTAGGCATGAATGCCCGGCGCCAGCGGTACGCTCTCCCTGTGATTATACACAACAGGAACTGAGTGGCAGGTACTGTGGGCTCGATGTTCACCGGCACCCGCCGATCATTTGGTCCAGAGGCAGATTGCAGTTCTGTCAGTAGGGAAGGCGTGGATCCTGTGTTCCTGCAAAGCAGAGACATGGATCCATGCCTTCCCCTAGTAAAAGCACCACCCACAGTACACAGAAACATAGGCTAGGCACACAGTTAACCCTTTGATCGCCCATGATGTTAAACTCTTTCCAGCCATTAGTACAGAGACAGTGCATATTTTTAAGCACTGATCGATGTATTAGTGTATAACCCTCATCCTAAAATAGAGTTACAGGTAGATTTAGTTATGCTGGGTGGTAGCAAGCCTGGCTAATTTGTAGTGTTTAGTGGTCAAATGGCTTCCCTCCTAATCCTGTTTAGCTGTGATTTCTCCCTTTTGTCAGTAGGTTGTGCTGTTGTCTTTGACATTAGTGTGATGAGCTACAGTGAATTCAGGTTATGACTAAACATACCTTTATCAGCCAATCAGATTTGCTGCTATGAATGCTGCGAAGAGTTATTTATTTGGAAGGAGTCAGGTGATTGGGGTCTTCCCCACCCAGGCTGCAGTCTGGGTGAAATGTGTGTGAGAAACAGCTCCTGCTGGGTAGGCCTAAAGCC
The DNA here is from genome assembly GCF_042186555.1 of Aquarana catesbeiana. Taxonomy (NCBI): domain Eukaryota; kingdom Metazoa; phylum Chordata; class Amphibia; order Anura; family Ranidae; genus Aquarana; species Aquarana catesbeiana. The sequence continues at coordinate 486,328,168 of NC_133327.1, read as the reverse complement.
TGAGGCCTAGCCATGTGCTCAAGGATCTGCAAGGAAGAGCCTGCTCACTACCTGAAAGCATGAAGGAAAGGATAGAGACCTGAGATGAAGTACCAGAGGTGACTCTTGCGTGGACTGGGGATCCAAGGAGAGCCTGGGAAAGCGTCAAAGCAGAATCATCCATAAAGTTCCTGCACCTTCTGTGAGTTAAGTTCAGTTACCATAGAAGACAGCCTATCCTACAGAGTACAAATGTGCTGGTTAAGCTTACAGGCTCTTTTCCTGTACTGCTGTCTGCCTTATCTCACCTTTTTGTCTAAGGAGTCTGCCTGTTTGTTGATCATTACTATTTTTGACTAAGGCCCCTTTCACACTTGTGCGACTTTTCCTGCAACTTTGGACATCAGCGTCGCATGACAAGTCGTACCCCATGATTCCCAATGATAACCATTCATACAACCATTCATAGCTGTGTGACTTCAAGTTGCACCGTCTTCAAAGTAGTCCCTGTACTACTTTGGTCTGTCTTTGATGGGAGTTGAGGTCCAAAGACCTCAAGTTTACATAAGCATTCCCTGAAATCGCATCAAAATCGCGCCCACAAACTTTCAAGTCGTGGTAGTCTGAAAGGGGCCTAAGGGTGTCCTGTGCCACATTTTTCCTGTGGGATCGTGCAGCGTTAGTCGCGCATGTGCAGTAGGGAACCAGGAAGTGAAGCCGCAAGGCTTCACTTCCTGATTCCCTTACCAAAGATGGCGGCGGCAGCACCCGAGAGCTGAGGGACAGATTGGCTTCGGGTGCCGATATCGCGGGCACCCTGGACAGGTAAGTGTCCATATTTTGCTGACTTTTAAAACAAACAAAAAAAAATTGGCGGAACTCTGCTTTAAGGTCAACTAGGGATGTGTATCATGTATGCCTTGTTCTATTTTCTGCAAGTACCTATATAAATGGCTCCACTTGTTTCCAATTGATGCAATGTAGAACAACCCTCACATATGAACACCAAGACTTAAAATCAAGAGTGTGCCTTCAGAAAGAACTCAACCAAGCACAGCTTACATCTAAACCAGGCATGTCCAAGTCCGGCCCGTGGTGCCAATCGTGGCCCGTGTTCCAGTTTCGGACGGCCCGTCTGGTAATTTTGACATGTATATCTTTTGTGGCCCCCAATGAATCCCAGAGCGCCGGGGGCCACAAAATATATACTGTATATGCTGGCTGCCTTGGAGGGGACAGGGAGGGGGCGGGAAGAGTGCTGTACATACAGGAGAATTTCCTGTTTACACGGTGGCCTCTGTAAAAGGAAGTCCCGTCTCCTGTGCTGCCATTGGATGACTGTTCTGTCTATCATAGGAGACGGGACATTCTATTAAAGAGGCTGCTTAGAAAACAGGAGTTTCTCCTGTATGTAATCTGTTGGCGCTCATCCCGCCCCCTCCCTGTCTCCTCCAAGGCTGCAGATGGGCATGAATAGGCTGCACTGATGGCAATGGTGAGTCTGCATTCATTCAATGGGGGTGTTGCATTCATGGTAATGTGGTTGCTGCATTCAGGACAATGGGGGTGCTGCATTCATGTCAATGGGGTTTGCTGCATATATGTCAATGGGGTTTGCTGCATTCATGGCAATGGGGGTGCTGCATTCATGGCAATGTGGGTGCTGCGTTCATGGCAATGTGGGGGCTGCATTCATGGCAATGGTGGGGCTGCATTCATTGCAACAGTGAGGCTGCATTCATGGCAATGGTGAGGCTGCAGATGGGCACTGATTAGACTGCATTGATGGACACTGTCCCTTTTTTTGCTTCACAGTTCTTTATTTAAAATTTAAGATTTTTTACCGAAACTTCCTTTTTAAAGTGAAGATGCATGTTATAAGCTGATAAATACAGTACATCCAAATAGCACACCTGAGCTCATCTCTTCACCACACACAGTCACAAAGGCAAGAGAATTCTTGTTGGGCAGTGTATTAGTGCTTGGAGGAACACACTTAGACCAAATTTTAATGGTTTAACCACTTCAGCCCCAGCTCAATGACCAGGCCATTTTTTGCAATACGGCACTGCGCCGCTTTAACTGACAATTGCGCGGTCGTGCGATGCTGTACCCAAGCAAAATTTTTTCCCACAAATAGAGCTTTCTTTTGGTGGTATTTGATCACCTCTGTGGTTTTTATTTTTTGCGCTATAAACAAAAAAAGAGCGACAAGTTTGAAAAAAAACACAATATCTTTTACTTTTTTTTTATAATAAATATCCCGCATTTAAAAAAAAAAAAATCCTCAGTTTAAAAAAAAAAAAAAAATCGTAATAAGTATATATTGATTGGTTTGTGCAAAAGTTATAGCTTCTACAAAATAGGGGATAGCTTGATGGCATTTTTATTTATTTACTTTTTTTAATTGTAATGGCGGTGATCTGCGATTTTTATCGGGACTGCGATATTGCGGCAGACAAATTGGACACTTTTGACACATTTTTGGGACCATTGACAATTATACAGCGATCAGTGCTATAAAAATGCACTGATTACTCTATAAATGTCACTGGCAGGGAAGGGGTTAACACTAGGGGGTGATCAAGGGGTTAACTGTGTTTCCTAGGTGGGTTCCAACTGTAGGGGGGGTGGGACTGACTAGGGGAAGAGAGAGATCGGTGTTCATACTTTGTATGAACACACGATCTGTCTCCTCTACCCTGAGAGAGCCAGGATCTGTGTGTTTACACTTTATTAGTCTACTTACACCGACAATTTATGTTAATTCTAACTTTTGAAAAGAATATTGAACACACCCACACAGATGAAAAAAATTTACATTTATTTATTTTTGCATTTGAGCCTGAAAAGCATTACAACGACGATCAGTGGATGGCGGGTGCAATGCTCAGGCTCCTGCAGACTATTCTTCCAGCTGCAGGTCTATACAGAGGTACGGACATTCAGTTACAGGGCTGGAGGAAGTGATCAATGGACTACGGGTGAAGTGATGTCCCACACTTGTGTCCCATTCAGTAGAGGCACCAGGATGGGGGGTGCTATACCACCTTCAAAATGTCTTTAAGCACCCCCATCCATTGGGCATCTGACTGGGTTTCCAAACAGCAGTACATTCACAGTGCAGTGCAGGCTATACCGGTGTTCAAGCACAGAGGAGGTGCTATTGCAGCTGCTCCGCCTCCTTTCTCAGCCAATACCGTGCTGTGAGTCACCCTGGAAACGCCCCCTCTTCCCAAACTGTCACATTGGATAACAAGTTAGCCTAGGAGAAAAGCCAGGGGACCCAGTTGTCTGCCACAGCTCCATATCCATATCATGTAGGAGGAGGAGAGCCTGACACCAGCAAAGGAATGCGTCTATGACTAGTGCACAGGGATTTTTTCGATGACCAGTTGGATCAGAAGGCCCCACCCCAGAAGTCATGGCATTAGAGGTTATGTGTGGGCTCATCTTTCCATTCCTACCCCAGTCATAGTTTGTCTTCTTCTGGGTTCCTCCTCTCCCCTCCCCCCAATCTCTTCAGTTCTCTCCCCCCTCTGTTTATCACAGGGGTAGGCAACCTAGGGCCCTCCAGCAGTTGTGGAACTGCATTTCCCATGAGACATTGCAAGGCTGGCAGTTACAATTACTACCACAAGCATGATGGGACTTGTAGTTCTGCAACAGCTGGAGGGCCCCAGGATGCCTACCCCTGGTTTATCACTTTCCACTCTTGTTCCCCTCTGCTCTCTCTCCAATGATGGGACTTGTTTTATTCCCAGTGACACAACAATGGGACTTATCCCACTGACACCAATAATGGGACTCATTTTATTACCACTGACCCTAATGGTGGGATTTATTATTTTGCCTTTGACACCAAAGATGGAGTTTACTTTATCCCACTGACATCAATTATTGAACTTATTTTAATATCACCGACACAGATTATGGCACTTATTTTATTCTCTTTGACACCAATGATGGGACGATTTTATTCTCATTGACACCAATGATGGGCTTTGTTTTGTGCTCATTGTCACCAGTGATAGGACTTATTTTCTTCTACTGACACCAGTGATAGGACTTATTTTATCCCACTAACACAAATGATGGGATTTATTTTATTCTCACTGACACCAATGATGTACCCCCATACCCTCATGACAGCATGCTATGCACGGAGTATGAGAGAAAAAACTGCGCTACTGCAAATATATGTAAAGTGAAAAAGAGGGAGCAGCCAACACTCAAACATACAAGGTTCAGGTGAATATAAAAGTGATAGTGTGGCGCTGAATCAAACTATATCAATGTGTACCCTAGATAAGGTACAACTATGGCAAAATATTGTACAAGTGTACCACAACAAAAACAAAAAGACGAAACAGTGAGCTGAACAACAAATAAAGTCTGTGCAGTGTACAAAGTCCACAATATTGTGACGAGATAAATGCCTCCCGTGAGGGTGTCTTCGGTCACATATGGATGGTGGATTGCTTGTCTGTAGTTACTTTTCTAAAGATTCAAAGTGTGGCGCTATTGAGTGAATAAATTATGAATAAACTGGACATTAAGTGACAACAAATAATGAAAAAATTCTCACGTGAATACTTATGATAGTAACTGGTGAAAAAATAATACATATATGTGCTTTAGATGAGTATATCAATAGACAAAAACAATAAAAAGTCCATAACACATGGTGTTATGGACTTTTTATTGTTTTTGTCTATTGATATACTCATCTAAAGCACATATATGTATTATTTTTTCACCAGTTACTATCATAAGTATTCACGTGAGAATTTTTTCATTATTTGTTGTCACTTAATGTCCAGTTTATTCATAATTTATTCACTCAATAGCGCCACACTTTGAATCTTTAGCTGTTATTTTTCCCTGAGTCTACGGGTGTGTTGGCTGCTTCCTTAATTTTTAGTTTCTGTAGCGCAGCGCTGTATCATACTTTTTTAATATCTGTTTGTAGTTACTTTTCTGTAAACAAATAAAAATGGGTACGCTTACCAAATGTGGTGGACCCTAAATGTCATATGACAGAAGGGTCATACAGGCTAAAGATCCCATGAAGTGTGGAACAGGTGCGGAGGTCAGGCAGATCCTGGTGCGGTGTCACCATTTCTCGGTCCGTGGATTTCAAAGGCACTCTGTGGTCCAGACGATGGTCTATGGGCCCACCTCTTCGTAAACTCCAAGGAACGAACACATGGAGAAAAGGGAAAGGGAAGAAGGACTCCAAATGGTGCAGGTCGAACCAGGTGGTTTATCGATAATGAATCTAGTATCAAAGCGCAGTACATTAAAAGTGATCACAAAACAAATAAAAAGATAAAAGCAATGTGGGGTACAGAGAATACTAGGCCGACGCGTTTCGACACCAGAAGGTCTTCAACTGGGGTAAAGTTGAAGACTTTGCCCCAGTCCATAATCGGCAATGCGGACATGTCCTTCTTCATCCATTAGAATGTTATCAGGCTTGAGATCCCTGCAAAGAGAAAGACTAAGTGTCATTTTTTGGCTTAAACAGATTTTGAGGATCACTTTACCGCCAACTGATATTTCAATTATAGGGTGAGGGAACCACAAGAGTTGCTACCAAGCCAAAGGGATAAGTATCCACACCAAAGGAAAGTTCCATAAAACATAGGGAGGCTAAAAAATAGCCAATATAAGATGTCCGCTCAATGGCCCAGATGGAAGTGTGTAAGTACACTAATAGAGCTTTAAATTGGATATTATACAGGTACCCTGAGAGGAAGCAAAGACGCTCATTTCGCTAAGAATGCACCTATAGCTAGGATTTATATGACCACAGCTGACGGTTACTTACCTCTATTACAAGTCTCCTGTACCTACAGTGGAAATACACACCTTTATAATCAATTACTCTGGCTTACGGGAGCCTTTCTGCAAGATAGTGAGATCTTTCTCCTTTTCTCTGCAATAATTGAAACCTGAATGTGTCCTGAAGAAGTTTTTATAACGAAACGCGTAGACGCATTGGGGCTCACATCATGTATATTTTTATATAGAAATATTTTTTATATGTTTTTGTTAATGTCCTTTTCACAATGTATATGTATTTATGTATTGAATAAAATGTATTATATTACTATATTGAATACTATCCCTTTCCCTCCTGAAGTTTTTATAACGAAACACGTAGACGCATTGGGGCTCACATGTATATTTTTATATAGAAATATTTTTTATATGTTTTTGTTAATGTCCTTTTCACAATGTATATGCATTTATGTATTGAATAAAATGTATTATATTACTATATTGAATACTATCCCTTTGGTTTGCTGTGCCATAAAGTCTGACCGGGGGTTTCCTTGGTAAACCCCTTCTTTTATTTTCATAACCTAATAATACGGGTGTGGCAATAGGAGTGTTTCTTTTTGTTTTTGTTCTGCTTGTATTGCTGGTTACATGAAATTACATCAAACTCTTCCCTCAATAAAGCTCTGTTCTGCTCTATAATTAATCTGATGTCAGTTCAATCTCATCTACTTAATGGGCTTGTTACCTAATTTATGTTAATGGCACAATTTTGTGTTGCCCATAGCAACCACTGAGCCTCCAGCTGTCTATTTTAAAACCAAGATTGAAAAGATATAAAGAAGCTGATTAGTTTCCATAGCCAGCATGGCTGTTGTATCATTATCAGACATTTCATATTATCAGACCCTATGTTCCCTTCCAAGTGTAAAGGACAATTGTAAAAACATGTCGCCAATAGCAACCAGAGTCTCATTTTACTAAAATACAGCGTGAAAAAAATAGCGGTGTTTGAATTATTCAACTTTATAGGCTTGTTACATGAAGCGTGTTATTGGTAAAAAGAAAAAGATTGGTAAAAATTGCCTGTTGCCCATAGTGACCATAGCCCTATATATGAGATATCTGCTAAAAGGGTAAACAACCTGGTTGCCATAGCAACCAGGTTGTTTACTTGTTTATAATCCTGAGCTGTAATATAGACAGCGGGAGGCTGTTTTTTGACAGCTCAGGTTTGTAAACAAGTAAACAAAATGGTTGCTATGGTTGATTACCTTTTTAGCTGACAATGTATAGGGCCATATTTTCTCTAGAACAAGTATACATGCATGTTGCCAATAGCAACCAATAAGAGGTTCCATTTTTTTTTTCATGTGGAGTGTGAAAAATGACAGTGTTTGTTTTCTATGAGGGTAGTGGGGGCATCTTGTAAAGTCCCTGGATTGTTTATTATATAGAGACTGTGACTGCTGACGTCTCCTTCTGAATATACTAGTTGCCTAGCTGTTATCCTGATCCATTGGTTTCTGTTCATTCTCCATCACTGATTGGGATCAAGAACAGAAGTTCTGAATAAACATGCGATGATGAAGAAAGCATGGAAGCCAGAGCCAGCCAGGAGTTTAGCATTTTTAGAGGACGGTCAGCAATGGACACCTTCATATTTCTCTCAGGATGAGTTCCCTTCTACTTTCTAACCATTTGGGGAAATCCTAGTAGTTCCCTAAAGCATTCATCCCTGGAAAGAGACTCTGCAATTTACATTGGCCACCGTGTGTACAGTATATGTTCCTTATCCCCTTATTTATTGCTGTCTGGTTAGCTATGGGAGAAATTCTGCTTACTTCCTGTCCTTCTGACCCCAGAGGAAGTGAGGGGTAAATCTCCACAATGGGGACCCAGACAGTAATAAAGACTTGTCAGAGGGATCTAAACCGCTCCCACTCTACCATTGTGACCAATCAGATTATGCGATTACATGATGCATTTGATTGCATTTATTAACTATTACAATTGTATCCTTTCTGTTGAAATCCACTTCCCCAAATGTGTTATATTGATTGAATGGGTTGTCATCTAGATCGGTTATTCCTATTAAAGGAGATCAATCAGAAAAGAAATTGATCATTTATCAAAGTGTGTATGCCCACCATTAGGGTTTAAAGTGTATTTTCTGTATGTGGGTGGTTTCTGATAATCAGTGCTGGATTAGAAAAAAATCATTACAATCAATACTCCTGTTTTAATGTTGCTTCAAATATAGTACATATTTTCCAGTGCTATTGTGTTCGCAAGAAGAGATTTTTTTGATTTTTTTCAGTGGCTGTGTTACACAATATATTCCACTAGATGGCACCCTTGTGTAAATACGTGACCTTTTAGAAGTCTGTTTTATGAAAAAGTATGGGAACCAAGAGTACTGGTGTCCTTATGAAAAATACTAGTTGCCTGGCTGTGTCTGGCTATAACACTTTTGGGTTACAGAACATTCATATGAATGTGCATCAAAATGTTTTTATAATTCGTTATTACAGCTCTGAAATTTTGTCATCAACTTGACAGCCAGAGAAGTGATTCCCAGAAGGAGAGCTCAGCAATGGCAGTCTCCATTGATCTCTAATGGTGTACAGCAAAGTAAAACATAAAAGAAGAGCGCACACCATACTAGTGCAACAAAAGAACTTTAATTTGAAGCTGAACACATGTGATACCGAAACCTCCATAACTGAAAGAACTAAAATGTAATTGCTTGATGGGGCAGGCCAGGGATAGTAAATCTCAGGGAAGAGCTAGAGGATGCTGGATATCCTCCAGCCAGGAAATGAGGCAAGCTCTATCTGACTTGCTGCAATTTCTAATCTACACTATGAGAAGCTCACAGTATGCAGTGAAATCAGAGTAAGCTATTTCAGAACAGGAGAGGAGCCTGTACAACTGTGCAAGATTTGAAGGGAGGCCCGGAGTTCCGCTTTAAGTCATGGGGTTCACTAGAGGCTCATTTAGTTGTGTGGAAGCCAACACTCATATAATGCTAATGAAAATTCTGACGTACTAAACATTGAGTTATATTATTCAAGATGCACTTTTGTAACATGCCATGGTCATACACATAATTGCTCTAATAGGAGTGTTAGGAAACAAGAAGAGAATACCAAATATATTAATACTCTATTCATAGAGGAGTATTATTACAACCGATCCACTTCACATAGTGCAGGCCCTAATACAGGCTGCATTATAGATGCCCCAGCTATCAATAGTGGTATCAAAACAGAACTCTAGCTCAATGTTTCTTAACCGGGGTGTCATCTGGGGTACCCTGGGGTGCTGCTAGCATGGGACTCAGTTTGCCTTAAATCTGCATGATGACTTGGCGCAGTGCAGGCGGGCCGGCTTCCAGCACCATAACAACCAGTAACGGTCTAATTCTAGGACACATGGCATCATTTGTTTCTATGGTGGTGGTGACCGGCTCACCTGCACCATGACAACGCATGATTCTGATTTAAATCAGGCAACATACACAGCTGCCCCTAGCATTCAGGGGATGATAGAAGTCTGCCTCGTCCATACCTCCTCCTCTTGCCCCCCAAAACGTTACTGAAGGCAAAAGGTAGGGCTCTGATGTGAAGAGGGGACTGTGTGAATGGAATGGGGTGCTCTGTGATGGGGGAGGCTGTGGGATGAGGGCTCTTTGATTAGGGAGCTCTGTGATGGGAGGACTCTTATATGATTGGAGGAAACATATATTGCCAGCCCATGTAAAGGGTGACTGTGATGTAATGGGGGGGGCCTCTGATATGATGGGTAACCCTCTGATGTGTTGGGGGGACTTCTGATGTGATGGGAGGACCACTGATTAATGGGATGGAGGACCACTTATTGATGGGATGGAGGACCCCTGATTGATGGGATGGAAGAACCTCTGATGTGAATGGGAGCTTCTGATGTGATTGGTGAACCTCTGATGTGATTGGAGGACTCATGTTTAGCCATGTATAAGGGTGACTGTGATGTTATGGGGGCCTCTGATGTGATGGGTGAATCTTTGATGTGATGGTGAGACCTCTGAAGTGATGGGGGAACTCTGATGTGGTGGGAGGACCTCTAATGTGAAGTGGGACTGCTGATGTGATGGGGGAACCTCTAATGTAATAGGGGAACCTCTGATTTGAAGGGAGGACCACTGATTTTAAAGGGAGGACTTCTGATTGCAATGGAAGGGACCTCTGATATGAAGGGAGGGACCTCTGATGTGAAGGGAGGGACCTCTGATGTGAAGGGAGGGACCTCTGATGGGATGGGGGACCTCTAATGTGAGGTTAATTTGACAAAGGAGGTTGTGTGCATCATCCCAAGCTCAGGTTTCCCATAGATAAGTAACATTTACGTATTTTACATTTCAGACTGGGGTGCCTCAAGGGTTTGCAAATTTTAAAGGGCCCCACGACTGAAAAAAGGTTGAAAAACACTGCCCTAGGTAAATCTTCTTTTTTTTTCAGTTCTTGATAGAGGGAGGGGTTCAATTCTCAGATTTTTGTTGCCTGTATTCTGATTGGGGAGATTTCCCCAACCTTTGTTCCGGTGGCCACGAAAGTGATATACAAAATATGACACAAAACTTGTCACCCTGTCACCCATGCATTTCAATGGGAAATACACAAATTCCACTTGTTTTATACTCATTGGGTATCCTTCTATTAGTTAAAGTTCAATTTGTCCTGAGCCAAGTGATATAAATATTAAAATATGGCACCTTGACAGACATGCATTTCAATGGGAAATTCTGAATAAGAAGCTAAGCTATTCCTATATGAAAACCATCTTGGTTCACCCAAATCCCACTTGTTTTATACTCATTGGGTATCCTTCTATTAGTTAAAGTTCAATTTGTCCCGAGCCAAGTGATATAAATCTTAAAATATGGCACCTTGATAGCCATGCATTTCAATGGGAATTTCCGAATAAGAAGCCAAGCTATTCTTATATGAAAACCATCTTGGCTCACCCAAATTCCACTTGTTTTATACTCATTGGGCATCCTACTATATAGGAAAGTTCAATTTGGCCCGAGCCAAGTGATATAAATCTTAAAATATGGCACTTTGACAGCCATACATTTCAATGGGAAATTCTGAATAAGGAACCAACCAAGTTGGTTTTCATATAGGAATATTGTGGTTCCTTATTCAAAATTTCCCATTGAAATGTATGGCTGTCAAGGTGCCATATTTTAAGATTTATATCACTTGGCTCGGGCCAAATTGAACTTTCCTATATAGTAGGATGCCCAATGAGTATAAAACATGTGGAATTTGGGTGAGCCAAGATAGATTTCATATAGGAATAGCTTGGCTTCTTATTCAGAATTTCCCATTGAAATGCATGGCTGTCATGGTGCCACGTTTGGTGCAATATTTTAGCATTTCCATCACTTGGCTCGGGCCATTTTGAACTTTCCTCTATATTAGGATGCCCAATTAGTATAAAACAAGTGGAATTTTGGTAAGCCAAAGTGGTTTTCATATAGGAATATCTTGGTTCCTTATTCAGAATTTCCCATTGAAATATATGGGTGACAAGTTTGGTGCCATATTTTATGATTTCAATCACTTGGCTCGGACCAAATTGAACTTTCCTATATGGTGGGATGCCCAATTAGTAAAAAACAAGTGAAATTTGGGTGAGCCAAGATGGATTTCATATAGAAATAGCTTGGCTTCTCAGTCAGAATTTCCCATTGAAATGTATGGCTGTCAAGGTGCCATATTTTAGGATTTAGATCACTTGGCTCGGGCCAAATTGAACTTTCCTATATAGTGGTATGCCCAATGATTATAAAACAAGTGGAATTTGGGTGACCCAAGATGGATTTTACATAGGAATAGCTTAGTTTCTTATTTGGAATTTCCCATTGAAATGCATGGGTGACAGGCTGACAAGTTTGGTGCCATAGTTTTTGATTTCCATCACTTGGCTCGGGCCAAATTGAACTTTCCTATATAGTAAGATGCCTAATGAGTTTAAAACAAGTGGAATTTGGGTGAGCCAAGTTGGTTTTCATATAGGAAAATCTTCGATTCTTATTCAGAATTTCCCATTAAAATGTATGGCTGTCAAGGTGCCATATTTTAGGATTTCCATCACTTGGCTCGGGCCAAATTGAACTTTAACAAATAGAAGAATGCACAATGAGTATAAAACAAGTGGATTTTGGGTGAGCCAAGATGGTTTTCATATAGGAATAGCTTAGCTTCTTATTCAGAATTTCCCATTGAAATGCATGGCTGTCATGGTGCCACGTTTGGTGCCGTTTTTTAGTATTTCCATCACTTGGTTCGGGCCAAATTTAATTTTCCTATATAGTAGGATGCCCAATGAGTATAAAACAAGTGGAATTTGGGTGAGCCAAGATGGATTTCATATAGGAATAGCTTGGTTTCGTATTCAGAATTTCCCATTGAAATGTATGGCTGTCAAGGTGCCATATTTTAAGATTTATATCACTTGGCTCAGGCCAAATTGAACTATCCTATATAGTGGGATGCCCAATGAGTATTAAACAAGTGGAATTTGGGTGAGCCAAAATGGTCTTCATATACGAATAGTTTGGCTTCTTATTCGGAATTTCCCATTGAAATGCATGGGTGACAAGTTTGGTGCCATATTTTATGATTTCAATCACTTGGCTCGGACCAAATTGAACTTTCCTATATGGTGGGATGCCCAATTAGTATAAAACAAGTGAAATTTGGGTGAGCCAAGATGGATTTCATATAGAAATAGCTTGGCTTCTTAGTCAGAATTTCCCATTGAAATGCATGGCTGTCATGGTGCCATATTTTAGGATTTCTATCACTTGGCTCAGGCCAAATTGAACTCTCCTATATAGTAGGATGCCCAATGAGTTTAAAACAAGTGGACTTTGGGTGAGCCAAGTTGGTTTTCATATAGGAAAATCTTGGTTTCTTATTCAGAATTTCCCATTGAAATGTATGGCTGTCAAGGTGCCATATTTTAGGATTTTCATTACTTGGATTGGGCCAAATTGAACTTTAACTAATAGAAGGATGCCCAATGAGTATAAAGCAAGTGGAATTTGGGTGAGCCAAGATGGTTTTCATATAGGAATAGCTTGGCTTCTTATTTGGAATTTCCCATTGAAATGCATTGGTGACAGACTGACAAGTTTGGTGCCATATTTTATAATTTCCATCACTTGGCTTGGGCCAAATTGAACTTTCCTATATAATAGGATGCCCAATGAGTATAAAACAAGTGGAATTTGGGTGAGCCAAAGTGGTTTTCATATAGGAATAGCTTGGCTTCTTATTCAGAATTTCCTATTGAAATGCATAGCTGTCAAGGTGCCATATTTTAGGATTTCCATCACTTGGCTCGGGCCAAACTGAGCTTTCCTATATAGTAGAATGCCCAATGAGTATAAAACAAGTGGAATTTGGGTGAGCCAAGATGGTTTTCATATAGGAATAGCTTGGCTTCTTATTCAGAATTTCCCTTTGAAATTAATGGTGACAGGGTGACAAGTTTGCTGCCATATTTTATGATTTCCATCACTTGGCTCGGGCCAAATTGAACTTTCTTACATGTCCAATGAGTTTAAAATAAGTGGAATTTGGGTTAGCCAAGATGGTTTTCATATAGGAATATCTTGGTTTCTTATTCATAATTTCCCATTGCTGGCTGTCATGGTGCCATGTTTGGTGCCATATTTTATGATTTATATCACTTGGCTCAGGCCAAATTGAACTTTAACTAATAGTAGGATGCCCAATGAGCATAAAACATGTGGAATTTGGGTGAGCCAAGATGGTTTTCAGATATTTACTCAGAATTGCCCCTTTAAATAGGTGGCATTTAGGGAGATAGAATTGTTGTTAAAGTTCACAATTTTATTATAAACATTGCAGATGATTGTTTAGTAAATAATCACTTTTGTGAATAAAGATTCAACCTGAATAAAAAGCTGGCCGAATAAGGAGCTAACTTCTGCACTGGAATAAGAAGCTGGCCGAATAAGAAGATAACTTCAGCTTCATTTTAGCGAGACAGTCCTGGGACTGTTGGTAAGCATGCTATTTGCGGGGAAAAAAAAGAAAGAAGCTGTGTTACTAGGAAGGGGGTGGAGGCAGTGCGTGATTTTCTGCAGGCTCCTTGCAGGGATTGGAGCCTGTCTACAGACCTGCCTGCTGTCTCCTGACAGATCCAATCCGGTCCTAATACTGGCCTAAGTGTCCGGTCACCATGGTGATCAGGGGAAACAGCAAGATACATGCTGCACATTACTAAAAATCGGGACCCAATCCACCGGGACACAGACCTCCCGGGACAATGGACCATTTAGCGAGACTCTCCTGGGACTGTTGGTAAGCATGCTATTTGCGGGCAGCATGGAGCTCAAGGTGGGCCTTGTAGCTAGGCTGATTTGTGCAAGATCAGAGAGAGGGGTGAGTGGAGTAGTTGAACGCCTATGGGAGGAATAGGAGGGGAAGCGAGCATTCAGCAGCTGCAGGGAGGAAATTGCACAGCATTGGTTGGTCTATATGCCACCCCACTCATCCAGCCTGGTGCTATATGTTTCTGGCAGCCATTGGTTACTAGGACTGCTGGCTCTGGCTCCCAGCTCCCTCTGACTCCAGCTTCCGCTTCTTGGGTCCAAGTAACTGTTGCGGACCGCCCACCCAGCCTCTCCGCCCATTGAGTTTCCAGTAGCAGGCAGATGGGGCATGTCGTGGGGGGGAGACTGGAAGAGCCAGTTGACCCAGTAGAGCTAGGGGGAGGAGCTGGAGGTGGTCTCCACTGTGTGAAGCCTGAAGCAAGCTGGAGACACAGCAAGCATGGAGTTGGAAATCCACACTGAGAGCAAGTGAGTGCGGCTGATCCCATCCATCCCTCCTCCCAGCACTACCACTGATCCCATGCCCTTCAGCACTTCCACTCATCCATTCCCCCCCAGCACTGCCACTGACCCCATCTTCCCAGGACTGGTGCCAATCATCCCACGCCTCTCAGCACTGCTACTCATCCTATCTCCCCCACTCAGCACTGCCACTGATCCCATCCCCACCACTGTTGCCACTGATCCCATCACCCACCACTGTTGCCACTGATCCCATGCCCCCCCGTACTATCACTCATCCTATCTCTCCTCACCCAGTACTGCCACTGATCCTATCTCAGCCCCCCCAGCATTGACACTGATCCCATTCCCCCAGCACTGCTGCCACTGATCCTATGCCCCCCAGTACTGCCACTGATCCCATCCCCCCACCACTGATCCTATGCCCCCATCACTATCACTCATCCTATCTCTCCCCACCCAGCATTGCCCCTGATCCCATTCCCCCAGCACTGCTGCCACTGATCCTATGCCCCGCAGTACTGCCACTGATCCCAACCCCCAAACACTGCTGCCACTGATCCCATGCCCCCCAGCACTGCCACTCATCCTATCTCCCCCACCCAGCACTGCCACTGATCTCATACCCCCACCACTGCTGTCACTGATCTCATCCCCCCACCACTGCTGTCACTGATCTCATGCCCTTCAACACTGCCACTCATCCCATCTCCCCCCAGCATTGTCACTGATCCCATCCCCCAGCACTCTCACTGATCCCACCCCCCCTCCCACTCACCCCGTTACACCCCCCCACCACGACCACCACTGATCCCATCAACCCCCCAGCACTGTCACTGATCCTGTTAACCCCTCATCACAACCACCATCACCGCCACTGATCCCATCAACCTTCCAGCACTGCAACTGATCACCCCCCCCCAGCACTGCCACTGATCCCATCAACCCCCTAGAACTTCCACTGATAACTACCCCCACCACTGATCCCATCTCCCCTGTACTGCCACTCATCCCGTTACCCCCCCACCACAACCAACACTGATCCCATCAACTCCCTAGCACTGCCAATGATCACTCCCCCTCCCCCCTCCAGCACTTCCATGGATCCCCCCTCCAAGCCAACACTGCCACTCATTCCATCCCCCTAGCACTGCCACTGATCCCATTCCCCTCCCTCCACCACCACTGCCAACTGATACCATCTCCCCCTCTCTCTTACCCCCTCTCTCCTCCCTCTCTCTCTCCTCTCACTCCACATAATCCAATAGGCTGCACACACCTATGCTGCGGTTTTGTAGTTACACACAGTATCTCACAAAAGTGAGTACACCCCTCACATTTTTGTAAATATTTTATTATATTTTTACACGTGACAACACTGATGAAATGACACTTTGCTACAATGTAAAGTAGTGAGTGTACAGCTTGTATAATAGTGTAAATTTGCTGTCCCCTCAAAATAACTCAAAACACAGCCATTAATGTCTAAACCGCTGGCAACAAAGGTGAGTACACCCCTAAGTGAAAATGTCCAAAATGGGCCCATTTAGCCATTTTCCCTCCACAGTGTCATGTGGCTTGTTAGTGTTACAAGGTCTCAGGTGTGAATGGGGAGCAGGTGTGTTAAGTTTGCTCTTATCGCTCTCACTCTCTTATACTGGTCACTGGAAGTTTAACAGGGCACCTCATGGCAAAGAACTCGCTGAGGATCTGAAAAAAAAAATTGTTGTGCTACATAAAGATGGCCTAGGCTATAAGAAGATTGCCAAGACCCCGAAACTGAACTCCAGCACAGTGACCAAGACCTTACAGCAGTTTAACAAGACAGGTTACACTCAGAACAGGCCTCGCCATGGTCGACCAAAGAAGTTGAGTGCACGTGCTTAGCGTCATATCCAGAGGTTGTCTTTGGGAAATAGACGTATGAGTGCTGCCAGTATTGCTGCAGAGGTTGAAGGGGTGGGAGGGTCAGCCTGTCAGTGCTCAGTCCATATGCCGCACACTGCATCAAATTGGTCTGCATGGCTGTCGTCCCAGAAGGAAGCCTCTTCTAATGATAATGCATAAAAAAGCCCACAAACAGTTTGCTGAAGACAAGCAGACCAAGATAAACTTATTTGGTTCAGATGGTGTCAAGCGTGTGTGGCGACAACCAGGTGAGGAGTACATAGACAATTGTGTCTTGTCTACAGTTGTGCATGGTGGTGGGAGTGTCATGGTCTGGGGCTGCATGAGTGCTGCTGGCACTGGGGAGCTACAGTTCATTGAGGGAACCATGAATGCATACATGTATTGTGACATACTGAAGCAGACAATGATCCCCTCCCTTCAGAGACAGGGCAGTATTCCAACATGATAATGACCCCAAACACACCTCCGAGACTACCGCTGCCTTGCTAAAGAAGCTGAGGGTAAAGGTGATGACTGGCCAAGCATGTCTCCAGCCCTAAACCCTATTGAGCATTTGTGGGGCATCCTCAAACGGAAGGTGGAGGAGCGCAAGGTCTCTAACATCCACCAGCTCCATGACTCCAGTGGCAACCTGTGAAGTTCTGGTGAACTCCATGCCCAAGAGGGTTAAGGTAGTGTTGGAAAATAATGGTGGCAAAAATATTCAAACTTTGGGCCCAATTTGGATATTTTCATTTAGGGGTGTACTCACTTTTGTTGACAGCGGTTTAGACCTTAATGGCTGTGTGTTGAGTTATTTTGAGGGGACAGCAAATTTACACTGTTATACAAGCTGTACGCTCACTACTTTACATTGTAGCAATTGTCATTTCTTTAGTGTTGTCACATGAAAATATATAATAAAATATTTACAAAAATGTGAGGGGTGAACTCCCTTTTGTAAGATACTGTAGTTAGCTAGATTGAAAAAAATACACATATCTATTGAGTTCAACCAAAAGAAAAAGAAAGGAATAAACAGAAAACCTCCATAAATAGAAATGCTGATCCAGAGGAATTCAAAAAAAAAAAAAAAGCTCCTTATAAAGCATGGTCCAATTTGCTCCAACAATAGTGAAAAAAAAATCTTCCTGATCTCCTAAGGCAATTGGGTATTCCATATATTTAACAATCTCTTATAAAGAAGTGCCATGACAATAAGAATATTATTTATGGTACCTTTGTCCCATCAATGTGCATGGATAGGAAGGAAGAGGATATGTTGCACTTTAATGGTACTGTATATCAACTGATGCTGAACAGTCAGAAGTAAAATATTTAAAGAAATGTATTACAAAAATACATATAATGACAAAATTTACAGATGAAAACAAATAGTGATAATCAAGACAAAATTCTATAGTTGCACCACATCGTGACACCTAGAACATAGATACCACCTGTATACTTGTTGCTCTACATGTTTCGTGGGTTTACATTAGCCGATTCTTCAGGAGCTTTCTACAGTTAGATGGTGATTAAAAGATGGTTATCACATAACTATGAAAGTAGAAGAAATACATATTAGTCACAAAATACAGTAAGTAAATATGAGTACTTTGTATATACATGTAGTAGCATTTTTTCTAAATAAAGCATCTGTTGTGAATCCCTTTAATGTTCAATTGTCTTACCAAGAGGCATCAGATTGCCAGGGGCCCAAGGAAAGATGACCCACCCTGGAGGGCATGGGAGCCGTTACAAGGCACAGGTTATAAATGACAATAGTCTATTTAGGAAAAAGAATTGTAATCAGATATACTCAGAAACCATCTATCCAGAGTGGTGAGTAAAAAATAAAAAATAGATTAGAGTTTCTTTATATAGGTATAGAGCAGGGATATGCAATTAGCGGACCTCCAGCTATTGCAAAACTACAAGTCCCATCATGCCTCTGCCTCTGGGTGTCATGCTTGTGGCTGTCAGAGTCTTGCTATACCTCATGGGACTTCTGCAACAGCTGGAGGTCCGCTAATTGCATATCCCTGGTATAGAGCATCAATAGAGTTACATACCTAAGAGGGGGTGCATTTGGTTATACAGGCTCGATAGGGTGGTCCCTATAGGAAGGTGTATATCTATAGGGTAAGGGCAAATATATATATATATATATATATATATATATATTAGCTTCATAAGTGTTGTAGAGGCAGATGCATAAACAAATTATAATCATACATGCATGCACGTTCAAAGCATACATACAAAGCATTCATACATAAACATACTATACCTAAAAATATGCAGTGTCAGCATGTATAGCTAGCTTGGAAATGCAAATATTGCTATGTTGGGGGTGATGTTCAGAGCACCCCAAACTCAGCGCCTATAGGAAAGATAATAATGTGGGGATATCAGTGCATGCGGCCACAAAATGCACATATATCTGTATATATACAGACAATGTGTTGCATATATTATTATTTACAAGCTTTAAAGCACTTGGCTCTCTCATCTTCACAGTTACTGGCTGTTGTTAATACTTGTATGGAGTATAGGGATCAAAGCTGGAAACATATAAAGATCCACCAGAAAGATCAGAGATGGACAAAACACCCTGAAAGTGAAGTGCATATGCACAATAAATAGCAATCGTCAAGTTAACGCTTTGAAACATAATAAGTGTGAAGATGAATCATAGGTATTTACCAGATAGACTGTGCCGTCCACACATCCCCACACATCCCCAAGAGGCACAAAGGTGATAGTACTACCACCATCTCTATTTATGTGTTTGTGTGCACAGAAGGGCGACACCCAAGCCTTGCGTTTGACGTCACCGGACCCACAGTGCACAGGCGCCAAATCGGCGCCTGCACAATGTCCAAAAAATGGCAAATACACACCACATTGGACAATGGGGGACGAGCAGAACAAAAAGGACTGCTCGGTTCCCCCCTCCAAGGCTGCATACCCACTGGGAGAGTCATAATGCCGAGCCACCCTGCAAAAGTCACGCCCCCAGGTAGTGAGTCAAGGGCTGCCATGTTGGAAAAGGGCACGCCCACGACTTGGACAAAGAAGAACATAGAGAGCCCTCTAGTGGGACACATTATTATGACGCTCTCACCACGTAAATAAAACCCAGAGAGGGAATGATGGTATCACAACAGAGGCCTATCATATGTGTAACAATGAAATAACATGTAATCATTACATTTTTCAAACAACTTTAACCACTTCCCTACCAGACGAATTCTGACATTTCTCCCCTACATGTAAAAATCATAATTTTTTTGCTAGAAAATTACAACCCCCAAACATTATATATGTTTTTTTAGCAAAGACCCTAGAGAATACAATGGCGGGTGTTGCAACTTTTTATCTCACACAGTATTTGCGCAGGAATTTTTTGAACGCGTTTTTTTTGGGGAAAAAAAAAACAGTTTTGTGTTTAAAAAAAAAAACAAAACAGTAAAGTTAGCCCAATGTTTTTGCATATTGTGAAAGATGAAGTTATGCCGAGTAAATAGATATCTAACATGTCACGCTTCAAAATTGCACACGCTCGTGGAATGGCGCCAATGTTCGGTACTTAAAAATCCCCATAGGCGACGCTTGAAATTTTTTTACTGGTTACATGTTTTGAGTTACAGAGGAGGTCTAGGGACAAAATGATTGCTCTCGCTCCAACGTTCGCGGTGATACCTCATATGTGTAGTTTGAACACCGTTTTCATATGTGGGTGGGACTTACGTACGCTTTCGCTTCTGCGTGTGAGCACACGGGGACAGCGGCGCTTTAACATTTTTTTTTTTTATTGTTAATTATATTTTCTTTTTTATTTTGACACTTTTTTGAAAAAAAAAATTTGATCACTTGTAATACTATTACAAGGAATGTAAACATCCCTTGTAATAGGAATATGACATGACAGGTCCTCTTAATAGTGAGATATGGGGTCAATAAGACCCCACATCTCACCACTAGGCTGGGAAGCCTGAACTAAAAAAAATAAATAAAAATGATCACCTCTTCCCAGCCGAAGCAGCGCCGTTTTTTTGAATAGAGAGGCAGGGCGTGACGTCATAACATCGCGCTCGGCCTCAGATGATCATCGAGACTCCGGCGACCATCTGGTCCGCCGAAAATCTCTGTGATCTACATCCGGCTCTCCGCCTCACTGATCGTAATGGTGAGTTGGAACAAGTACCGGAGGGCGGCAGGAGGGAGGGACGCCCCCTCTCGCCTCCCGTAAGAACGATCAAGCAGCGGAACGGCCGCTATGATCGTTCCTGTGGTGTAGAGATTCGCCATCTGAAATCGGCAATATCTGAATGATGTCTGTAACTACAGGTATCATTCATATATACCCGCTCAAAGCCCAGGACGTCATATGACGGTGGGCAGGCGGGAAGTGGTTAATAAACATATTTATATTAATTCAAAACTGACGCAAAACAATCGCCAGAAATCCCTAACCAACCAAACATGGGAAGAGAGCAAGTAAAGGAAAAAACAGTACAAAAGGAGGAAAGAAAAAGAAAAAAAGGGGGAAAAAAAAGGGGAGAAAAAAGAGGAACACAGGGAAAGAGGGAAAAGCTTGTATAGCCGAATGTACCCCCTCTTAGGTATGTAACTTTATTGATGCTCTACACCTATATAAAGAAACTCTATTCTATTTTATACTCACCAATCTGGATAGATGGTTTCTGAGTATATCTGATTACAATTCTTTTTCCTAAATAGACTATTGTCATTTGTAACCTGTGCCCTGTAACAGGCTCCCATGCCCTCCGGGATGGGACATCTTTCTTGGGCCCCTGGCAATCCGCCGCCTCTTGGTAAGACATTTGAACATTGAGGGATTCACAACAGACACTTTATTTACAAAAAATGCTACTACATGTATATACAAAGTACTCATATTTGCTTACTGTATTTTGTGACTAATATGTATTTCTTCTACTTTCATAGTTATGCGATAATCATCATCTAACTGTAGAAATCTCCTGAAGAAGCAGCTAATGTAAACCCGTGAAACATGTAGATCAACAAATATACAGATGAAATCTGTGTTCTAGTTGTCACGATGTGGTGCAACTATAGAATTTTGTCTTGTTTATCACTATTTGTTTTAATCTGTAAATTTGTCATATGTATTCTTGTAATAAATGTCTTTAAATATTTTAATTCTCACTGTTCAGCATCAGTTGATATACAGTACCATTAACCACTTCAGCCCCGGAAGGATTTACCCCCTCCCTGACCAGTGCATTTTTTGTGATTCGGCACTGCAACGATTTAGCTGACAATTGTGTGGTCGTGCAACGTTGTACCCAAACAAAATTGGTGTCCGTTTTTTACCCACAAATAGAGCTTTCTTTTGGTGGTATTTAATCACTTCTGTGGTTATTTTTTGCACTATAAACAAAAAAAGTGCGACAATTTTGAGAAAAAAAGCAATATTTTTTACTTTTTGTTGTAATAATTACCCCCCAAAAATATATATAAAAAACAAATGTTTTCCTCAGTTTAGGCCAATATGTATTCTTCTACATATTTTTGGTAAAAAAAAAAAAAAAAAAAAAAAATCGCAATAAGCGTATATTGATTGGTTTGCACAAAGGTTATAGCGTCTACAAAATAGTGGATAGATTTAAGCATTTTTATTATTATTTTTTTTTTTTTTACTAGTAATGGCGGCGATCTGCATTTTTTATCGGGACTGCGACATTGCGGCGGACGCTTGACACTATTTTGGGACCATTGTAATTTATATAGCGATCAGTGCTATAAATAGCCACTGATTACTGTATAAATGACACTGGCATGGGAAGGGGTTAAACACTAGGAGGCGATCAAGGGGTTAAGTGTGTCCTATGGAGTGATTCTAACTGTGGGAGGGATGGGTTACCACAGACATGACAGCAATCACTGCTACCGATGACAGGGAGCATTACATCCCTGTCATGTCACTAGGCAGAAGAGGGAAATGCCTTGTTTACATAGGCATCTCCCCATTCTGCCTCTCCGTCTCACGATTGTGGGCCGCCAGCAAACATCGAGTTCGCGGGGCACGCTCCAGCGGCATGCGCGCGCCCGCAAGGCGGCAAATTCAAAGGGACGTACAGGTATGCCCATTTGCCTATACGAGCCATTCTGCCGACGTATATATGTGTGCAGCAGTCGGTAAGTGGTTAAAGTCCAACAAAGCCTCTTCCTATTTAACAATCTCTGTTTTTACTCAAATATCTAGCTTAACCCCTACATGCCTAAAGGGTAAAACAAATCTAAATGCCTAAGCACAATTTTGAAACTTTGGCATGTGTTTGTAAAACTGAACATATCATCAAAACTACTTTCTGCATCCAGGTGGATTATACCATGTTTTTTTCAAGAAAAATTGGGCTTTCTTTTGGTGGTAAATGATAATGGATCTCCTTGATTGAATTAAAAAAAAATCAGGAGATTTTTTTCAATATCTAAAGGAAAACAGGCACAAAATTGTAAAATAAAAAATAAAAAAAATGTAAATATAGCTGTATATTTCTTACTACTACCAAAACCTTCCACCAAAGAAACACCCAAATCTCCTGTTCCTGACGATCGCAGCGATACCACATATGTGTATGTTAGTTGTTTGTACCCATAGTACATCCCAAAACAATGGTGCTCATTTTACTTTTTTTATCCTACCTAAAACACACTGATACAAAAAAATAAATAAATACTGACACTGACCTTTGACCTTGACCCAAACACTAACCTAGTTCAAATATTGATCTCGGTAATCCAAAATCACCTTGCAAAGAAACATCAGTGTCCAGTTTAACATTGTCTTGGTCCTCCTAAGGAAAAAAAAAAAAACTTTGGCACCCTCTTCCTTTCTGCACACGTAGTTCTCTTTCGATTTGGAAGTTTGAAAGAGTATAACCACATTTTTTGCATTAGAATCTTGGGATGTAATTTCCCTAAACCTATAATGTCCCACCAAAGTTTCATTAATACTATTGCCATGTTTTCAAACTCACTATTGTTTCACATATTATTTACACTTAAATCTCTTGTTTTAAAAATGATCACATGACCGCAGTGGCTCCACTCACCCAGTTTGCAATGATTGACAGCAGAGCATTTCCTCCTTGCTCTGCTGTTCATTGCAATCTATGTAAATGGGTGCAAAAATCTCCGGCAGTCACGTGGGGTTTTTTTTTAAACAAGAAATTTAACTGTAAATAACATTATGTGAAACAAACACGCATTAAAGTATTGCCCAGGAGGGCACATTCGCACAGCTGAACACAGCGGATGTAGCCTAATCCAGCTCCCCTGCGATCCGGCCTCATCCAGCTGCATCCTGCCGATCCAGGGGACCCAATGCTCCACAGGCTGCCCAGGGCTCATTCCCTGAAGTCAGGCCACACATGATTGGCCACAGGCAAGCCGAAAACTGTATTACGCAGCAGCCAAAGAAGGTCATCCATCAGCTGACTGTTACCGGCAATACAGCGGCGCCACCCGCACATGAGGCTCCTCTCCAAGCCAACCATCCTGAAACAGACCAGGCCACAAATCACTCCACGGGCATTGAGGATTGCAGTGCCACCCCAGCTGCCCTTTCTACTCCCCCGGATGGAGAATACTCAATACTCAGGAGACATTATCACCAGCTAGACTAGCCAACAGGCCTCTCCTGAACTCCTGAATGCCCATCCTATAGCTCACCAGCCTGCATATTAGGTGATCCTATCATCCTGGCAAGATTTTCAGCAATGTTAGAGCAGGGCCTGGCGTTAGCAAAAAATCACTGATCTGAAGCAGGAATTTAAGGACTTGGGGACACTCATTTTGGTAAATCCTGCGCCTCATTCCAACTCCACTTCCTCCTGTATAATTTTTTGGGAGGTGCCTTAGGCCTCCTTTTGAGGCCTTGTTTGTTTACAGTGCTTAGGCAAATAGATTGCCTTTAGCAATGCATTTATTATTATTACATTCACCTTGTATTAAGCATTTTTCACTCTCGTCCTTCTCTCAGGTCCTCGCCCATCTGCGGGCATCTAACCTACTTATTCCTTTTTACTTTTTCCTCCTCCTCTTGGCGATATGTCTGGGAATCCTAGAGAGTAGGGATGAGCTCGATGTTCGTGTCGAACATAAGTTCGACCCAAACATCAGGTATTCGCCCGTTTGCTGAACAGCAAACATTATGGGGCGTTTGAAATTTGAGTGCCGCAGCATGCCCCATAATGCATTGTGAGAATCATGAGGTCAAAGGAACTGCCTGAAGAGCTCAGAGACAGATTTGTGGCAAGGCACAGATCTGGCCAAGGTTACAAAAAATTTCTGCTGCACTTCCTAAGAGCACAGTGGCCTCCGTAATCCCTAAATGGAAGACTGTGAAAGAACAGGGAAAGTGGGATTATCGCGGTGCCATGAACAAATTAGAACACAAATACTATAAAATTGTATTTTTATTAGTATAGAAATCTAAAAAGTATATATAATTAATACATATACATCGTGAACAAATAAATTAGAACAAAATACACTATGCAGTTTTAGATATTGACCGACACCAAAGATGTTGAAAGGTGGTCGATAGTCAATTCATCCCAACTAGTTTCGCCAATACATTGACTTCATCAGGGGAGTAAACAAATAATACAAGAAGGCAGAGGAGGCTCTAGGCTTTGTGAGGCCTTAGGCAAATCTTAGACATGAGGCCTCACTCACGCCCATAATGGTAAAAATAATTCAAATATTTTCCTGGCCCCCACCCCTAGCAATTTCGCTTCCCATCCCAACATCCCAAAAAACAAATGCACATAGACTTATCTAAAAAAAAAACTTTATTAATGTAAACATAAAGATCTAGTTAACACTCACTGATTGCTCCAGGCTCACTGATTGGTTTCTAGAGGTCACTGCACATCATTACTGCTTACTGATTGGTTACTAGAAGCTACTGCACATTATTACAGCTCACTGATGGATTGCTAGAGGTTACTGCACATCATTACAGCTTACTCATTGGTTGCTAGAGGTTACTGCACATTATTACCGCTCACTGGTGGGTTGCTAGAGGTTACTGTACATTATTACTGCTCACTGATTGGTTGCTATGGGTTACTGCTTATCATTATCACTCACTGTTTGCTCACTGGGTGGCAGGGCAGTATTATGGTGTGTGATGCAACTGTTGGGGTACAGTTGGTTGGATGACAGGATGCAGTTTGGGGTAATGGTGGCAGTATTGGGGAGAGGCTGAGATCATATCTCCCCTATAATGATAGGGGGTAGGGTGATAGGATGCCAGAGGTTTGGTACAGGAGGGATGAGGATGATAATGACAGGAGGTAGGGTGGTAGTATGCCAGAGGTGGGATACAGGGATGATGGAGATGTTGATGACAATAGGCGCAGTGGTAGGATGTCAGCAGTGGGGTACAGGGGGATGAAGATGAGGTGGGGTGGTAGGCAGCTGACAGTGGGGTACAGTGGATGAACAGAATGATGATGATGATAACAGAGGTAGGGTGGTGGATGCTAGAGGTGGGTTACATGGGGATGATGATGACAGGAGGCAGGGTAGGAGAATGTGGGGTTTGGGGTATGGGGGGATGATGACGGCAGGGAGTGGGGTGGTAGGAAGCTGGCGGTGGAGTACCAGGAGGGATTAAGATGAGAATGATGACAGGGGGTGGGGTGGTAGGATGCCAGAGGTGGGATACAGAGGAGTGATGGGGATGTTGACGAGTGGGATGTCAGCAGTGGGGTACAGGGGAGGGGGGTGATGATGATGACGTGGGGTGGTAGGCAGCTGACAGTGGGGTACAAGGGGGAGATGATGATGATGTGGGGTGGTAGGCAGCTGACAGTGGGGTACAGGGGGGATGATGATGACGCGGGGTGGCAGGCAGCTGACAGTGGGGTACGGGGGGGGGGTGATGATGACGTGGGGTGGTAGGCAGCTGACAGTGGGGTACAGGGGGGGATGATGACGTGAGGTGGTAGGCAGCTGACAGTGGGGTACAGGGAGGGATGATGATGACGTGGGGTGGTAGGCAGCTGACGGTGGGGTACAGGGGGGGATGATGACGTGGGGTGGTAGGCAGCTGACAGTGGGGTACAGGCTTGGATGATGATGACGTGGGGTGGTAGGCAGCTGACAGTGGGGTACAACAGGGGTAGGGTGGTGGATGCTAGAGGTGGGGTACATGGCGATGATGATGACAGAGGGTGAGGTGGTAGTCGGCTGGCAGTGGGGTACAGCAGAGATGATGGTAGGGTGGTGCGATGCCAGGAACAGGGGATAGGATGAGGATGGAGATGATGACAGGGGTAAGTTGGTAGGAAGCTGACAGTGGAAAGTATTACAGGAGGTAGTATGCCAGGAACAGGGGGATGAGGAGGATAATGATGATAGCATGGGGTCAGTAGGTGGCATCATATGCCGGATTGCATGCATATCATCACTCAGGGCAGTGTGTGTGAGGTCGGAAGGCAGCGGTAATTCCCTGGGCGCCCTCAGTCAGCAGGTGACGTCACAGGTCGGGATGTGTCAGTGTCGGGCACAGGCAGGACTGTACCTTTGAGGCTGTTAGTTGCAGACTGGCTCATGCATGTTCGCCGGGCGTCAGCTCTGATGGGTCCTCCTCCTTTTCAGATCGTCCACTCTGCAGAGGAGATTGGGGAGCCGGGGGAGCTGCTCAGCCACTGCAGGCATTATCGAAGCTCTGCACATAGCCGGAGGCAGAGATCCGCGGTGCACAGCAGGAAGGAGGAGCCGGAGGAGAGGAGTAGATGGTTTCACCCACTGACCCTCCGACTTTGGGCATTGCTGAGTGACAGTCCGCCCCTGGGTGGGGAAAATGAGTTGCAGCCCCGGACGCAAGACGGGGCCACCGACCGGGGGACATTCCCAGCAAATCCCACACATGCGTTAGGCAAATTAGGCGGCTGCGAAGCCCCTGGGAGCGCGAGGCCTTTAGGCGGCTGCCTTATTTGCCTAATTAGAGAGCCGCCTCTGCAAGAAGATAAAAACACTGAAGAGAAAAACAGAAGGAAATGTATTAATGATAAAGCCCAATTATCATAACATAATTCAAGTGAGCAATCATGTCACAAAGGAATCACAATTTTGTCCAACCTAGACCCCCAGCCCCCCAGTCCCCACATCAAGGACATACCGTGCCAGACTCCCAGGACATAGAGTGGACACCACCAAGCAGCCGGGGACAGTAGTCAAACTCAACCCTGTAATTGGCTACAGGGGACCCAGAAGGGTGCCTAGAAAAGCTGAAGATTAACATATTGGTAATGAGTATTTCATTATTTAATGATTAATCATATAGGCTAGGCCTCAATTACATACCCTGAATAAACACAAAAGAAGCACACGGAGATGCGCTGGGTAGATAACGATACGATGCTTGAATATAGGAGTCACAAAATGTGTATGTGACCAAGGAAACTAAAAGCAATAGAGTGCATAATGGTAATATTAGTGGGATGTTCATGGTGCTTTAAACAAAAAGCATTTTATTAATGAACAAGCACAAATTGTAAGGGTATAAATTAGTTATATGTATATAGGCGCTTACCATAAAAATGCAAACGCCGATGATGGTAATAGGATGCACAATATGCATAAGGTCCCGCCGTTAAGAAAGCTGAACACGGGAACCTCACAAGGAAAGCCTTCAGATGAGTCCAGCAGACTTGGTTATCTAAGTATGAATTCAATATATGTATAATCAACATAAGGGCTACCAAGCAATATATAGCTAGCTATCGATGGAGGAGATAAAAACTCCTTCCTAGTATGAAAAAGGGGTTAGTTTTACCTTGATCAGACACAGCCAAGCCGCAGCGCATAACCAGCAACAAATGAATGAAAAGATGAGGAGGTTTGGCAGCCTTATAAGTCCCCCACCCGATCGGCATAGGCAATTAGCCAATCAGAAGCGGACAAAAAGCGGCCAGGGCGCATGCGCAGTGGCCAGAGTCAAACGCCTACAACGCCCAGACTGCGTGAGCCGACCATATCACGTGGTAGTGTTACCAGCGATAATGGTCAATGAGACGCGATACAGGCATCGGGCCTGACAGTGGATGGGGGGAGGAAACGGAACCACTCCGTCCATCCAGAGAAGGAGGAAAAAGAGGCTGATGTAATGACGAGCGGATACGCGGTGACGGCCCCAGCTGAAGGGGCGGGCTGACTAGTGAGTCAGCCCTTGGATGTCCATGCAGCCAAAGGCTGTAGTAGGACAAAGTCCCTAGGTAGCATGAAGGCGCAACTCCGGTAGAACCGGGGCTGGCTGGGCAGACCAGAAACAGGAACAGGGAGTAAAAGGAACAAAGGAGGTATAAGGGGGACAAGCAATCCGGTGGTCATATGTTACTATAACCACCAGAAGGTGACTGCATAGACATGACGCCCACAATGAAAAGGAGAAATGAAATAAAAGGACATAACAGTGTTACAATATAGTTTGACATATTACATTGAAACTCTTCTAATTCTATATGTGAATGACATATATTCTAGTAAGATACATTGCAATCAACAAGGGTACATACAAAATGTCAGTAACAACGTAAATAGGGTATATAAATAAATAAAACAGTTCATCATCTGATTTATATAGAATACGTCCCTGGTTGAAGAGACAGTATAGCAGTTGGTACTGGATGGAGTCAGGGAATGAGGACAGGATGGAAACAAGATTCTGAGAGCCTAAATGACAATAAGAGATAAAACAATAAGGAGACATAAGATAGATAAACCGGTCGGACAAAAAGGAGTCGATTGAAAGCAATCAAATATCCAATTTAGAGAAAGGATTTGAAGCTAATATACTCATTTAACCCGGGAAATTTAACAGCATCCAACAAGTGTATCCATCTAGTCTCCGTTTGGAGCAAAGTGATGTCAATATTGCTGCCTCGAGCGTGCGAAGGAACATGCTCGAGAGCAGCAAAGCGGACATCAGGATCATAGTTATGTTCTTTAGCAATGTGTCTATTTAAAGCAGTGGTGGTTAGATGTTTATATAGAGGTGCAATATGGTCCTTATTACGTTTAAGGAACGGACGCTTAGTTTTCCCCATGTAAAAGCAACCACATGAGCATAAAGCCAAATATACTACTCCAATTGTCTTTCAAGTAACTCTATGTCTCGCACGGTGAGTCCTGCCATTGGGGAGAACAATATCTCTAGAATTGAGAATAAAAGGGCAAATGTCACAGGCCCTACATGGGAAGGTGCCCACATTGGAATAATTCATCGGGCATCGAACCATGTGGTGGCTGTGAACTAAAAGATCCCTCATAGAAGGCGCACATCTGTGTGTAATTTCTGGATATGGTTTCAAAAATTTTTTAATGGTATTATCGGCCGTCAGAAGTGGCCAATATTTTTGAAAAATTCCTCTCATTTGGCTGTGTTGTTTAGAAAACTGGGTAATGATTCTGACCGAAGAGTTTGATTTCACAGATTTGGTTGAATGAATAAGATCATGTCTATTTCGTTTAGTGACTCTATTGAAGGACCTCTTCAGCAGGGAACGACTATATCCCCGCTGGAGAAGTCTGCCATATAAATCATTGGCTGCCAAGTGAAAATCCGAATCCTGGGTACAGTTCCTCCTAAGTCTTAAAAATTGGCTATAGGGTATGCTATCTAGTAGAGGCTGGGGGTGTGCACTGGTGGCATGTAGGATTGTGTTACCCGCAGAGGGCTTGCGATACAGGGATGAGTGCAGGACGCCATCCTCACCCTCATGTATTTGCAAATCCAGGAAGCTTATTTTCGATTGACTACACTCCATTGTAAAGCTTAAATTGTAAACATTTATAGCCAGTGAGTCCATCAGCCGAGAGAGTTCATCTCGACTACCCGACCATAAAATGAAAACATCATCAATATACCTATACCAGGCTACAATATGTAGAAGTAGCCCTGATAGGGATTCTTGAGAAAATAGGTCCCTCTCCCACCCCCCCAGGTACAGGTTGGCATATGAGGGGGCACACTTGGTCCCCATAGCCATCCCCTGTACCTGAAGGAAGTGGGAGGAACCAAACAAACGCGTTTCTAGTCAAGATGAACTCAAGCAGCTGAAGGACAAACTGGCTATAGTTATCAAATGAAGGTCCCCGCTCCTGAAGATGAGTACGGATGACTCCAATACCTTTAGTGTGTGGGATTGAGTTATATAAACTCTCAATGTCTAAGGCCACCAACCATGTGTTGGGAGGCACCTGTTTTCCGTCTATGTGACGAAGCAAATCAATCGTATCCTGAACGTAGGAGAAGAGGGCAGTTACGTGAGGTGTTAAATACTTATCCACAAGAGTGCTAGCATTCTCTGTTAAACTTTGGCAGCCAGAGACGATTCGTCGTCCAGGTGGCTTTTGCAATGACTTGTGCACTTTTGGTAAGGAATAGAATGTAGGAATTTTTGGATCTTTTACATTTAAATAACTCCATGTACTGGAGTCAATAGTGCCAGATTGGTAGGCCTCAAAAATTAAGCTGTAGTATTCACTGTTAAAATTTGTTATCAGTGTTTTAGAGATAGGGCGGTACCAATGTTTGTTCCCAAGGACGTCCAGGCACATAGTTTCATATGTGAGGACATCCATAACAACGACCATGCCGCCCTTATCGGCAGGTTTGACAACCAGGCCAGGATGGTTGATATCGAGATCAATAGAGGGGCAAAAAGTAAGGCCCAATTTCAAAACATGAATCTGGTTAGCTGTAAGATTTACAGATGAAAGGTTAACAATATCTAGTCCCGAAGAACTCTGATTTAAAGGGGGTGAGATGAATTTGTCAGATCTGGTGTCTTTCCTAAAAAAAATGGGTGCCATTTTAGGATCAATAGAATGGGTACTGGTGGGAAAGAGTGAAGATATGGTAGGTTCACTGGCTCGACAGCCAATGACTGACAAAACCGAAGTAGAGGGGGTAGGAGTGTTAGTGCATAGTGGAAGATGTGTATCAGAGGATAAAGGTTCTCGAAGGGCTTTTCGATGTCGAAGAGATAGATTGTGTGTATGGACTTTTTGCAGGTCCAAATTTTCAATCTCAAAGGTTGTTTGCTGAACAAAAGCCCAAATATTGGGATTCGTTTGAAGTGATGGAAAGGTGCACGATTTGGGTTTGAAGGACGTAGGTGGAGGGAAAGAAACACCGGGGACGACTATACCACAAGACCAAAAAGGTGGTTCATCATCAGCAGTGTGTCCCTCCTCCCAAAGTTGCTTGAGATCCTCCAGGGCCCGAAGTTCAGGCCCTGAGGGTTCAAAAGAGGTAGATTCAATGGGTCTAGAGGAAGGCATTTTATCATAGATCACCTTGAATAGGAGACGTCTAGCAAATAAATGTATGTCCTTAATAAGTTGAAAACGATCGAGATCAATAGAGGGGCAAAAAGTAAGGCCCAATTTCAAAACATGAATCTGGTCAGCTGTAAGATTTACAGATGAAAGGTTAACAATATCCAGTCCCGAAGAACTCTGATTTAAAGGGGGTGAGATGAATTTGTCAGATCTGGTGTCTTTCCTAAAAAAATGGGTGCCATTTTAGGATCGATAGAATGGGTACTGGTGGGAAAGAGTGAAGATATGGTAGGTTCACTGGCTCGACAGCCAATGACTGACAAAACCGAAGTAGAGGGTGTAGGAGTGGTAGTGCATAGTGGAAGATGTGTATCAGAGGATAAAGGTGTAGATGAAGGTCTACCAATAGACGGAAACGGGGTAGACGGTAGTGCTTTGGAAGAGTGTGTACGAACCGTTGAAGGTTGACGTGTAGAGGTTGGGCCAGATGTGCGGTGAAGAGAGGCAGTGGAGGTAGTGATGGTGCGATCCCCTTTTCTTTTTCTGGGTAATCTTTCCTGAGAGAGTTCATGGTAGGTGGTGGAGGAACTAGGAGAAAAAGTCACAGAATTCACATTAGCTACTGCATTCTCTGATTTAGGAGCTTCGGTGGTATGAGGTTTAGAGAAGGGCTTGTTATAGTTAGTTTGGCTCCATTTGTAAGCAAAGCCATTTTCGTGAGCTGATTTGTCACGAAGAAATTTACCCTGATGTTTATAATCCCTAAAGTATATTCTTTTAGATGTAACCGTAAATCTTTGTCACGTTTCGTAAATCTGGGAGAGGATGTGACAAGACAGTATTCATCATACCAGTTACCAATCTGTGTATCCAATTGACTGAGTTCAGATTCATATTGTCTGCATAATAATGAGATCATTTCGAAGGAGCACATTTGGAGATTGTGCTCCCACGATTGTTTAAGAGAATCGTTGATCTTCCTAAGGTTGGGGAAAATTTGGATCCTCAAACCCCAGGGTACTATACTGTTCTGAGAGTATTTTTCAAAATAAGCTTTATGCCAATAAGTGCGTACCTTTTTTTCGAGAAGACGCTGCAGTCTCATAAAAGCACGATCAAGGTCATCATAGGAAATATTGGCCTCCGTCTTAGACGACCGAATTTTTGTCATCAGGTCCTCAAAGGCCTCACCACAAAAATCCGCCATCCTTTCCCACTGCTAATGGGTAAAACTATAATATACAAAAAAATTTCTATTTATAATATTGGTTTGCAAATACATGTGGGTTAGGATGGCGTCCTGCACTCATCCCTGTATCGCAAGCCCTCTGCGGTAACACAATCCTACATGCCACCAGTGCACACCCCCAGCCTCTACTAGATAGCATACCCTATAGCCAATTTTTAAGACTTAGGAGGAACTGTACCCAGGATTCGGATTTTCACTTGGCAGCCAATGATTTATATGGCAGACTTCTCGAGCGGGGATATAGTTGTTCCTGGCTGAAGAGGTCCTTCAATAGAGTCACTAAACGAAATAGACATGATCTTATTCATTCAACCAAATCTGTGAAATCAAACTCTTCGGTCAGAATCATTACCCAGTTTTCTAAACAACACAGCCAAATGAGAGGAATTTTTCAAAAATATTGGCCACTTCTGACGGCCGATAATACCATTAAAAAATTTTTGAAACCATATCCAGAAATTACATACAGACGTGCTCCTTCTATGAGGGATCTTTTAGTTCACAGCCACCACATGGTTCGATGCCCGGTGAATTATTCCAATGTGGGCACCTTCCCATGTGGGGCCTGTGACATTTGCCCTTTAATTCTCAATTCTAGAGATATCTTTCTCCCCAATGGCAGGACTCACCGTGCGAGACATAGAGTTACTTGCAAGACAATTGGAGTAGTATATTTGGCTTTATGCTCATGTGGTTGCTTTTACGTGGGGAAAACTAAGTGTCCGTTCCTTAAACGTAGTAAGGACCATATTGCACCTCTATATAAACATCTAACCACCACTGCTCACATTGCTAAAGAACATAACTATGATCCTGATGTTGTCCGCTTTGCTGCTCTCGAGCATGTTCCTTTACACGCTCGAGGCAGCAATATTGACATCACTTTGCTCCAAATGGAGACTAGATGGATACACTTGTTGGACGCTGTAAAATTTCCCGGGTTAAATGAGTATATTAGCTTCAAATCCTTTCTCTAAATTGGATATTTGATTGCTTTCAATCAACTTCTTTTTGTCCGACCGGTTTATCTATCTTATGTCTTCTTATTGTTTTATCTCTTTTTGTCATTTAGGCTCTCAGAATCTTGTTTCCATCTTGTCCTCATTCCCTGCCTCCATCCAGTATCCACTGCTATACTGTCTCTTCAACCAGGGACGTACTCTATATGAATCAGATGATGAACTGTTTTATTTATTTATATATCCCATTTACGTTGTTACTGACATTTTGTATGTACCCTTGTTGATTGCAATGTATCTTACTAGAATATATGTCATTCACATATAGAATTAGAAGAGTTTCAATGTAATATGTCAAACTACAGTATATTGTAACACTGTTATGTCCTTTTATTTCATTTTTCCTTTTCATTGTGGGCGTCGTGTCTATACAGTCACCTTCTAGTGGTTATAGTAACATATGACCACCGGATTGCTTGTCCCCCTTATACCTCCTTTGTTCCTTTTACTCCCTGTTCCCGTTTCTGGTCTGCCCAGCCAGCCCCGGTTCTACCGGAGTTGCGCCTTCATGCTACCTAGGGACTTTGTCCTACTACAGCCTTTGGCTGCATGGACACCCAAGGGCTGACTCACTAGTCAGCCCGCCCCTTCAGCCGGGGCCGTCACCGCGTATCCGCTCGTCATTACATCAGCCTCTTTTTCCTTCCTCTCTGGATGGGCGGAGTGGTTCCGTTTCCTCCCCCCATCCACTGTCATGCCCGATGCCTGTATCGCGCCTCACTGATAATTATCGCTGGTAACACTACCACGTGATATGGTCGGCGCACGGCATTCTGGGCATTGTAGGCATTTGACTCTGGCCACTGCGCATGCGCGCTGGCCGCTTTTTGTCCGCTCCCGATTGGCTAATTGCCTATGCCGATCGGGTGGGGGACTTATAAGGCTGCCAAACCTCCTCATCTTTTCATTCATTTGTTGCTGGTTATGCGCTGCGGCTTGGCTGTGTCTGATCAAGGTAAAACTAACCCCTTTTTCATACTAGGAAGGAGTTTTTATCTCCTCCATCGATATCTAGCTATATATTGCTTGGTAGCCCTTATGTTGATTATACATATATTGAATTCATACTTCGATAACCAAGTCTGTTGGACTCATCTGAAGGCTTTTCTTGTGAGGTTCCCGTGTTCAGCTTTATTAACGGCGGGACCTTATGCATATTGTGCATACTATTACCATCATCGGCATTTGCATTTTTATGTTAAGCGCTTATATACATATAATTAATTTATACCCTTACAATTTGTGCTTGTTCATTAATAAAATGCTTTTTGTTTAAAGCACCATGAACATCCCACTAATATTACCATTATGCACTCTATTGCTTTTAGTTTCCTTGGTCACATATACATTTTGACTCCTATATTCAAGCATCGTATCGTTATCTACCCAGCGCATCTCCATGTGCTTCTTTTGTGTTTAATCAGGGTATGTAATTGAGGCCTAGCCTATATGATTAATCATTAAATAATTAAATACTCATTACCAATATGTTAATCTTCAGCTTTTCTAGGCACCCTTCTGGGTCCCTTGTAGCCAATTACAGGGTTGAGTTTGACTACTGTCCCCGGCTGCTTGGTGGTGTCCACTCTATGTCCTGGGAGTCTGGCACGGTATGTCCTTGATGTGGGGACTGGGAGGCTGGGGGTCTAGGTTGGACAAAATTGTGATTCCTTTGTGACATGATTGCTCACTGGAATTATGTTATGATAATTGGGCTTTATCATTAATACATTTCCTTCTGTTTTTCTCTTCAGTGTTTTTACCTTCTTGTATTATTTGTTTACTACCCTGATGAAGCCAATGTATTGGCGAAACTAGTTGGGATGAATTGACTATCAATCACCTTTCAACATCTTTGGTGTCGGTCAATATCTAAAACTTCATAGTGTATTTTGTTCTGATTTATTTGTTCACGATGTATATGTATTAATTATATATACTTTTTAGATTTCTATACTAATAAAAATAAAAATTTTTAATATTTGTGTTCTAATTTGTTCATGGCACCGCGATAATCCCACTTTCCCTGTTCTTTTATATACTACTTTTCAGGGATGAGGTGCCGTATCTATCAGGACATTCCACCTACCACCTATTTACATTTGGAAGACGTTTGGGACGACCAGAACCCTACCTAGAGCTGGCCTTCCGGCCAAACTGAGCTATCGGGGGAGAAGAGCCTTGGTGAGAGAGGTAAAGAAGAACCCACTGTGGCTGAGCTCAGGAGATGCAGTAAAGAGATGGGAGAAAGTGGTAGAAAGTCAACCATCACTGCAGCCCTCCACCAGTCGGGGCTTTATGGCAGAGTGGCCCGATGGAAGCCTCTCCTCAGTGCAAGACACATGAAAGCCTGCGTGGCATTTGCTAAAAAAACATCTCAAGGACTCCAAGATGGTGAGAAATAAGATTCTCTGGTCTGATGAGACCAAGATAGAACTTTTTGGCCTTAATTCTAAGCAGTATGTGTGGAGAAAACCAGGCACTGCTCATCACCTGCCCAATACAGTCCCAACAGTGAAGCATGGTGGTGGCAGCATCATGCTGTGGGGGTGTTTTTCAGCTGCAGGGACAGGACGACTGATTGTAATAGAGGGAAAGATGAATGCGGCCAGGGATATCCTGGACGAAAACCTTCTCCAGAGTGCTCAGGACCTTAGACTGGGCCGAAGGTTTACCTTCCAGCCAGACAATGACCCTAAGCACACAGCTAAAATAATGAAGGAGTGGCTTCACAACAACTCCGTGACTGTTCTTGAATGGCCCAGCCAGAGCCCTGACTTAAAACCAATTGAGCATCTCTGGAGAGACCTAAAAATGGCTGTTCACCTACGTTTACCATCCAATCTGACAGAACTGGAGAGGATCTGCAAGGAGGAATGGCAGAGGATCCCCAAATCCACGTGTGACAAACTTGTTGCATCTTTCCCAAAAAGACTCATGGCTGTATTAGATCAAAAGGGTGCTTCTACTAAATACTGAGCAAAGGGTCTGAATACTTAGGACCATGTGATATTTCAGTTTTTCTTTTTTAACAAATCTGCAAAAATGTCAACAATTCTGTGTGTTTCTGTCAATATGGGGTGCTGTGTGTACATTAATGAGGAAAAAAATGAACTTAAATGATTTTAGCAAATGGCTGCAATATAACAAAGAGTGAAAAATGTAAGGGGGCCTGAATACTTTCCGTCCCCCACTGCGCATATATACACACATACACATATTATATATATACACACACACACACACACATACATACACACACACGCTCTGCATCCAGTGTAGCCCATATCTACAGTGCATTCGGTGGTGTACAGTTTCTTCAGGCGGTGTACACAGTATCTAATACAGTTTGTACAGTTTCTAATATGCTTATGGTGGTGTATACAATACAGTGCAGCCGTTGTACAGTTTCTAATACAGTGCAGGCGGTGTACACGGTATTTAATACAGTGTGTACAGTTTCTAATACACTTCAGGCGGTGTACACAGCATCTAGTGCAGTGTGGCGTGGTGTTGCAAAACAAAGTATACATCATGTCCGGAAGGCCACCAAGGAGAGGCAGACGCTCACAGGCCACTAATAGAGGGCAAGCAGCCTCTGTGTCTACAGTCAACAGTGATGGTCGTGGACATGGTTCATCCTCTGAAGGTGGCCGTGGGGCACGCTTGTCCTTTTTTGCTGCTGCTGGCCGTGTTATTGAGCCACAACATGCAGAAGAGTTGGTGGAGTGGATAACAAAGCCGTCCTCATCCTCTGTGGCCTATTCCTTTGGCTCCTTGTCCACAGTCACTCCTTCCATAGCCCCACCATCATGCATGGAGGAGTCCCCAGAATTATTCGACCAGTGTCGGTTGTATGCTGCTGGAGGATGCGCAGCGATTTGAAGGCTCTGATGTTGGTTCACAGGTTGAGGAAGGGAATAACGTGAGCCTAGAGAGAGGGTGCCATAAGACAAGAAACTGGCAGCCATGTTCCCCCAGCTGCAGCATACTGCCAAGTTTGCTCCAGTGACGAGGAGGGAGGGGATGATGAGGTCACTGACTGTACTTGGGTGCCTGAGAGAAGAAAGGAGGAGGCACAAATCCAACGAGGCAGGATGTCCTCTAGGGGGCAGCTTAAGGGCAGCCACCCTACTGCATAACACCGTCGAGCTCAGCAGGTGCAGGGCGCTGCTGACTCCCCGCTGACTTTTTAAAGTTCCTTGGTGTGGGCCTTTTTCGGCGCATGTGCGGCAGCCCGCACTGTTGCTATTTTCAACGTATGTCTGAAGCAGATCAGCATGGCCAGAACAGCAGTCACTTGGGCACCACATGCTTGACCAGACATATGACGACCTGCCATGCAGTCCGTTGGCAACAGCACTTGAAAGACCCACGTCATAGAAAAAGGTGGACTTCTCCTTGCTCCTCATCTGGGATCTCCAACCCTACTATACATCCAGTCCTCTCAATGAATGAAGGTATAGCAATGGGTGTCCCAAGTACTTGCAGCCAATCAGCTAGCAGTACACCACCAATTGTTTTTAGCAGGCAAATTTCCCAACCCTAGTTTGCTAGCACTGCAACTACTGCCTTTTCAGCTGGTAGACTGTCCCCTTTCACAAATTTGTGGAATGTGCTGTACCTCAGTAGCAGGTTCCTCAATAATAACAATTTTTCTGCAGAGTATGTAGGGTAAGCCGTATAGTATATATACGGCTGTTCAGAGTATATAGTGCCTGGAGGCCTGGGGGATCCCCACACCATTTTTAAAAAAATTTTGGTGCAGGGTTACCCTTAATATCCACACCAAACCTGAAGGGCCTGGTATAGATTTTGGGGGTGGACATCCACACCATTTTTTTTGGTATCTTTGGCGTGGAACCACACCGTTTTTTTTTTCAATGATTTTAGCTATATTGCCAGGATCCGACAATACGTTACAGCCGTGAGCAGTTTTAAATGACATTTTTTTCCTTTAGAAATGTCATTTTGCTGTGGCTATAAACATGGGAAGGATGCACTACTTTACAGGCAGACTAAAGAGATTCCCCAGGCACGATATTTAAAGGAATATTTCATTTTTATTGTTACACTTTAAGCATTATTAAAATCACTGCTTCCGGAAAAACAGCCGTTTTTAAACATGTTTTGCATTAATACCCTAGGACAGGACCCGGGTCCCCAAACACTTATGGCAATAACATGCATATAAGCCTTTAAAATTATATCTTTTGATTTTTCATGTTCGTGTCCCATAGTCTTTAATGTTGTTCACACAAATTTTTTGTCTGTTTGCATGTTCTGGTGCGAACCGAACCGGGGGTGTTCGGCTCATCCCTTCTAACACGCAATGCACAGGGCCTAAACTCACTGGTAAAGGGGCGAGTTCATACGGTAGAGGCCGAGATAGTATTTCTTTAAGAAACCCAATTTCTGTCCTCTTACAAACGCAATTATATCTATAGGCACGATCCAAACTTTTTCCTCGCAAATGCCACAGATCAAACAAGGGTGGGTAGCCATATGTATAAATAAATTGAATAGTGTGGCGCTAAATTAATAAAACATGATAGAAAATATACCGTACTTAATGTGCATAGAACTCTAATATAAATAAATAATAACAATCTCAATTCAAAGTGCAAAAATGTGAAATAAATGCAAATTTACATTTCATAATAAAAATAGTGTGTTAAAAAAAACAATATTCAGATCCTATAGACAAATTAAGTCCCAATTCATGAATTAAAAAAAAAAAATCCAAAAAATAGGTAATTCATGTGCAACATCCAAAAAAAATAGGATTTTTATAACAGCTTACCTGTAAAATCCATTTCTTGGAGTACATCTTGGGACACAGAGCCACAGTAATTACTGTATGGGTTATATAGGCACCTTTAGGTGATGGACACACCCTAGACAGGAAGTTTAGCTCTCTATATAACCCCTCCCCTTACTGGGAGTACCTCAGTTTTGTAGCAAAGCAATACACGTGTAATCAGAAAGAGGGGAGGGACCTCTGTGTCCCATGATGTACTCCAAGAAAAGGATTTTACAGGTAAGCTGTTATAAAAATCCTATTTTCTTTATCGTACATCACGGGACACAGAGCCACAGTAATTACTGTATGGGATGTCCCAGAGCAATGCTATCTGAGGGGAGGGAGACACAAACAAAAGTAGGGTACAATCAGACCTGAGGACCTATACTGCTGCCTGCAGCACACTGCACCCAAAGGCGATATCCTCATGTCTTCTTATGCCGTGTACACACGGGCGGACTTTTCGGCATCAAAGGTCCGACGGTCTTTCCGACGGACTTTCGAACGAATGGACTTGCCTACACACGATCACACCAAAGTCCGACGGATTTGTACGTGATGACGTATGACCAGACTAAAATAAGGAAGTTGATAGCCAGTAGCCAATAGCTGCCCTATCGTTGGTTTTCGTCCGTCGGACTAGCATACAGATGAGCATATTTTTCGACTGGACTCGAGTCTGTTGGAAAGATTTGAAACATGTTTCAAATCTAAAGTCCATCTGATTTTCGCCCGAAAAAGTCAGCTGCAGGTCCGATGAAGCCCACACACGATCGGATTGTCCAACGGATTCGTCCCATCAGACCAGTCCGGTCGAAAAGTCCGTCCGTGTGTACATGCCATTACAGCCACCTGATAGAATCTGGTGAATGTATGGACTGAAGATCAAGTTGCGGCCTTGTAGATTTGAGCCATGGAGGCTTGGTGATGCACTGCCCACGAAGCACTAACAGCCCTGGTGGAGTGCGCTTTGATTTGAAAAGGTGGAACTTTCCTCTTCAAACCATAAGCTTGAATAATTACTTGCCGAATACACTTAGCAATAGTAGATTTCAACGCTGCCTGTCCTTTTCTAGAACCTTCAGGCAACACAAACAAAACATCCGTTTTCCAAATCTGAGCAGTCGTCTCCAAATAGATTTTGACTGCTCTCACTACATACAGAGAATGTAGTGATTTTTCTTCCATAGAACAGGGTTCTGGAAAAAATTAAGGTAGAACAATATCCTGGTTTAGATGAAAACCTGAAACCACCTTCAGCAAAAAACTAGGATGAGGACGCAATACTACTCTATCCTTGTCAATGATTAAATATGGCTCTTTACAAGAAAGAGCAGCCAATTCTGATACCCTTCTGGCAGAAGATATGGCCACCAGAAAAACCAGCTTCCTTGTCAAAAGGACCAAGGGAATATGTCGTATCAGCTCAAAAGGCTGCTTCTGTAATGCCGACAGAACTAAATTCAAGTCCCAGGGGTTCAGGGGTGACCTAACCAGTGAATTAAGCTGTGTTACCCCCTGTATAAGGCTACTGACCAAAGAATGCCAAGCAAGTGGTTGTTGAAACAATACTGATAAGGCCGAGACCTTGCCTTTGATAGTACTCAAGGCCAACTTCATCTCTAACTCTATTTGCAGAAAGGCAAGGATTCTACCTATAACATACTTTCTAGGATGCCAACCCCTGGATTCACACCAGGAAACTTATGTCTTCCAGATTCTATAATAAATGACCCTGGAATCTGGCTTCCTTGCATTAATCAATGCAGATACCACTGGGCCTGAAAAGCTTACTATTCTTCAGAATGTGGTTTTCAATAGCCAAACCGTTAAATTTAGCGTTTGCAAGGTAGGATGGAACACTGGTCCCTGCGATAGCAGGTTTTGACGTGGTGGCCCCTACCGCCATTTTTACAATCTCTGCATACCAAGATCTTCTGGGCCACAAGAACTACAGACTTCCTTTCCTGCTTGATCCTGCAAAGAAGTTGGGGTAGCAGCAGAATAGAAGGGAATGCATAAATCAGTGAGAACTGATCCCACGGGGTCACCAACGCTTCTGTTCCATATGCGAGTGGATCCCTTGTTCTTGACACAAAGTTGTCAACTTTGTTGTTGAACCTGGACGCAAACAGATCCACGTCCAGGATCCCCCATCTTTGGCATATAGCCAGGAAGATGTCGGGGTGAAGAGACCATTCCCCCGGAAACAACCGCAGGCCACTTAAGTAGTCCGCCTGCCAATTCTCTACCCCTGGAATGAAGATTGCCGATATGCACGGCACATGCTTTTCTGCCCAGGTTAGGATATGATTTACCTTTCCCTGGGCTGCATGACTTCTGGTGCCCTCTTGGTGATTGATATAAGCCACTGCTGTGGCATTGTCGGATTGACTCCTGACAGGACAATTTTGCAACCTATGAATGTCCAAGCCTTTAGGGCTAAGTACGCTGCCCAAATCTCTAGACTGTTGATGGGCAAGGTCCTTTCGGTTCTGGACCATTTCCCTTGGAAAGTCGCCTCTTCCAGGACTGCTCCCCAACCCGAAAGGCTGGCACCTGTGGTTACCATCTTCCAGTAACTGGTAAGAAGGATTTCCCCTTCCGCAGATTCTCAGGTATCCTCCACCAACTGAGGCTCTGGTGCACTTTTGGCGACAAACGCATCAGAAAATCTAGCACCTGGACCTTCTTGTTCCAGGCAGACAGGATACGGTTTTGCAGCAGTCTCAAATGAAACTGAGTATAGGAAACCGCTTCGAATGAAGCCACCATCTTTCCCAACAACCTTATGCAAAGGCAAATAGAAGGACCCTTCTTCGCTCTGGCACTGATCTTTGCCTGGGGTAAAAACACCCTCTACTGGGCTGTATCTATAACCAGATCCAAGTACTCTAGTCTTCTTACTGGCTTTAAAGAAGATTTCTCTAGGTTGAGGACCAGGTAGTTGACTGTGGTGACCATGTTTTGGTCTAAGCGGGCTACCGACTGGTCTATCAAGAGGTATCATCTAGGTATGCTATAATTGTTATACCTTGGGTCCTTAGTTTGGCCAGAGGAAGGGCCAGAAGTTTTGTATACAGAGCTACTAACTGAAAATGAAGTTTTTCCACTTCGAAACGCAGATATTTCTGATGAGCTGGTAAAAAAGGTACATGCAGGTATGCATCCTTGATGTCGATTGACGCCAGAAGTTCTCCTCCTTGTAGGATGGAGACTACTGATGGAATTGATTCCATGCAAAAAGAGCGAATTTTCAGGAACCGGTTAAGATCTTTGCGATCTAGAATGGGTCTGACATCTTGGCACCGTGAAAAGGTTTGAATAAAACCCCAACCCCTGCTCTTCCATGGGGACCACCATGATTACTTTTTGCGACAAAAGTCAGTCTTAACGCTTGAAGGAGAGACTTCTTTTTCTCTGGATCTTTGGGAACATATGACCTGGGGAAACGAGGAGAGGGGAATTCTCAGAACTCTAGTTTGTAACCTAGAGCTATTGTGGAGACCACCCATCTGTCTCAAAACTCTTCTTGCCAGACCCTTAAGAACTGTAGCAGTCTTCCCCCTACTCGAGCGAGCGGGGGCGCCCCTTCATAAAGAGGCTTTAGTGTTCTATCTTGTAGGCTTCCTCCCCCAGGACTTCTTTTGTCTCTGGGGTTGACCCTGTGTTTTACCTCTTGAACCTGATGGTGGAGGCCGTTGCGACTGCCTGGAGGCTGATGTCCCCGACACTGGAGAAAGAGCCCGTTTAAATGAGGGACGTTTACTTCTTTTCTTAACTGGCAAAAGGGTAC
Source organism: Aquarana catesbeiana (assembly GCF_042186555.1). NCBI lineage: Eukaryota > Metazoa > Chordata > Amphibia > Anura > Ranidae > Aquarana > Aquarana catesbeiana. Next base: position 486,284,407 of record NC_133327.1, on the reverse strand, counting down.
TTTTCCCACTTGATATCTTTTGGATATATTTGTCCAAATCATCCCCAAACAGCCTTTCACCGCGGAAAGGAAACCCAGCCAGGAGCTTTTTACATGGCGATTCGGCTGACTAATTTTTCAACCATAAGATTCTACGCATATGCACCAACCCAAGCGTAAGGCGAGAGGTCTGAAGAATAGAATCTCTGATTGCATCAATTGCAAAACAAAGCCCCTGGCAGCTCGGCTAAATCCTGGGCCTGCTGTTCAGGGAAAACCTTGAGCACCTGTTTCAAGTGGTCTCTCAAGGATTTACATACCCCAATTGCCGCCACTGTAGGTTGAGCTACTGAACATGCCAAAGAAAAAATGTTTTTTAACAGGAATTCCAACTTATCATCGGTTGGATCCCTAAGCATTTGAGCATTGTCAACAGGACAAGTCAAACTTTTATTCACAGAGGATATAGCAGTGTCAATTGCTGGTATACCCCACATCTTTGTAAATTTTTCCTCCATAGGATAAAGTGTTAAAAACTTTTTAGGAGGGAAAAAAATACTTATCTGGGTGATCCCACTCAGAATACATAAGCTTTTCCAGCAATGAATGGATAGGAAAGGCGCGCAAAGCTTGAGGAGGCTTCAGTGAACCCAAACAAGAAGTGGGCTTTTCAACCAACTCAGTTAAGGGTAGCTTAAATGTGGAGCGGACCATTTCAGTAAGAGATTGAACCAGCAATTTCTCAGCCTGTGAAGCTAAAGAAGGTCCTTCCCCACTTGATCTCTCAGAAGAGGAGTTATCAGTCTCTTCACAGTCCCCTGAGGGGGAATCATCTTCCCCCTTCCACTGTTCCTCTGTTTAAGGATCCTGGGCAGTAGAAGGGGACTTGATGCGTTTTCTTCCACTCTGTGAAGATGCAAATCTTTCCTCCAATCCAATCATGGCTGAGGAGAAAACCTCCTCAGTAATATATACAGGGGTTGAAATGCCGGAGAGGAGGAGAGCTGCTGGAAGAGAACTGCCGTGCTATGGCGGTGGCGGCCAGAGTGGCGCGGCATACCGCCGACTGGTCCGTGCTCCCTTGGCCTCCTGGAGGTAAAGAAATACTTCAGTCCAGGTGGGGGATGTCTAAAAGAAAACCCCCCCTTCCAACATCTTACCTGAGGCTTGGGACTGAAGGAAGCGTGCAGCTTGTACTGACACAGAGCGAAACTGACAATCATGGAATCAAGTACGACTTTAGGCATGACATTTACTTTTAAGGCGAAAACTCATAAGAATTAGAAAAATTCCTTAGGAATCTCCACTTACCTTATCCAGCTGCAGGGTTCTGTGGTAAACCAGACAGACCCAATCTTCACCACTCACGGTGGGCTTCGTTTAAAAAACCTTCAAGGACCGGGGCCCCTTTTTATCGGGGGTTCCACACCCTTGGGCCCGTAAAGCATCCCGCCAGGAAATATGGCTGAAAGCACTGGATCCCGGGGTTCAGCTCTCTAAAAAGAGAAGCGTTACAGGTAAAACCTAGTTTTTTCCGACACGAGGCCCAGGTACCATTCAATTCGACCTAAAAATACACTTTGAATGGATCCGGTTACATAGCTTGCCCCAGCAAAGGAATATTCCAGTGGAGCTCAGCCTAGCACATCTTTACTCGTGACCAACACCTAAGACACTGGCGAAAAAACCGAGTTACTCCCAGTAAGGGGAGGGGTTATATAGGGATCTAAACTTCCTGCCTAGGGTGCGCCAGTGTCCATCACCTAAAGGTGCCTATATAACCCATACAGTAATTACTGTGGCTCTGTGTCCCTTGATGTATGATAAAGAAATATGAGGTGTATAGTCCCTAAGTGCAAGTGGATACCGCTCTTATCTAATAAGAATAAGCAATCAAAGAAATAAAGAGTTGTTATATCTAATGCTGATCCCCACAGTGATATCACCTGTGATATAAAGATAAAGCTGGCTACTTACCAGATAGTGTGGACCATATTAAATGGTCAACAGCGCATTTAAAATAACCAGGATGTCTTCCTGTCCCTCCTTATCCTCTTGCTGTGAGCTCTCCCAGCAATGTAATGCAAAGCAAGAAAAAGACATCCCATAGCGCAATATGTTTAAAAAATCTGTATCTTTAATAAAAGTGCACTTACTGTACATATTTTCAACAGTAAAATCGCATTAAAGGATGCACAAAGTGGTTTCCCGAGCAGGCAATCTCCAAAACCGTGTTCTGGCAGTCAGATAGTGTAAAAACGTCATGTGTAGGCCCTATCCGACGTATGTTTCGTCAAAGAATTATGTCTTTAGGGTCCTTTTGGCAAAGTACCAGGCCCTGATGTGTTTACAACTTTGTATAATAAAAAATTTGCTCCACTCCTAGCCCCCCCTTGACACAATATTTTAAAGCTTTACAAAGTGGGAGCCCGGTAGATGTAGACTCCAATAGAGCATTTATTACCCTCATCCCAAAGCCACACAAGGATAACAGTGATGTAGCCAAATACCGCCCCATACCTCTAATCAATACGGATTTGAAATTATTCACGAAAATTCAGGCAAATAGGTTGTTAGCAATTTTGGCTGGCTACATGCACTCAAATCTGGTGGGCTTTCTGCCACACAGACAAGTGGTAGACCAGTTTTGGAGGGCGAGAGATCTTATATCATTGCTACATTCCTCTTGGGACAGGGGGGTGGCCAGGATTAGGATGCTGTTGTCCATTGATATCCACAAAGCATTCGATTCTCTTTCATGGCCCTTCCTTTTTCAGGTGTTGGAAAGGTGAAATTTTGGCCCTAAGTTTTTAGCTTTACTCCATTCACTATATAGTTCTCCCACGGCCCAGATAGTATTGTGCGCCATAGATCAGACCCCTTCCTCATCTCTTCTGGCAGTCGCCAGGGATGCCCCCTATCCCCCCTCCTGTTCGTCATAGCCATCAAAACCCTAGCAACAGCCATCTGCCAGAATCCCAATATTCTGGAAATAGAGAGTCAAGGCCGGAGTCATAAGTGTGCTTTATTTGCGGACGATCTTCTGCTATTCATCTCTTCCCCTCACACTACTTTGCCAAATTTACTATCCTTCCTGGACTGTTTCGGCAAAATCTTGGGTCTCCTAGTCAACCATGACAAATCAGAGGCGTTGAATGTCAATTTGTTGAACCCGTTACTACAGAGCCTTCAGACTCAATACCCTTTTGAATGGCAGGAAACGTCTCTTTCCCATTTATGAATCTGTTTAACCCCAACATTTCCTCTTCTCTATAAGGCAAACTACCCAGCCTTATTTGCTAAACTTTTGGAGGACGTGCGGACATGGACTGATGTGACTTTGTCATGGATGGTGAGAATCGCCTCAGTAAAGATGCTAGTCCTCCCTAGGTTATTGAAATGGGTGGACTGGGAGTGCCAGACTTTAGGAAGTATTATGTGGCGGTGCACCTTGCTCAGTTGTTCCAACTCCATGGTAGAAAGTATAAGCCAGATTGGGTGTCCCTAGAGGCCCAAGCTTGTTCCCCACTAGCAATGGATGTATTACTCTGGACTCCTTATATACAGCAAAGCTGTGCTGTATCCAACGCTCTCGCATTCTATTCACTTGTGGGATGTAAGTTGCAGGAGATGGCCCCTATGCTCTACACACACACACACACACAAGTGGCTCCTCTCTTTGGCAACCCCCTATTTTCTCTCAGTATACAACCCAGATTAGATATTTGGCTGGTGGTTAAATAAAAGTCTTTACTGCATAGGCGATTATCTTGACCACAGAGGGATACGCACTCCTTCACATTTTGTTTACAGCTTGGAGATTTAATTTCCAGCAAATCTTTCACTTTCCTAAAACATCACAGAAAAACATTCCAGGCCTAGCAGTTCGCACCATGTTTGAAAATAAGTGCATGCAGGAGGCCTCTTTTCGGGGAGGGGGGGCTCTCCATGCTGTATAAACTGTTCACCAACCCTCCGGCGAGGTTATCCTACCAGGCAAACGTTGCTCTGATTGAAGAAGGATACAAAGTGCGCATCAGATGATACTTGGTCCTGGAGCATCTCTGAAAAATGTTTTCAGGCTCTTCAGCCTCCTGCTTCAGGGGCTGTGGCCAGATAGTTTGTCACTTTTGGATAAGGGTACACTCCTTTATATTTACTGTCACAATGGTCAATATCACTAAGGATACAAGCATTGCCCTGCTGAGTAGAACAGTCGAAAAAGCCCTGCATTATACACAGACTTTAGTTTACTTCATGTTTTGAGCAACTAAAATCGCCATTGCAACTTTTATGGAAAAGTCAAGTTATTGATATAACTTTAATGAAAAGCAAACTCACGTGGATTATGTTAAATGAAAAAATGGTGGGCATGGCCGGCATGACAGACTGAGTGGACATGTTCCCTGAGCGCTCCTGGAGTATCATTCGGTATTTAATCCGTACACCGAGTTCACCAAAAAGACCCTGGGGTCTCTGAATGCCTTTCAAAACTCCTGGGAGTCGAAAGAGGGGTAAGAAATTGAAATCCCCCCCCGAATATACCAGAAGAAATTAGCCCGGTTTCCTGCTCTCTGAGATCCCCTGCGCTCCATAGCAATATGGCAACGCAAACAGACCATGAGGCGGACCTACCAACAGCACCCTCAGGACTACCAGAGATCATGGCGGCTATCACCTCCTGTCAAACTGCTATCGCCGCTTGCCAAACCACCCTGGCATCTAACATAGAGGAGGTTCAGCTGGGTGTAGGCTTGTTAAGGCAAGATCTCGACAAGATTCGATCCAGGGTATCGGAGACTGAGCAGCGCATGGGAGCGGTGGAAGATATGGTCACAGACCAGGCTGCTTCCATCCGAACCCTCCAGACGAAAGTTAGAGCTCTTGAGTACATGGAGGAGGATGCCGAGAATCGCAGCAGATGGAACAACCTCAGAATTGTGGGTCTCCCGGAGGGAGTTGAGGGGCGATCACTGGCCCTATTCACGGAGGACCCGCTGCCCTCCGCTCAACTTTCCCCTTACTTTGCTGTTGAAAGGGCCCACCGTGTCCCACCCAGGCCCGGACCGGAGGGGGCCCCGCACCTTCATCCTTCGGTTGCTTAACTTCCGAGACCGAGATGAACTACACAGGGCCTCTTGTGCTGCGGGTGAGCTACCCTTCTGGAATGTTAAGCTTCTACTGTTCCCGGACTATACTATGGAGACCCAGATGTAGCGCCGTTCCTTTAATGCTGTCAAGGCCTGCCTGCGGAGGAGAGGCGTTAAGTACAGCATCTTGTTTCCCGCAAAGCTCCGAGTGGTGGACGGCGAGGCGGTTCGATTGTTCACTAGCCCCAAAGATGCAGCTGCCTGGTTAGAGGCTTTACCGCCATAGGACGGCGATGACTACCTGCAGATGTCTGGATGTTGCTACTGTGATTGGCCTTCATATATTGCTGGTACTGGATGAGTACTGCCATGTTCCTCTTTATATGCCCCAGCTCTCTTCCTGGCCCCCACACACTGTTACTGTTTTTTTGGGGTCCCACAGGATGGGCATAATTTCACCCTGAATCCTGATGATTTTTGCCTGTGCCCCCCAGGATGTCTCCAGTGGCACTGGCCCTTTACTACCAATGACGGTTATAGAAATGCATCTGAGACCCTAATTAAACCCCAGTTTGACCCTCCTGGCTCTAAATAGGCTGGTATTTCTTCCACATATTCTTGGTTATGTTTGCAACAGACTTTTAAGTATGCACCCCTGCTTAATCAGGTGAATGACAGAACTTACCTTCCGGATCCTTTTACTCCATTGGCTCTGGGACGAGACTTTCTATGCATACACATGCCTAGACTCCCTGTCATTGGTGATGTAGTAATGTCCTATTCCGGACACACGACCCCAACTTAACAGTTTATAGTCCTTTGACTATGGGTTTTTTGGGACTGTTCCGAGGTGCACGGGGTGGGGAGAGGGGGGGTGGCTCCTGCTAAATCGGGTTGGGTGTTTATCTTTTACCTATGTTTTACAGTTACTGTTGGTCCTATATTGCGAATGTTTAATAATGTCTACTTTACTATTACAGGTGGTACTGTTTGTGGGAATACTGTGCTGGGAGATCACAATGTGATCGTGGCCCTGAGCTGCTTCCCTTTGCAGCACTGGCTCTGGGAGACATTGCTCATGAGCCTCCTCCATTATATTATTATGCCCATATTATGGCTAAGTGCTTAGTGGTGTCATGGAATGTGCGGGGTCTCAATTCCGCTGTAAAGCGCTCCTTAGTGCTTAACTATCTACGGAAACTCCGCCTACAGGTGTGTATCCTTCTGGAGAGACATCTTATGGGATCCCTTGTTCTTAGCCTAAAGCGAGCCTGGGTAGGTGCTCACTACCATGCACCTTACTCTAATTATGCTAGAGGTGTCAGTGTTTTAGTGCACAAATCCTTACCCTTTCAGCTCTTGGATGTTAAACTCGACTCGGGGGGCAGGTATGTGCTCCTACATGCCTTGATTTCAGAGATCCCTTTTGTGATAGTGGGTGTTTACCTTCCCCCACAAGCCGATATAAATATGCTCCATGAGCTGATGCAGCAGGTTACACTTTACAATGTTGGAAATGTCTTATTTACTGGGAACTTTAATATGGCTCCTTCTACAGAGATGGATAGGCTACACGAAGCAGCGTGGCCTCTCCCAATGGGCCTCCACCTTCCACATGACAGACGTTTGGCGCCATTTCCACCCTTCTGACAGAGAATATACTTGCCTTTCTACAACATACCGGACCTTATCCCGCATTGACTTGGTTTTTGCCTCTCCTGCCTTGTTGCAAAGTGTAGTTTCTGCAGAGATCCTCACAAGGAATCTCGGGTCATGCTCCGGTATCAGTCACAATCAGGCTCTCTCATGTGGAGGGTGCAAGAGTATGGAGGCTATCCAAATACTGGATTATGGACCCGGATATACAAGAGAAGTTGCCAGAAGCACTATGTGCCTTTTGGATTGATAATGCGGACTCTGCTGGACTTTTGGTGGTGTGGGACGCCTTTAAGGCATGGCTCTGAGGTGAATACATGACTCGTATAGCTGTTAAAAAAAGGCAATCTGCGCAGTCTCTGAGGCATTTGGAAGAACAGGCAAAGTTAAGAGAGGCAGATTATGTACGGTCTCCTGCTCAGGGACATTACGTAACCTGGCAGGACACCTTGAGGGAATTATCCTTGTTACTTGGGTGGAGCTCACTAAGAAATCTATGCTTGACAGCGCCCAGAGGGTATTTGAATTCGGGGATAAAAACGGGAGGTTGCTGGCCTGGCTAGCCAGGGGACAACATACCACGACTCATGTTGGAAGGCTGAGAGACCTGAATGGCCATCTGTTGACGGCTCCAGCGGATGTCAGTGCAAGGTTCCTCGATTTCTACCAGACCCTGTACTCCTCCAGGGCGACCTTTGATAATTCTGAACTACTCCACTACCTAGATCAAATCTCACTCCCCTCCTTGGAAGTGAGGAAGTGCGAGGAATGGATAAGGACATTTCCCTGGAGGAAGTGCAGGAGGCTTTGGGTTCTATGCAGTCGGGGAAAGCCCCAGGGCCTGATGGAATTTCCATTGAATTCTACTCGGTATACCAAGAATTAGCCCCTAAGTTTACTTCTCTACTACAAGAATTTTCTGACCTAGACTCTTTACCAGAATCGTTGTCTGAGGCGATAGAGGTTTTAGTGCCCAAACCTGGTAAGGACCCTGAAGAGTGCGCCTCCTACCGGCCTATCTCCCTAATTAATGCTGATGCTAAGTTGCTAGCAAAAATATTGGCCATTAGGCTCGGTAAGGTAATAGAGGACCTCATTCATGTGGATCAGACCGGGTTCATGTCGGGGCAAGGGCATGGATATCAATATCCGCTGCTTATTCCTAAATTTAGCCACCCCCATAGCAAGATGCTGGTCCTTCACTGCAGGCTGCTCTGGAGGCCTTTGATGAATTCGGAAGGTTCTCTGGAATTCGTATCATTTGGAGCAAGTCTGTCTTGTTCCCTGTGGATGCGCAGGCCAGAAACTCCGCGGCTCAGACCGTGTTGCAATGGGTGGACGAATTTATGTATTTAGGAATCAGAGTGGCATGAGATCCCCAATCCTTCCAACGCCTTAATCTTCAGTCCATAGTAACACGCCTTAAAGACCACTGCTCTCGGTGGGCTAATTTACCTCCTAAGGTGAATTAATATCCTAAAGATGATCTATCTTCCTAAATTTAATTATATTTTCAGGAATTGCCCTGTGTGGATACCCCAGACTTTCTTCAGAGATCTAGATGGTTGCATTGGCTCCTTTCTGTGGCAAGGATTCTCCCCTCGGATGGCCAGATCGACCCTCCAGCTCCCTGTTAGCTGTGGTGGGTTGGCCTTACCTAACCTGCTGCTGTACTACTGGGCGGCCATGTTGGTCAGTTAGGTGGTGGTTCGAGCAGTCTAGAGCCAATGCTGCAGTCTGTCTAGAGGCAGCTATTGTGGAATCTCTCAAAGAGCTGGGTAACTTGGAATATCGAGGAGCCTTGGCGTACCCTTCTTTACCGATCCCCACCAAAGTCACCCTAAGGGTATGGAGCCTAGCTAGGAGGCGGTTTCACTCACGCAACAGGTGGTCCCCTTTTTGCCCGTTATGGGGAAACCCGTCGTTCCCACACTTTCAGACAATCCCTGACCCGCAAATCTGGACCCATTATGATATTAAATTACTGAAGGATATTGTGTCGGCTGGTTCTCTTCAATCTTTTCGGGATCTTGCTGGCAGACATGACCTCCCTGCATGGATGCTATTCCATTATCAGCTGAGCCATGCATTTCGGCACAGTTCCCAACTCCGCCCGATCTAGAATCGGATGTAGTTGAGGATTTACAGGTTTAGGAATCAGCTAAACCCCTATCCGCGTTGTATCTAACCCTCATTAGGAAAGATTCACCAAAGATGGATGCACTGTGGGTCAAATGGAAGGTGGAGATGCCAACCCTGGATAGGGAAGCATGGGAGGAGTGCTTTGAGGACAGCTCTAAACTGGTGATATCCTCTAGGGATAAATGATACAAGCAAAATTTTTACATAGGATATACTTCACGCCTCAGAGACTGAATAGAATATACCCAGTCCCTGAATTGTCCATGCTGTCAATCTCCTGACAGCACCTACATTCACATGTTTTGGGCCTGTCCCAGGCTTTCCCGATATTGTTCTGCCATAGTGGAGTTCATTAATGGCCGTCTTCAACTGGAGATACCCCTGACACCTGAGCTGGCTCTATTAGGCATTCAGGATGATGACCAGAGGCCTAGACATACCAAACTGCTGGTTTCGCTGTTACTCTTCTATGCAAAAAAAGAGATCCTGTTAAAATGGACTTCTCATATGCCTCCCACAGTGAGGGCATGGGAGAACTCAGTGAATTCTATTTTACCCATGTACAAATTGACTTATATAAGTAGAGGATGCCCCCAGAAGTACACGAGGGTGTGGCAACCTTGGACCGATCCCATCTGAGTACTCATTCACAGAGTCCTAGCCCCTTCTCTCCCCACTAAACACTGTATTATGTAATGTGCTGGCTGCCCCCCCCTCTCTATCCTCCCCCCTTCCTCATCCTCCTCTCCCTTCTTTCCCGCTTTACATGTTGTTAATCTGCTCTCATAGATTGGATATTTCACTACCACATTGTTATTGCTTTATGGATGAAGGCTATGGACTACTTATGTACCCACATTACTTTATTCGAAATATGCTATGTACTGTGTACCATTTTTTCTCAAATAAAGACCAAGCTTGTTGTTAAAAAAAAATAAATAAAAAATTGTAAGTGTAATGTGAGATAAACAATCCCTCTTCAACAAAATATGGTCTCCCTAGCTTACCTATTTGCAGTATCTTATATAAGGAGCTGACTCCAAGGACAGGCGGAGGAAGAACACTAGACAGTTGCACCTTCTTTCTCTTCTGTTTACTTTCTTCTTCTTTTCTTTCCTTGCCAGCCATGTTACTGTTCCCTTCTCTCTTATCCCTTCCCTCACCCATGTTACTATGTGTAAGAGAACTATTGTTGCGCTCATGGGCGCGCTCGCGCACGCATTCGCACATGAGAAACTTTGCTGATCACAAACGAGCCAATGCGCGTGCGCAAAGGAGTGTGTGCGTCCGTAGGAGCGCGTCCGCACATCCCTTTGGTGCCAGACGGCCTATTTAAGGGGCGCACTGACTTGTAACAGATGCGGACCGATCTTCAGCTGTTCTTGTACCCGTACCCTGTTGAATCCTGCCTGATATCCGTTGTTGAACCTTGGCTTTCCTTGACCTTGCTTCTGGACTCGCCTACATCTCTGATTACTGGCTCCTGATCCCGGCTACCTATTTGACCCTGCTCCTGCCTGATGATTTGGTACCTAGCTGCCCGCCTACTTCTGAACCCAGCTATCCCTGTGACTTTGCTTCCGTCTCCTGTTTGGCTCTACGCTGTCTTCCGGGTGTCCGCAACTCTGCTCCTGTGACCTGCTGCATTCCCAAAGTCGCATCGGCTTCCAGGGCTACATCTGCAGGCACTCATGTTCCTCCTTTCCCTTGGGTCCTTCTGTCTCCACTCTCAGCGGGACCCGGGTTGGAGATACAAGAGAGGCTGACCTCGTCACTTCAGACTCCGACCAGGTACGTGACAGTATCGGTCAGCCAACAATGGAGTCTGAAAGGGAGGCCTCGCCTTTTATGGACATCTGCTGATCAATTTCTGCACTAGCCCATACTGTACGGAATCTTCAAGAGGACTTTAGCCGGATGGAAGGTCGACTACCGAACCTACTTGATGTCCCACCTGCCTCAACCCCCCTTGCTCTTGTGAGTTCTTTTGTGCAAATAGACTTTTGCCTGCTCAGTGAAACCATTCTTCCTCCTAAACCCAGAGTGCCTTTGCCTGAGCGTTTTTCAGGGGATCGCAAACAGTTCCGTACCTTCCAAAATGCTTGTGAACTTTATTTTTCCTTGTTACCTCGAACTTTCTCATCTGAAAACATGAAAGTGGGATTCATCATCACGCTCCTACTAAATGAACCACTTTCCTGGGCTCATCATCTTAGAGAACAACATGATCCGGCTCTGACAACCTCTGACTCCTCCTTCTTAGCCATGTCCCAACTTTATGCTGATCCTTTCTTCCGGCAGACTGCTGAATCCAACTTGGTAAACTCCAACAAGGCTTAAGATCCATTGAGGACTATGTAACTGACTTCCGTGTCAATAAAGCTGCTCTCCACCACCAAGTTCGTCTTGGACTCTCTGACACACTAAAGGACGAACTTGCCCGTGTAGGGGTACCCACATGTCTGGAAGACCTTATTCATCTTGTCATCCAAATCGACCGACGGCTACGTGAAAGGCAATCTGAGAGGGCTAATACCAAGCCACTTGCACTCTCAAGAACTATTGCTTCTGTTTGTGCAGTTACTACCAGAATACCAAGGGTGCCTCACAAGAGTAAGGAGCACCATGAACCTCCCCGTAGAAGCCTTCCAAGGCCCTGTGCTTTTACTGCGGAGTGGCAGGCCATTTCATTCAGACTTGTCCTATAAGACCTGTCAAGCCCGCTCCTGCTCTGCCTCACACGATGCATCTTCCTGGGAGGGATCTGCTACATCTCCCTCTTCTGCTCCAGCTCCAGTTACCGGGAAGGACTATTCTTGTAACTGCAATTATAGACTCTGGAGCCTGCAGTTGTTTTGTGGACTCAGCCTTTGTTACTCTGCGTCAACTTCCTTTATGCATCAAGAGGCAGGGTTTTACTGTGCATCTTGCGGACGGCTCTGGTCTTAAGTCAGGGCGAGTTACACAAGAGACTGTACCCATTCTCTGCCAGACTTCCTCGGAACATCAGGAACTTCTCCGTTTGGATAACTTCCCCCTTGTTCCCTATTATCCTGGGATTACCTTGGCTAAAGGTCCATAACCCTCATTGATTGGCTTACTGGAGATGTCTCCTTCTCTTCCAAGTATAGTCAGAGATATTGCTACCCGGAAAAGACTGTTAATTCTGCTTCTCTCCTTAGCATCCACTCTAACCCTGAAACTATGAAGTTAGTACCCGTTGCATACCACAAATTCCTGGACGTGTTTAATAAGAAGAACGGACACCAGACTTACGATTGTCCCATTGAACTTTTACCAGGGGCAGAGATCCCCTTCAGCCGAATCTATCTCTCGGAACCCGAACTGGAGGCCTTGCACAAATATATTGATGAAAGCCTGGAAAAAGGTTTTATTCGGCCCTCTTCCTCTCCAGCAGGGGCCTGTATTTTTTTTGTGGAGAAAAAGGATCACACCCTGAGACCCTGTATAGACTATCGTGATCTTAACAAAATAACTGTCAAAAACTGGTACCCACTTCCATTAATCTCTGAATTGTTCCAGAGACTGTGAGGAGCATGAGTATTTTCTAAACTCGATCTCAGAGGTGCCTACAATCTACAATACTTAGTCATGCCCTTCGGTCTCTGCAATGCCCCAGCCACCTTCCAGCACCTGGTAAATTACATTTTTTGGGACTTCCTTGACCTGTTTATCATAGTCTATCTTGATGACATTCTTATTTTCTCTGACTCAACTGAAATACATTGCACCCATGTGATGAAGGTTTTGAGTAGACTTTGGGAACATCACCTTTATGCCAAGGCTGAAAAATACGACTTTGAAAGACAGACAATACAGTTTCTGGGACTTATCTCCGCTGATGGTATCTCCATGGATCCCCAGAAAGTCGCCACTGTCCTAGAATGGCCAGCTCCTATGGACCGAAAGGCGGTACAAAGGTTTGTGGGATTTGCCAATTTCTATAAAAAAATTTTTAAAGAACTTTTCTGGCATTATCTCTGCTATTACACTTTTAACTAAACAGCATATTCCCTTCCTGTGGAGTCCAGAAGCACAAGCATCTTTTGAACAGTTAAAAGCCTTGTACACCTCGGCTCCCCATCCTGATCCATCCTTGGCCTATGTTCTGGAGGTGGACGCCTCTGAAAACGCAGTAGGGGCCATATTATCACAATGACAGAGTCCTAAATCATTACTCCATCCTGTAGCTTTCTCCAAGAAATTGAATCCTTCTGAGAGGAATTACGACATAGGGGACTGGGAATTGTTAGCCATTAAAGCTGCCCTTGAGGAGTGGCGTTACCTGTTGGAAGGCGCTCTTCACCCTATACTCATCCTCACCGATCACAAGAACCTTGAGTACTTGAGAACAGCTAAAAGACTTATGCCCCGTACACACGGTCGGATTTTCCGATGGAAAATGTCCGATTGGAGCGTGTTGTCGGAAATTCCGACCGTGTGTGGGCGCCATCGGACATTTTCCATCGGATTTTCCGACACACAAAGTTGGACAGCAGGAGATAAAATTTTCCGACAACAAAATCCGATCGCGTCAATTCCGACCGTGTGTGGCCTGTTCCGACGCACAAAGTGCCACGCATGCTCAGAAGAAATTCCAACACGGGACAGCTCGTTCTGGTAAACTTAGCGTTCGCAATGGATACAGCACTTTCGTCACGCTGCAATGTTCAAAATGGTTTAATACAGTGCACTCTCTTCTTCTTTATAATGTGACAAGAATTAAGTCGTTTTGCTGCTCATATTCACACACACTTCTCACAAAGTTTTATTTGTGTTTTTTTAGTGGGATTCCCTGAATATATTGTTATTAGTTGTCACATCTGACAGTTTTATATTTTTTTTTTTTTTTTTGGATTTTCAGCCTTTTTTTTTCTTTAATGTTTGGATTTTTTCCAAGGCTGATCTTTGTTCAATGTTATTTTTATTTTTACTCCAGAATATTTTTGGGTGTGTTTTGTGTGTCAAGTTACCCCAACACCATTGATATCTTTTATCATTTAATCTCCAGGAGATTGTTGTTGGTGTCCCTTGTTCATTTCACATTGTATATTTGAAATGTACCTGAATCCTCACAAAAAAACTGTCCTTTTTGAAATAAAACACATAGGAGAGTATAATTCAAAACAAAAATCCTTTATTAAGGGATCAGAACCAAACAAAGAGGAAGGCAACACTGGATCAACAGGAGAAATTAGCGAAGCCTGGGACCCCCACGGCAGACATCAATTCTTGAACATCAAAATTGGTGGCCTGAGGAGTCCATATGTAAGGGAGGGCAGTCTGGTCCAGAATTCGCAGAGATCCGGATAGCAGCAGATGACATGTGTGTCCCCAGGCTGTGGTACCACAAGAGGCTGCATCTTTTGGCCGACCAGACTGAACCCAGGGCAATCACTGTCTGGTCTTCCTTTCACGCTTCCTTCCGGGCTGTGGCTTTGCAGTTGGAGATGTGGTAGGAGGAGGAGTAGGACCTGGAGGAGGAGGAGGAGGAGGAGGAGGACCTGCAGGAGGAGGAGGACTGGGAGGACCTGGAGGAGGACTGGGAGGACCTGGAGGAGAGGGAGGAGGAGGAGGAGGACCTGCAGGAGGAGGAGGAGGACCATCGCGAAGGTGTGTCTGAGGTGTAATTTGGCTCCTCATACCTTTCTCCAGAGCCTCCGATATGAGGGCCTCACACATTACTTTTTGGCCCTTCTCCATCCTCTGCATTTTATATGCAATGAAGGCAGCAATGTTCTCCTCCATGGTGTGGGGTGCTCCCAGGACCTCTGTAGCCCTCCAAAAGAATCCTATAGCAGCCTCCTCTAGGGCACTCCTCCTACTGCCACTTTCTGTTTTCAGGGGGGGTGGAGGTACCTGCAGATCAGCCAGCCGGCTCGGCCCGGCCACCTCCTGGCTGAGACTTCCCTGTGTATGAAAAAAGGACATGGTTTTAGTTGTTGCTTCATCAATCACAATCCTAAATTAGTACTCCCAACTAACATCTAGTTAACATCATTGATTGGACAAGCAGAAATATTTAGAGGAATGCTATACCTGGCTCAATCTGGGCTCCTCCACATGTGGCCTGGAAGGCCCAGGTTGGGCGTCAGAAGCCTCAGCCGGGGGGGAAGGAAGCGTGGAAGGAAGACTGGAGAGGGATGGCCTGGGATCAGTCTGGCCTGCCAGAAAATGCAGCCTGTCGTAGTACAACATCCTGGGGACATAGATGTCATCTGCTGCTCCGGATCTCTGTGAATCCTGGACTTTCTTGCGCTCCCTTAGATATGTGCTCCTCAGGCAACCAATTAATATCTTTAAATAAGTGATGTCTGCCGTGGGGATCACCTGCTTCACAATTTCACACAATTGCTCCAGTGCTGCCTTCCTCTTTGCTTGGTTCTTGAAATGGGGGTGTTTAATCTCCCACAGACATGGCAGCTCCCTTAGCATCTCTAGGAATACTGACATGAAGTCATTATCTTTGAGTACCATATCCATGTTCACTGCAAGACACAACACAAAACAAAGCCTAATGTCAGACAAAACTCTCCTAATCTTGTTACAATATAGGCCTCAATCTAGAAGCAGTATAGGCACAAGTTTGTCTTTTACCTTCGTTCTTACGATCGGCGCGTCTAATGCTCCTTCCTCCGCTCACAGATCGTACGTAATACGCACGCGTGTTACGCTTTATACACACTGCGCATGCGTGTAACTCCGCCCACCCCTGACGTTCTTTCTAGTCTATTCCCCGCCCCTTTTCGTTCGGCGCAGTGGGTGAAGAGCACATGGCGGAGTTACAGCAGGTGCATGCTAATTCTAGCAACGAGGAGGAGGAGGAGGAAAGCCCAGATCCAGGCACGTACCGATCCAGAAGGAGACGTTTTAAGGCCACAAATATGTCCTTTGGGGAGATGTTGGAGATGGTCGACATCATGAGGAAGTCCGACTATGACGGAAAATATGGGCCTTACCCCCACCCCAACATCCGAAAGGCCAAAATCATAGCTAAAGTGGTCAAAAGCCTTCACAGGAATTTCGGGGTACGAAGATCTAAAGATCAGCTCAGGAAGCGGTGGTCGGACCTGAAGTTGAGAGAGCCAGAGCAGAAAGATCCGGAGATTGCTGCAAAAAAGTAAGTAGTTGTGCTGTGTTCCTATTCTTTCTGTCTTTATTCCATTCGTTCTGCTCCATATGCTTGTTTTTTTTAATTGTAACGTTTAAAAGGGCAACTTTAATGTTCATGGGCCCATTATTTGTTCGTATCAAACATTTTTCTTTCGGCCTCTAGAACACCATTGTTTAGGCCATATGCATTTTCACACATTTTTTTTGGGCCTACTTGGATGCCAAATATTTGTTTGTGTAGATGGGTTTGTTACTAGAATGAAATGCCAACTAAATTGTGTGTAAGGAGAGGACACTGAGCAGCTGTTTTCACATCTGGACACTGGAGCACTAGTGTGGGACACAAGAACACCATTTTTATTAGGGGGCCACACAGGTGCTCCAGTGTATACTATAGGGGGGCTACATCTGTGAAGCTTGTACTAAACAGGTAAAGTATTGCAGCTTGACAAAGGCCAATAAAAAATATACATCTTGGAACTCCGCTAAAATAGACAATTTTACCCCACTTCCAAGCAATGTTTCCTATTTCTAGTTCGGCCATCAAATATCTGTGTGCTAATTATACCATTTTTGTTTTACATAGGGGAGAAAAGACTCGGAGGACACCCCTCATCCGAGGAGACCACAGACCCCCCACCTATGGAAGAAGGTGAAATACCCCCAAACGAAGCTGAGCAGGAGGAAGAAGAAGATGTGGTGGAGATTGGCACCACAACAGGTGAGTGTCTGCGACCACAGACTCAGGTAAAAGAGATGGATGGTGGCAGATTTTTGAGACCTATTTTTTTTTTTTATTTATCTCTTTTTAGGTGATCGTGAGGTTGTGGATCCCCAACGCTTTACTTCTGAAAGTGCCCAGATCCTGATCGGGGAGATCATGGGGTATAATGCCGAACTGCAAAACAACCAGCAAAAAATCCATGATGTTATTAAAAAAAAATAATAACATCATGATGTTTTGGGGCGAATTTAAACCCCACAAAATCACTTTTTGTATTGTGGTTCAATCTTTTAAATTTTTTTGCAATGTTTAGAAAAGCCAAATTTGGAGGATGCACACAGTGTGCCAACATGTGCTATCTGCCATCACGGGAGATCAATAGACGCGTTTTGGGGGTGCAACCCCTTCCTCAATTATAAAGTCGCGTTGAGGAAAGGCTTGCTCCCCCAAAACACGTCCCTTGATCCCCCCTGATGGCAGATAGCACATGTTGACATTCGTAAATTGGTGTGCATCTTCCAAATTTGGCTTTTCCTGGGGTGATTTCCCCCCATCTGAACGCTATATCAAACCCAGTTCCTAAATACTGATGTCTGATATAGCCTTCAGGTTTTACCATATGTGAACTTTGTAAGTTCTAGTTTTTTGGCTTTCTTGTTGGTTTTACACAGGCCTGTTTTATCTGAAATGGACATTTCGATTTTTGATAATGCTACTGCAAAAATTGTTATACAACAAACATGTTGGTTTGTTTTAAAAACCTTTGGTAAATGCACATGTGATTGTGCAGGTATAAAAAAGTGGCTTACTCAAGAATGTGTGGATTATTGTCTCAACACTACAACACTTTTGGGGTGATGTAATAGCTGTTTTATGCAAAAGTGGGGGTTATTTCCTAAGGGCAAATCCACTTTGCACTACAAGTGCAGGTTCAGTGCAGTTGCAAGTGCACTTGTAGTGAAATGTGTTTTTGCATTTAGGAAATACCAGCCAACAGTGCTTTGTATAAGCTTACCCAATCACGACATTTTCTGGACTCAACACATTTCTGTCAGGGTCAGATAAAACAAACACAAGCAGTAAATGTCCACAAAGAATTTCTTTTTTTTTTTTTTATTTGAAAAAGGCTTCACATATTGTCTGGCATATTGATAGCCCCCCTACCCGCAAAGAACTCCAGGTATCGTAACCGGACATCACGGGCACTCAGGGAGGGCAAGCCAGGACGGCCGCTTTCAAGCGCCGTCAGTGTTGTTGGATGTAGGATTCCGGCCTCAGGCCCAACTGAGCCAGCATAGTTGGCAGAATGTTTTCTTAAAAAATTATGGAGAACACAGCACGCCAGTATTATATGGTTCAGTTTATACTCCGCCATATGGATGGGTGTCAGAAATAGTCGGAACCGGCTGGCCAGGATTCCAAATGTGTTCTCCACCACTCTTCGGGCTCTGGCCAGCCGGTATTTAAAAACCCTCTGTTCTGGGGTGAGGGTTCTTATCGGGAATGGCCGCATCAGGTGGTCCCCCAGCGCAAACGCTTCATCAGCAACTAACACAAATGGGAGACCTTCCACATTGTCCTCTGGAGCTGGCAAGTCCAAGCTGCCATTCTGGAGACGCCTGTAGAACTCCGTCTGGGCGATGACACCACCATCGGACATCCGGCCATTCTTCCCCACATCCATATACAAGAAGTCGTAATTAGCCGACACCACCGCCAACATCACTATACTATTAAACCCCTTGTAATTATAATAGTACGACCCCGAGTTAGGTGGTGGGACGACGTAGACGTGTTTCCCATCAATTGCCCCTCCGCAGTTAGGAAAGTCCCACCGCTGGGCAAAGTGGGAGGCCACAGTCTGCCATTCCTGTGGCGTGGAAGGAAACTGTTGAGGAAAAAACAATAAACATTACTATTTTTTCACAGAAACATGGCAAGCAGATTAGACACAAACATTCTGGGGCAACCTCCAGATAGCATTTATTAAGGGGAATTTAACAAGGCCAAAGTATAAGGTACACCTATCATATTCCCCCACCCCCTCTCATGGGCCATTTCTAACATTATAGAGGGTATGTGTAAATCTTGGACAGGTAACCCTCTTCACTTCATTGAGAGATGAATGCCTAAATAATGGGTATTACGTGGAACAGCCCCTCCTTAGTTACACTATTGGCAGACCACTGGACAGGTAAGAAGTGTACAAAGATATAAATACACATTGTACACATTTGAGGACATTTGGACATTCTGCTATTACCTATCAAGATAATAATAGGATACAAAAACTTTAAACAGTACCATTGGAAAGTATACAGACAGGCCCTTGCACTACATGCTTTGGGGAATTCATCCATAAATCAGAGCACAAAAGAGATGGGTATAGTGTGTATGGGTTTGGCAAAGTCAGCAGATAGATGATTGAGGATAGAGAATTGGGATCAGCTGACTTAGCAGTTGGGGGAGGGAGGGTTACTAAAAATTATTTGGGGACACCACAAAAAAAAGCCTCTGGCACTCTGCCTGAATTTAAATCAAAAATAACATTTCCAAACATTTTAGGGGGTGTTTGGGGTAAAGCACTACTATGGAGCTGAAAAAATATATTGTTAAGTGACTACATAAGGTGAATATAGGGCAGGAGACACCATGCTGGGGAGGTTATTGAAGGGCAAATATGTATGAAGGACCTAAAATAATAATTACATAACAATCCAGCATGCATGAGGACAAAGGGGACATTCACAGCATATTACAATCATGGTAATTAGGGAATGAGGAAAGAAATACAATATATTATCAGACATTCAATACAATAAAATGTGATATTAAAGGATAAAAATCTTACCTTCATATACTCCTTCTGCAGGACCTGGATGATGGCAGAACAGGTCTCTGGGATAATGATCCCCAGAGCCTGGGGGGAGATGCCTGTCGAGAACTTCAAGTACTGCAGACTTCTCCCTGTGGCCAAATACCGCAAGATAGCGACCAACCTCTGCTCCGGAGTGATGGATTGCCTCATGCAGGTATCCTGCCTGCTGATATAGGGGGTCAGCGAAGCCAACAGACGGTGAAACACGGGGTCCGTCATCCTGAGAAAGTTCCTGAAATCATCAGGATTATTCTCACGGATCTCACGGAGCAAAGGTATATGACAGAACTGGTCACGCTGAAGCAACCAATTCTTGGTCCATGAACTCCTCCTCACCCTGTTCATGGACTGGACTTGTGTCAAGGTCAGGACCCCAACACCAAGCCCCCGCACAGCACGAACTCTACGAGGAGTACGCATACGAAACATGGCTAGAAAACGGTCGGCTGCTCAGAACGCAGTAACAGAACGCACTGAAGAACAGCAAGGCCTGTGAAGAGCGACCTGAAAAACAGCAACGAGCAGGCAAGATCACACAGAAAACTCCGATACGAACTGACTGCACGCACTGAAGAGCAGATACAAACTCACAAGCACAAACTGAACGGCAGAAAACGATCTGAAAGCCACGAGTCTGAAAAAGCGCGAATCGTCTCTCACCAAACTTTTACTAACACGAGATTAGCAAAAGGAGCCCAAAGGGTGCCGCGCTTGGTTCTGAAGCGGCCTTTTCTAGTCTCGTCGTACGTGGTGTACGTGACCGCGTGGTTGCCGATCGGAAATTCCGACAACTTTGTGCGACCGTGTGTAGGCAAAACAAGTTTGAGCCAACATCCGTCGGAAAAAATCCTAGGATTTTGTTGTCGGAATGTCCGAACAAAGTCCGACCGTGTGTACGCCCTATTAGACCTCGGCAGGCAAGATGGGCATTGTTCTTCTCCCGCTTCACATTTCATATTACCTTCTGACCTGGTTCAAAAAATGGTAAACCAGACGCTTTCGCACATTTTCCATCATTCTGTTCGACCCTATCTTAACGGCCAAGAACTTTCTCCTTCTCCAATCAGACCTGATGACCCAAATAAGAGCTGATGTGTTGAATCACCCCCCTTCTAAAGCCTTATCTCTCCAGCTTAAGGATGGGCTCTATTACCATAACGAACCGATCTTTGTCCCGGAACAGTTTAGGGTTTCCGATCTGAAGCTTTGCCACGATCACCCCTTGGCAGGCCATTTTGGGATCCACAAGAGCACTGATCTACCTTCCCGTTCTTTTTGGTGGCCAGACTTAATACAGGACTGTAGTAAATATATCAAATCCTGTGTAACTTGTCAACGCAGCAAGACTGATCGAACCAAAACTTGGAGTCTACTGGAATGCCTTCCTGTGCCTAAGAAACAATGGAGCATGATATTCATGGACTTCATTGTAGAGCTCCCTCCGTCTGAGAACTATACCACCATATTTGTCGTGGTCGATCGTCTGACCAAGATGGCACACTTTGTACCCTTACAAGGAACCCCCTCTGCCGCTGAGACTGCCTCCACATTCATCCGAGAGATTGTGAGACTTCATTGTATCTCCGACAATATCACCTCTGATCGAGGGGTACAGTTCACTTCCAGATTTTGGAGAGCCCTTTGTGAAGCTTTGAACATCGAACGCCGTCTGTCCTCTGCTTACCATCCTCAAACAAATGGACAGACAGAGAGAACCAACCAGACTTTAGAACAATATTTGCGTTGTCTCTCCTCTTTCTCACAGGACGATTGGTCACCTCTTCTTCCGCTAGCGGAATTCGCATACAATAACTCCATCCATTCTGCTACTAAACAAACACGCTTTTTCACCAACTACGCATATCACCCTTCCTTTTTGCCTGAAATACCTGTGGAATCTTCTGTGCCTGCTGTTCAAGACAGATTAAGTTTTTTTTAACATCCAGTAACAAATTGCTTCAAGACACCATCTCTAAAGCCCAGGCAATTAAAAAATTTGACAGAAAGAGGAGGGGTAACTTGAGTCTGGAACCAGGAGACAAGGTCTGGTTATTCACTGCAAATCTGAAACTTAAGTGTCCCTCCAAGAAACTTGGTCCGAAATACATGGGCCCCTTTCCTGTAAGGAGAAAGATCAATTCTGTGGCCTTTGAACTAATCTTACCTAGGAATCTAAAAATTCACCCTGTTTTCCATATCTCTTTGTTGAAAACAACAGAGCCCAATCCCTTTCCCAACAGGGATCCGGAAAATCCTCCTCCAAGGCTCGTTGAGGGCACTGAAGAATTTGAAGTGGCAGCTGTTCTAGATTGTAGAACCAGGAGAGGCCAAACACAGTTCCTGATAAAGTGGAAGGGCTATGCCCCTGAGGACAATTCTTGGGAACCAGCTTCTAATGTACATGCCCCACAAAAAGTACGAGCATTTTTTCAGCACCATCCAGAGTAGAAGCCCCTGACCGGCATCCAGAGGCTGCCCGTAAGGAGGGGGCAATGTAAGAGAACCATTGTTGCACTCCAGGTGCACGAGAAATTTTGCGGATCACAGATGCACCAATGCGCATGCTGGCCTATTTAAGGGGCACACTGGTTTGTAACTGACACTGATCGATCTTCAGCTGTTCTTGTACCCATACCCTGTTGAATCCTGCTATTACCTGCCCGATATCCGTTGCTGAACCTTGGCTTTCCTTGACCTGGTTTCTGGACTCTCCTACATCTGATTACTGGCTCCTGATCCCGGCTTCCTATTTGACCCTGCTTCTGCCTGATGATTTGGTAACTTGCTGCCCGCCTACTTCCAAACCCAGCTATCCTTGTGACTTTGCTTCTGTCTCCTGTTTGGCTCAACGCTGTCTTCTGTGTGTCCGCAACTCCGCTACTGCGACCTGCTGCGACTTTCTGCATTCCCAAAGTTGCATCATCTGCTTCCAGGGCTACATCTGCAGGCACTCGTCTTCCTCCTTTCCCTTGGGTCTTTCTGTCTCCACTCGCAGCGGGACCCGGGTTGGAGATACAAGAGAGGCTGACCTCGTCACTTCAGACTCCAACCAGGTACATGACACTGTTATTAATCTTTGAGTATTGTCCCCCATAAATGACTAAATATGGTTTATAAATTGGCATGGGCCCCTGAAATCTTGAAAGCTATTTGTTTTGCCATCTTGCAGACCATTTCATAGAGGCTCCATAATTTTGTTGTTTTGGACCTCATGGTCCTTCTGTACACCATTTGGCGGTCCTAACAAGTTGTCTTTGTGATGGTTTGTCTTACAATTATAACGAGTTCCTGGTTTACATTATGCTACCATTCATCACAGGAGGGATCTCACCATTTGTTAGTGATTTATGGGACCTCATAGATGGCTTATTTCATTTGATTTTATGTCCCCCACCCCCTTTTTTGCAATTATTTTTATATTGTATGTATATAATCTGTTGTATGTACACATCTGAATGTCTCATATAACCACGATGATGCAGTCACTGACCCTGAACCAGATAACCTCGAATCAATATGCCAACAAATTTGGAAAACTCAACAATGGCCACAGGACTGGAAAAGGTCCGTTTACATTCCGATACCAAAGAAGGGCACACAAACAAATAAGAGAACATACTCCTGCGCATGAGTGTACCGACTCTATAGTGCTGTAATTCTTGATCAAAGGATGGTTAATTTCTTAGAAGTCTTGCTGCCCTCTAGGACTGGGGTCATCCTGGCCGTGCTGTAAGAATATAAGAAAAAAGAGGGCACACTGGCCTATTGCATTATCCAACAAATTTATTTAAAAATATCTGATAAAACCCAAAAAAGATGTCAACTAACAAATAAATTGGAAAACTCGCTCATCAAGCGCATAAGTGGCTAGTCTCTCACAAAATGTTTGGACTACCAGACCAAGGGAGGGGGTCCTGAATAGGACCCTGCTGACTGACACGTTTCGAAAGATCGATCACCTTCTTCAAAGGCTGGTTGAAAATGGTTTGCTCAATGGTACTTATACCTTACAAACACACCCATGATGTGAGAGCCATGACCCCACCCAATGGGTGGAAAGGGGAGGGCACGACAGTTGGAGTGATAACCAAATAAGCGGATAAACTAAGGGTTAAAAAAAATCAAATATGCCACAATGGGAGCCATATAGCATGCTCCTCTGCAATGCCAGACTGCTGTACAATCAGATACTTAATTTGAAGTCCGCGCTTAGGAAAATAATCAGAAGGGCTGCAGCCTCCCCTTAATTATTCCTGATAGGAGTTGATTGGGAGTATATAAAAGAGAAGTCTGGGGAAATTGGCGCTGCCCTATTAACAGTGTATATTGGTTAAAAGTCAAAATAAATAAAAAAAGTAAATAAGTGACAAAAAGTGCGTGTAAGGGGAAAGGACTTGATATATGTCCCCTGGGTGAATGTACCCCTACGCGTGTGCAAAAATGCAAAAATAAATAGAGTGAAGAGAGTTTGAGTATATGGTGAGAAAATATATAGTATATGACCCTTTAAAGGTGAACATGCAATTCCTCTGTGTTGTTTATGTGAATAATACCTCTCATATGTTCCAGCAGGTGGGTTGGGTTTACACTTGCCCAACCTACATTATAAATCTTTGCATTTACAGCAAACCACCATTAAGTTTCTAAAATAGTGTGTCGCCCCCTTTTTTGGAGTTGTTAGTGTCCGTGAAAAAGCACACTATTTGAGGGCTACCAACATCCGTATAAAATTACCATATATCAACAACTTATATAGTGACTGAAGTGCACTGTGTGCAAAAAAGAAAAGAAAATTGCTAAGACTCTATATTGCAGTATGTTAGACCCCCTCAAGGTTCATATATAATCTAAAATAGGAATCCAAACATCAGTTAAATTATAAACAGCATATATAAAAATGCAGCATCTATAAAAAAGTCTCTGTAATGAAACCAGGCAAAAATAAAATGTCTTATTTGCAGAGACAGGAATTTTGAAAACCCCAGGTTCGGTCAGCATGCAGTTAAAATGCCCAAGTGGTAATAAGAGGTGACTTCCGTGTATGTAGAAACTGGTGACTCCAAGTGCTCCCCCCCGTGCTCCCCCACTCACCAGAATCCGGCACCCCCAAAGGGGTACTAAGCAGAGGAGTGGGTGTCTTTGGGCAGCTGTCTCCTATAGATGTCCCTCTTAGGCTCCACTGCTCCGTGAGGTTCCTCCGTTGATCCGGTTATAAGGGTCCCCTTATAATGATCCAGGCCCAGGTACCTCCACTGCTCTCCACCTCCGTTCTGCTAGATCCTCCTCACACAAAGAAATAGACAGGGGGCTTCCGTAGTGAAGTATATCCAGTTTATTTGACAAATTAAAAGTTCATAAAAGCATTACAAACATGGCTGTAAGCTAAGGAAGGGATCGGGAAGCAATCCGAGCATGCGTCCCACCTTGCGTTCCAGCCGGCTCTTCCGGGTATGACGTGTGAGTGTGACTCCGCCTTACGCGTTTCGTCATCAGACATCCGTCTTTGACAACGTCTGATGACGAAACGCGTAAGCCGGAGTCACGCTCACACGTCATACACGGAAGAGCCAGCTGGAACGCAAGGTGGGACGCATGCTCGGATTGCTTCCCGATCCCATCCTTAGCTTACAGCCGTGTTTGTAATGCTTTTATGAACTTTTAATTTGTCAAATAAACTGGACATACTTCACTACGGAAGCCCCCTGTCTATTTCTTTGTGTGAGGAGGATCTAGCAGAACGGAGGTGGAGAGCAGTGGAGGTACCTGGGCCTGGATCATTATAAGGGGACCCTTATAACCGGATCAACGGAGTAACCTCACGGAGCAGTGGAGCCTAAGAGGGACATCTATAAGAGACAGCTGCCCAAAGACACCCACTCCTCTTCTTAGTACCCCTTTGGGGGTGCCGGATTCTGTTGAGTGGGGGAGCACTTGGAGTCACCAGCTTCTACATACACGGAAGTCACCTCTTATTACCTCTTGGGCATTTTAACTGCATGCTGACCGAACCTGGGGTTCTCAAAATTCCTGTCTCTGCAAATAAGACATTTTATTTTTGCCTGGTTTCATTACAGAGACTTTTTTATAGATGCTGCATTTTTATATATGCTGTTTATAATTTAACTGATGTTTGGATTCCTATTTTAGATTATATATGAACCTTGAGGGGGTCTAACATACTGCAATATAGAGTCTTAGCAATTTTCTTTTCTTTTTTGCACACAGTGCACTTCAGTCACTATATAAGTTGTTGATATATGGTAATTTTATACGGATGTTGGTAGCCCTCAAATAGTGTGCTTTTTCACGGACACTAACAACTCCAAAAAAGGGGGCGACACACTATTTTAGAAACTTAATGGTGGTTTGCTGTAAATGCAAAGATTTATAATGTAGGTTGGGCAAGTGTAAACCCAACCCACCTGCTGGAACATATGAGAGGTATTATTCACATAAACAACACAGAGGAATTGCATGTTCACCTTTAAAGGGTCATATACTATATATTTTCTCACCATATACTCAAACTCTCTTCACTCTATTTATTTTTGCATTTTTGCACACGCGTAGGGGTACATTCACCCAGGGGACATATATCAAGTCCTTTCCCCTTACACGCACTTTTTGTCACTTATTTACTTTTATTATTTATTTTGACTTTTAAGCAATATACACTGTTAATAGGGCAGCGCCAATTTCCCCAGACTTCTCTTTTATATGCTGTACAATCAGGTTCATCTTATTTGTGTAAGAGAAAGTAGAAATAGTGCATTGATCTATACATAGGTCACAGTATACTTGGGACACCAAATAAGCCAGCGATTCCCTAAATGAGATACTGCTGTGCTTGCACTTACCACGGGGGTGCTGGTTTGCAGACCAAGAAAGTATGGTGTGGTATAGTTGGTGTCAGTGAAATCATCATGTGTTCCTTTGGTGTTCCCTAGATGCCAGACAGAGGGATGCATGGTTCTACTCCATTGAATACATGCTGACCGCAGGGAACCGGAAATGCGTTCCAGCCAACACTTCCTGTCAACCCACGCATCACTTCCTCTCCACAAGTCTCCGCCATCTTGGCGAAGACCGCCGCTAAAGGCAAAGGCAATCTTAAAATATTGGCAACCGCGTAAGCACCTAAAAAGTGATAGGTGGCAAATGCCCCCCAAAAAATAAAAAATTATAATATATATATAGATATATATATCTATAGATATATATATCTATAGATATATATATCTATAGATATATATAAATAAATAAAAAAAAAAAAGGACATCAATATAGACCAGGGCTACATGGCTCTCACCTTGCATTCACAGCAGTACTGGCATAGGGCCATAGAGCCTTCACATGAAGGGCAGCGCCAAAGAATGTTCAAACTACCGTATGATCGTACTCATCTCACACGCTAGCAAGGTTATGCTGAAAATTCTACAAGCTAGGCTTCAGCAGCATGTGAACCGAGAGTTATCATAAGTACAAGCTGGATTCCGAAGAGGCAGAGGAACTAGAGATCAAATGGCCAACATTCGATGGATCATGGAGAAAGCCAGAAGAATGTCTACTTCTGCTTGATTGACTACAGTAAAGGATTCTATTGTGTTGATCACAACAAGATGTGGCAAATACTGAAAGAAATGGGAACACCAGACCACCTCACCTGTCTTCTGAAAAACCTGTATGCAAGTCAAGAAGCAACAGTTAGAACAGGATATGGGACAACTGACTGGTTCAAAAATGAGAAAAGAGTGCAGCAAGGATGTATATTGTCACCCTACTTAAACTTATATGCAGCGTACATCATGCAAAATGCCATGATCGACGAATCACAAGCCGGAATTAAGATTGCCGGGAGAAATAACCTGAGATATGCAGATGATACCACACTAATGGCAGAAGGTGAAGAAAAACAAAAAAGGCGAGAGCAAAAGCTGGCCTGAAATTGAAAATTAAGAAAACTAAGATTATGGCAACCGGTCCCATCACTCCTTGGCAAATAGAAGGAGAAGAAATGGAAACAGTGACAGATTTCATTTTCCTAGGCTCCAAGATCACAGCAGACAGTGATTGTAGACATGCAATAAAGACGCATGCTTCTTGGGAGGAAAGCAATGACAAACTTAGACAACAGTATAAAAATCAGAGACATCATCCTATTGACAAAGTGCCGTATGGTCAAACCTATGGTATTCCCAGTAGTAACCTATGGCTGTGAAAGTTGGACTATAAGGAAGGCTGATTGCCGAAGAATTGATGCTTTTGAACTATGGGGTTGGAGAAGACTCTTGAAAGTCCCTTGGACGGCAAGGTGGTCAAACTAGTCAATCTTGAAGGAAATCAGCCCTGAATATTCACTAGAAGGGCAGATCCTGAACCTGAAACTCAAATACTTTGGCCACCTAATGTGAAGAGAGGACCCATTGGAAAAGACCCCAATGCTGGGAAAAATGGAAGAAAAAGAGAAGAGGACAACAGAAAACAAGATGGATAGATAGGACAATCGTAACAATGAACATGAAGTTACAGCAAGCTCCTGGAGGCAGTGGAGGACAGAAAAGAATAGCGCGCTATGGTCCACGAAGAGTCAGACATGACTAAACAACAGAGCTTTGCGAGCATTGCTCACCGCTCTGTTTTGTTCCTCCTTTTTTAGAAAACACACAAAAACAATTAAAACAGAAAGAATTGCCCAGTTTTGGAGGCCCCCTTGCACTCAGCTAAGGATAAAGCCATCATATTCATCAGCTTATTATACTGAGACAAATGGTCAAACAGAAAGATCAAGAATCAGATTCTAGAGATGTTACGCTGTCTGATGGCCAATAATAACTGAGTGGGTCAACATCCTTCCTTGGGCCATGTTTTCTTTCAATAATTACATCTGACCCTCAACAGGTATCTTTACTTTTGTTTGTTTGTTTGTTTCGACGGGTTGCATCCTCGCGCGTGTTCCTTTGTTGTTCCACCTTCCAATGTTCTGGAGTCCAACTCTACAACTAAAAATTGTTCCAAAATCTGGTCTGATGTTAACTGTGCTATTTCTTGCTCTGTACAGGCTTACAAGACAATGGCTGATATGCGGCGCTTAAAAGCACCTGCTAAAGCAGGTGACAAAAGTATAAAATGTGAATATTATAAAATGTGAATATTATACTCAGCGCTGCTCCAACAATAAAGTGCCTATGTTACTGTAATCCATAAACCATATAAAGTGCTTGGTGCAAACTTGTAAAGTGCAATCATAAAGTCCACCCAGATATGGTATGCTGAACTTGTACAGCTAATAATGTGCAGATCCTGGTGACACTCCGTGCTCCCCTCCTGGGTCCCCACCCACCAACAATCTTTAAAATTGCCTGGTATAAGGGTTGAAGATAAGGGTTATCTTCCGCCAATGATTAAGACTGCTGGTTATACTCTGTATATAGGCGAGGATGTCACCTTCCTTCCACTGGTAAGTTATGGGACGTCAGGTATTTCCTATGTCCGGGTGTAGATATCACCTCTCCAGCTCTCCTGTAAGCGGATATCCATATAGTAGACGTATGGCAATGAAGAGAAAAAGATGTATATTGTAATACTGCCAAAATGTATTTGTTAAAAGCCAACATCGTTACACTTACATCAAAGATCTAAAAACATGCAAAAAACACCGCCTTGGTGTGCAAACAACTGTCACTAGGTCTTCTCCGTTTGACGCATTTCGCCCTTCCAACTGGGCGTCCTCAGAAACTGGGGGGCCTGTGGCTGAACCATATCTGGATGGACTTTAGGATTGCACTTTATAATCGATATATATATATATCAGGAGACATTGTATCCCAATGGCCCGCTTAGCCCAGAAACGGGACAATGAGGTGGGTGTGATGTAAGCAAGGATATGCACCATATCTGAATAATATAGCCCATTACTGAGCCAGGTATATGGGAGAAGGGGGAATGCTAGGTGAGAAAAGGGTTTAGGGATCAGGCGTCCCCAGAGCGTTAAAGGAACAGAACCAAGAGAGGAAGTCTACAGGTGGGGCCTCTCGCCCAGGGAGTTGGACTAAGTTCAGAAGGTCAGCCTGCTAAAGGTAGGCATCTGTGTATACAAAATGGTGCCAAGGTCTTGCGGGAAGTCTCCTCCCAGTTT
The DNA here is from genome assembly GCF_042186555.1 of Aquarana catesbeiana. Taxonomy (NCBI): domain Eukaryota; kingdom Metazoa; phylum Chordata; class Amphibia; order Anura; family Ranidae; genus Aquarana; species Aquarana catesbeiana. Next base: position 486,254,669 of record NC_133327.1, on the reverse strand, counting down.
TGCAAGGTAGCGGTGAGGTTCTCCATATCTCTCAGTTCATTTACTTTAGAAAACCACAGAGATTTGGACGGGGGGTTCTCTGCTCTCCAACAGAGGGGGATGCATGCCTTGGCCGCAAAAAGCAACTGGATTTTAAGTGAGGCTTTGTATTTCATAATCAGTCTCTCTGACAGATGGAGCAGGCAAGCTGCAGGTTTCCCTTCCAGATCAACATTTGTCAGGTGTTTTGATTGTGCAGATCACCTCCCGCCAGAAGGGCTCAAGCTTGGGACAATCCTAGATGTGTAACATCGTTCCCTCAGCAATGCCACATCACCAACATAAACTGGGGACTTGAGGGAAGAAACTGTGCAAAGTGGTAGGCACTCTGTACCATCTGGTCAAAATCTTGTAACAGGTCTCTTGAACTCTGGAAGCTATGGAGGACTTTTGGCCAGAATAAAGGATCTTCTCCTTCTGAGAGTCATTAAATTGGGTGCCTAAGTCAGTCTCCCATTTAGAAAGAATAAGTGGGACAAACCCTTCTGCCTGGCAAGTCAAACGAAAGACCGTGTGGGATCGCCGCCCCCCCCCCCCCCGGCGACAGATGTGTTCAGTGAGCTGGCGAGATATGACCGGAATCTGCACACACCCACAGATAGAATTATGAAGCTGACCACTCCAGAAGTCCAACAGAGGGTCTGCAGCAGACACCCCAGAAGAGGGGGAAGTTGGCCGTCGGGACCCACAAAGTCACAGAGATGAAGTCGTCCGCTCATGACCAGTCCCTGGAAATTAGTGTTCTGGAGGCCAGGTGGGAATTGTGGGTGCCCAGTATCGGTACCATGGGGGAGGGTAGTGGCAACACTGAGGAGTGCCAGAAGGCATCTCTGGCCACCAATAGTGTGCTGTCCAGGGTAGGATGATTGGTGAGGGCCATTGCTAGAGGTGAAGTGATCCATGGCCAGCTCTTAGTCATGTCATTGGAGTCTTCTACTTCCATGGCCACCCAATGTTTCGCCTCTGCATGACAGTGCCAGTCCACCAGTCTGGTGAGATGTGTCGCTCTGTAGGCTTTCACATCTGGGAGGCTCACCCTTCCCCTATGCTTTGCAAGATGGAGAAGTTGCATCCTATGCAAGGCTTATGATGGGACCAAACAAAATCTAGAAACATAGCGCTCACTCGCTTAAAGAACACTGGAGGAAGGCGAATGGGAAGTACTTGCAGCAGGTAAACACCCCGGGCAGCAGGGTCATCTTGAGGGCATTGCAGCGGCCAAAGCACGTTAATGTGAGTGAATGCCAATGGAGGAGATCCACTTTAAGACAAGAAAGCAGTGGGGCGAAGTTTGCCAAATACAGAAATATCAATGCGGCCACCTTGTGCGTCCCCGAAGCTTTTTGCTAACCAGCAATGCCAGAGTCTGCCCTTACTGTGCACAGAAAGGTCTCTAAGGGGAATATAAATATCAAGGGTGACAGGGGGCAACCCTGCTGCGTGCCGCTGTGGATGTTGAAAAAGTTGGATCTAGTCTCAGTGATCTTAATCACGGCTGTGGGATTGGTATAGAGGGACAATATCCAACTTAACATGGAGGACCGGAGACCAATGTGTTCTAGGGTGGCTCACATTAAGGTCCAGTTCACCCGGTTGAAGGCTTTCTCTGTGTCTGTAGACAGCTAAAGAGGCCATTTTGACAATCTGACTGCATGGATTAAGTTCACAACCCGAATAATGTCGCGTGGCTCTCGGAGGGACACAAAGCCTGCCAGGTCTCTGTGGATGAGACTCGGGATATGTGGGAGCAACTTATTAGTCAAAATTTTTACAAACAGTTTCAAATCAGTGCTTAGAAGTTCTATTGGGCGATAATTCCCGCACTGCAATGGGTTCTTCCCCTCCTTTGGAATAAGGGAGCTATAGGCTCTCAGTGTGTTGATTGGGAAGGATTCCCCCCCGTAATAGAATTAAGGGCAGAGACCAAGGGTCGGGATAGGGTCTCAAAAAAGACTTTGTAATAACTCGGGGTGAGGCCATCAGGGCCAGGGCCCTTCTTCGGCTTCGAGTGGGCCAGGGCCACCCCCAACTCCAATAGACTCCTCTAGTTCCTCATGGACTGCAGGAGGAAAAGATGGCATGCCTGAAAAGGCAAGATAAGACAGTGAGGTAGTTCTGCTAACAAGGGGGGTCTGAGGGGGGGCAGTCCAAGTTGTAAAGGCCTTCGTATAAGAATCTGAACTCCGCCGCCATGTCAGAAGAAGTAGTGAGCCTCTGCCGAAGGAGCCCATTTGGGAGATGTAGGTTTTTAGGCGCAGACCATGCAACGCCAGGGCCAACAAGATGCCTGGTTTGTTTGAGAATTCATACATTGGTGCGCCCATGCCAGTTTTTGCTTCATTTTATGGAATAGGAGCGAGCGGAGTTCCTCATGAACTCTAAGATTAAATATTTCGGTTGACGAAGTTTTGGCGGCTATTAACCCCCGTCTACTGACGAAGTACTGTGGCAGGTCAGCTCTATTGCGCAAAATGACGTACCTGTATCATTTTGTTCAAAAGACACTGGGGGGACACAGGGGATGCCAATCTGCGGATCCATCGGCCATCCGCAATCGTTCCCGGGAGAGGCAGAACGGCAAAACAAGGCAGATCGCCGTTCTGACAGGGGAGAAGATGGATAGCTTGTGTTCCTGCTAAGCAGGAACCCTGATCTCCATCTTCATCCAGTCAGAGCAACCCCCACACAGTTAGCAAGCACCCCCTAGGGACACACTTAACTCTTTGATCGCCCCTGGTGTTAACTTGTCAGTGTCATTAGTACAATAACAGTGCATATTATGTAAAAAAATGTCAGTTAGGTGTCAGATTTGTCCTGTGGTGCAAATTGTCCTGTGGTGCAAAGCCTTGCGTCACAATACTCCTTTTAATGGCAACAGCGATCACGGTCTTCTTTTGGTATTACATTGACCACCCAGTTCTGTTTACAAGGCTAATTATCTGGCTCTTTTTACCAAATTACTGGAGAATGTGCAGATGTGCATCACTCTCATGGCTGGGGAGGACAGCCTCAGTGCAAATGGTCTTGTCCAAGCTATTGTACTATATTCAAACAATTCCAATTTTTGTTCCTTCCAATCCAAAATCTTCCCTTTCATCTGGGGCAATAGGGGCAGCCGATTGATGCATGCCCCGCTATATGCTCCTAGGGAAAGCGGAGGTTGGGGTGTTCCAGACATTTAGAAATATTACATAGCTGCACAGTCAACTCAGTTGTGCCAGCTACATTCGTCCTACAGAAACCAAAGAAAGACACACCGCTCCAGGCAATTTTCAGGTGCAAAGCAGATATCAGGTACAGACCTCGGCTCACCACCGTGCAACACAAATAAGACTCCAAAATTTGCTTGCTGTTATCTTTATTGTCACAAGTTTGTCAGACAAACACAGGAAAAGCAGTTGACGCATTTCACAAGCGATAGCTTGCTTGTTCACAACGATAGCACTCACCAAGCATGCTACTTAAGGATCCCGCCCCAATCAGGCTAATGCCCAAAATTACGAGAGAGAGAGGGAGAGAGGGAGAGAGGGAGAGAGAGAGAGATCTATATATAGATCTATATATATAGATAGATAACATATGTATACAAACACTGACAGACCACAAAGAGTAAAATAAAAACAAAATGTCTATAAAACAATTAATCATTTTAACTATAAGCAGGACAAAAAACAAAAAACTGAGAAAAAAAGCCAATTACATTTATGTCTAGCCTTTTTTCCCCAAAAGAACAAACCAAAGACACCCGTTAAATTGATGTAGAATTATATATGTATATATAATAAACGTACAGGTGTAAATGGTAGATGGATATATGTTTTGAACTGCTATTAGGACAAAAATGCCAGAAGATAATGAATTATCCATGTATCCTCTATGAAAAAAGTTTGGACAAGATGGCAGACAGGCATATACCAAAGCCTGAATATACAAGGTGGTAAATGGATCCATATATGACAAAAAAAAAATGGAACAAAACAATGTATATATATATATGTAAATACATATACATAACTGGATGAATGGACTAAAGATTAGTCTAGTTTTGAATTGTTTGTTAGTTGTTAAATTATGAAAATGTGTAATATCCCATTCATCATTCATTCCAAAAGGTTTTCTGGTTTTAAAGTGAAATATCCAAAAATGACATACTCAAATTGGAAAAAGACATAATTGAGACAAAAAAAGAGAAAATGTTGCAAGATAAATTGGATTACGATACCAATACTGTATATGCGTGGAAACGGCAACGCAATTGGGGACAAACATTTCAGTTTTTCTGACATGGAACTGGATTTTTCCACCTTCGATTCGGACCATTCCACCACATGGACTTTGAGTGCTGGACGAGCCAGGAGTTTCAATACACCTAATCTGTCAAAAAACAGGGCACAGAAACACAAACCCCACAAGAAAAAATACAACAAAGGCACACAAAAACAAGAAGGGAACAAAAAAAAGAGGACGAGGAAGAAGGTAGCAACCGTTACCCACTCCGGACCTCTCGCAGGACATGACAGGTACCAGCAACATTCTCAATCTTTGATAGAATCCTTTCTTCAGAGGAGACCTCTCTCTTATATAAAGTTCTGAATTTTTTTTCCTGAGAGGTATTTTAATATTCTTGAAACAATTCTTGACATTACACAATTTATTAGAAATGTGGCACACAGGAAACATTATTACAATGATCATGTGTTAGATAATGAAGGGACCCTTGATTAACCAATGTCTGCCTTGGTTTGTGATATTGTTGATGATCAGGATGTTGCTGATATGTCTTTATCTGATAAAGGTGACAAGAGGGGGGATGTTTTGTTATCCTTCAGGGAACAATGTGCATTGGGAGATTTGTAGGAGCTATCGTGGGAGGGGGCAGTTGGGAGTCCTAAGAATAATGAGTCCGTAGGTCCACCTTCCAGTCTCATTACTAAATGCTCAGATTTTTATCCAGTTAATGCACGATGTCCTGAGATGGATAAATTTCAAAAGATCTTTGAGAGAGATCTCATTGCACTATCCATACAATCTTCTCTGGGTAGTTTGGTGAGACAAAACAACCTCTCTAGCCAGGAGAGAAAGGCGTTTAAAATTCTAGAAAATGACAAAACGATAATCATTAAAAATTCTGACAAGGGAGGTGTGAGGCGGAGAGACCGTTATCTGATCGGGACACATATTCTAGACTCACTGGAGACCCTACTAAAAAATATAAAATGCTGTTGAACAATTTACTTAACGAAGGGGTGTTTTGGGGCATATTTGATAAAAAAATGGCATTGAATTTGATTCCTGAATATCCAGTATCCCCTATTTTTCACCATCTCCCAAAAATCCACAAGGGGCTAAATCCACTAAATCGGGGACTGATCATCGCAGGTATTGGCTCCATAAATGAGAAATTGGGAGAATGGTTGGATAATGTTTTACAGCCCCTAGTATGTAGTCTTCCCAGCTATCTTAAAGATACAAATCATCTTTTGAGCATTGTAAATGGTAGGGTATGGGACGACAGTTCATTGTGGATCACTTGTGATGTCTCAAGCCTATATTCACATGAGAGGGCGATGGAAGTGATTGCCCTTTATTTGGAGCGGGGTACCCATTACAATGCTGCGCACAGATTTTTTGTCCTGGATGTTCTGCAATACCTGTTGACACATAACTTTTTCACATTCAATGGGGACTGGTTCCTTCAAAAGGTGTGAAGCAGCCATGGGAGCCAAGTTCTCACCATCACTAGCCAACCTATATATGGGTTGGTGGGAACGCCACCATATATATGGTGTTAACAATAGGTTCAGGTGCTCAATTAAAATGTTCCAGCGTTATATAGATGACCTGATCTTTATTGTAGACAGAGAACTTGGCTCCCTGGAATCTTGCTGTATCTTAATTTGAACGACAGAAACTTACAGTTCATTGGACAATATGATTCAAAAGACATAGATTTTTTGGATGTACATCTATGTGGTTTTGAGATTATCATTCACACTAGTTTGTTTAGGAAACCCATGTCTGGGAATACCTTACTCATGGCTCTATCAGGCAATCCTCGGCATACTGTCAGGGGTATCCCAGTTGGTCAGTTTTTGAGGATACACAGAATATGCAGTGGCCAACTATCCTATGATAAAGAAGCGAGAGCACTTTACTCTCGCTTTCTGCAAAGGGGATACCCCAGATACATGCTAGATAGAGCCTGTGCGATTGCTGACTCCAAGAATAGGTCAGACCTTTTGAGAAAGTCAGGAAGTAAAGAGAGGGGTAAAAAGAAACATTTTTTTATCAAACAGAGACCCACTTTCAGCACACCTTTCAGTAAGGAATTCCATGATATTAGGAATATTGTACATTGATACCTGCCTATTCTGTTTGAAGACAGAGTTTGTGCAGATCTTCTTAAAGATGGAATCAACTTTATCTCCAGACGTGCTCCCACTCTGAGGAATTCGTTGTCTCCTAGCCTTTTTGATCCTGGCGCCATCAAGTCCACCACATGGTTGCATTTCAAGGGCAACTATGGATGTGGGGTTACAGGAGGTTTGTGTTGCACATATATTATTAAGGGAGACACAGTACGATCTTTTTCTAATGAAAAAACATCAGATAAAATCTTTTTTCAACTGCAACATACGGTACGCCATATACATTGTTACATGCAAATCTTGCAATGTGCAGTATATTGCTCGTACAACTAGGAAAATTAGGGACAAGTTCCAAGAACTTCTGTATAGCATTGAGAAGAATCTGTTAACAAAATGTCGGATGACATTTTAACCAGTACCACAATGCCACTGTGGGGGTACAGATTTTGGAGAGGGTTCAAACACCTAAAAGAGGAGAAGATGTTTTCAAAACTCCTCTGTAAGAGGGAGTTTTTTTGGATAATTCACTTTAAAACCAGAAAACCTTTTGGAATGAATTATGAAAAGGATATTACACATTTTAACAAAAAATTCAAAACTAGACTAATCTTTGTTCCATTCACCCAGTTATGTATTTACATATATATACATTTTTTCATTCCATTTTTTGTCATATATGGATCCATTTACCACCTTGTATATTCAGGCTTTGGTATATGCCTGTCTGCCATCTTGTCCAAACTGTTTTTTCATAGAGGATTCATGGATAATTCATTATCATCTGGAATTTTTGTCCTAATAGCAGTTCAAACATGTTGTGGTTTGGTTTATTTTATTTTAAACTTCAACACAAATTGTGGTTCAATGTTGCAGTATCTCGCTTCATATATCCATCTACCATATACACCTGTACATTTATTATGTATACATATATAATTCTACATCAATTTAACGGATGTCTTTGGTTTGTTCTTTTGGGGAAAAAAGGCTAGACATAAATGTAATTGGCTTTTTTCTCTGTTTTTTGGTTTTTGTCATGCTTATAATTAAAATATTAATTGTTTTATAGACATTTTGTTTTTATTTTACTTTTTGTGGTCTGTCAGTGTATACACATGTTTATATATATATCTTTTAACACTGTAATGTTTTTCGGTATGTCAGTTGAAATGTTTTAGCACCACCTGAAGCTGGTGATTTTGGGTGTTAGCCTGATTAGGGCAGGTTCCTTAAGTAGCCTGCTTGGTGAATGCTATTGTTGTGAACAAGCAAGCTATCGCTTGTGAAACGCGTCAACTGCTTTTCCTGTTTTTGTCTGACAAACTTGTGACAAAGATAACATCAAGCAAATTTTGGAGTCTTGGTGTGCGACCACTTCTTTGTCTTATACATTTGTCCTATTACTGACCCGACTGGGTATCCCTGGAAGCTCAAGCTTGTTCTCCTGTACCTATTGATCTAATCCTATGGTTCCTTTCAAAGCATCGCAGAGCAATCCTGATCCCAACACGTTCACACTCCCTAAGCCTTTGTGTTTCTTCCTGTAAACGGTGGCCTTTTAGTTCCCCCCCATATTCCGGTAGCTCCTATGTTTAATAACCCATTATTCCCCCCTGGGCCTACAATTTGGATGGTGGTTGAATAAGGGTATATATCGCATCAGACAATTTTATGATCACAAGGGCATTCGCCTAATTACTTACTTTGTGCAGAAATTGGAGATGCCTCCCACAGAGAGTTTCAGACTACAACAAATCATCCTGCATACTATGCGAAAACTAATGTGGAGCTTGCTACACATACGGTGTTTGAAAACAGATATATGCATGATGCTCTACGGCGTGGATGCATTTACATGCTGCACAAATGATTTGCGTCTTCCGCCACCAAACTGTCAACTAGCATGGGAAAGGGACTTGGGCATAGAATTGGATAGTAGGGATTGGAATGCCTGCCATACTCGCATTCACAAGGGAATCCTAAATGTGGCTCTTGTTGAGGCGAGCTATAAAGTCTATTTCAGATGGTATTTAGTACCAGAGCGTCTTTCACATATATACCCAGGTACTCCTCCTTTATGCTTCAGAGATTGTGGACAGGTGGGAATGGCCCTTCACACCTGGTGGACATGTCCCAAGGTTAGACTGTTCAAAATGCGTGTCCATTCTTTAATATATTAAGTTACGATGGTCAATATTCCCATGGACACCCAGATTGCTATAATAAACCAGTAGATAATATTCCACGACATTTGCAGTCATTGATTTATTACATATTTCTGGCAGCAAGGATAGCCATCATCGCAGCCTGGAAGAGTCCAGTGGTTGATCCAGCGTTATTGGGGACCCTGGCTGTCTTATTTACATATCCCAAACTCTTGACATGGATGCTTTTTTTGAAAAAGAGCAGGGGTAATGTCCAAACCAGAATTCGGGTTGTCCAAGTAACACTGAGTAAAACTCACCTGAGATTGCCCTTGCCTGGAAAGCGACGGTGATTGGCCAGCCCATTACTGTTCATCTTTAAAATACTGGTCTCAACACTCCACCAGTGCTCGTGATAGCATATGCTACCTTTGTGTGCTCTTGCTTGATCCAGCCGATATCTGCTCTGTATCATCATATGATCATATGACCAGAGGGAGATTCCAGAGAGAATACATTTCAATGTTTGTAGTCTTTCCCCATAGCGGGGATCCTCTAGTCCCTTTATTATATTACTTTGTTGCCCTTCTCTGGACTCTCCAGTTCCAGCCCATTCTTCCTGAGGACTGGTGCCCAGAACTGGACGGCATACTCAAGATGTGGCCAGACCAGAGTCTTGTATAGTGGGAGAATTATTGTTTTGTCTCTGGAGTGAATCCCCTTTTTAATGCATGCCAATATTTTGTTGGCTTTGCTTGCAGCAGCTTGGCATTGCATGCCATTTCTTAGCCTGTTATCTACTAGAACCACTGGTCCTTTTCCATCCTAGATTCCCCCAGAGTTTCTCCCCCTAGCGAGTAACTCGCGTACATATTTTTAGCTCCCAAATGCATTACTTTACATTTTTCAACATTAAACATGTAGTTGCCCACCCTATTACTTTATTTAGGTCTTCTTGTAAAATTTCCATATCCAATCCAGAAGTTATTTCCCTGCTTAACTTTGCATCATCCACAAATATTGAGATTGAGCAGTTTATCCCATCTAGTAGAAAAAGGTGGTATTGGGCTCCCAGTGCTAGGTACCACAAATCACAGTGGTGATACTACATAGAAAGTGAAAATATTTAAAGTGCAAATTGAAATGCTATAAATATACAAATAACAAATGCAATCAGAAAAACGTGCAAATGTAGAGGAAGTTCAATTAAGAATGTCCATAAACGGAGTGCAGTAAAAAAACAAAAAAACAAAAGAATTACATATGCAATAAATATTAAAAAAATGAAAAAAATCCATATTGCAAAAAACAAATCCCAAGGTGATGCGTAGTGACATTCCACACTGTAGTGACAAGTGCAAAGATGAAACCTCCACCATGGAAAAAACACTGCCGCTTACCGGAAAGCGATGGTCCCTTGTTACAGGGGACCACGCTGAGCAGAGGGCTGTAACCCCAACCTGGGATCTCACAGGCAGGCACTGGATACCGCAGCTTCAGTGGGGATCGTCAGCACAAATCTCAGCAGGGCAATGTGATCACCAAAAAAAACACAAAGTGCTCCACATAGTGTAAATCCTTTAACATTTAATGGAATAAATACAAGACAAATGGACACTTATGCCCCGCACACACGGTCGGATTTTCTGACGGAAAATGTGCGATCGGAGCTTGTTGTTGGAAATTCCGACCGTGTGTGGGCTCCATCGGACTTTTTCCATCGGATTTTCCGACACACAAAGTTTGAGAGCAGGCTATAAAATTTTCCGACAACAAAATCTGATCGCGTCAATTCCGACCGTCTGTGGACAATTCCGACGCACAAAGTGCCACGCATGCTCAGAAGAAATTCCGAGACGGAACAGCTCGGTCTGGTAAACTTAGCGTTCAGAATGGATATAGCACTTTCGTCAGGCTGCAATGTTTAAAATTGTTTAATGCAGCGCACTCTCTTCTTCTTTATAATGCTAGAAGAATGAAGTCGTTTTGCTGCTCATATTCACACAGACTTCTCACAAACTTCTTTCTTTATTATTTCTCGTGATTCCCTCAATATATTTTGATTTGTCACATCTGACTAAAAATCTGTATTTTTTTCAAGCCTGATTTTTTTTTTGGCTTGTATTTTTTTCAAGGCTGTTTTTTTTTTTTTTTTTTTTACTCCAGAATATTTTTGTGTGTGTTTTGTGTGTCAAGTTACCACAACACCATTATTATCTTGTATTATTTAATTTCAAGGAGGTTGCTTGGTGTTGGTGTCTCTTGTTAATTTCACGTTGTATTTTTGAAATGTACCTGCCTACTCACAAACAAACTGTCCTTTTTGAAGGAGAACACACATAGGCAAGTATAATTGAACCAAAAATTCCTTTATTAAGGGCTCAGAACCAAACAAAGAGGGAGGCAACGCTGGATAAACATCATAAATTGGCGAAAGGCTTTGACCCCCAGGGTAGACATCAATTATTTTACAGCAAAATTGGTGGCCTGAGGAGTCCATATCTAAGGGAGTGCAGTCTGGTCCAGAAGTCCAAGAGATCATGAAAGCAGCAGATGACATGTATTGTCCCCAGGCTGTGGTACTACAAGAGGCTGCATATTTTGTCAGACCAGACTGAACTCAGGGCCATCACTCTCTGGCCTTCCTTCCACGCTTCCTTCCCGGTTGTGGCTCTGGTGTTGGAGGTGTGGCAGGAGGAGGAGTAGGACCTGGAGGAGGAGGAGGACCATGGGTGAGGTGACAAATGTGGGTTGCACATGTGAGTTGGCCCTTCAACCCCTTATTTAGAGCTTCCAAAATTAAAAACTCACATAGGAGTCGTTGGCCCTCCTCCATCTGCATCATTTTGCATGCAGTTATGCCAGCAAAGTCCTCCTCCACACTGTGGGGTGTTCTGAGGGCCTCAGTAGCCTTCCAAAATAGGCCTATGGCAGCCTCCTCCAGGTTACTCCTCTTCCTGTCACTTTGTCTTTAAAGGCGGAGGGTAGGGACCTGGCTATCAGGCAGCCTGCTTGGCCCGGCCACCTCCTGGCTGAGACTTCCCTGTGTATGAAAAAGGGACATGGTTTTAGTTTTTGCTTCATCAATCCCAATTATAAATTAGTACTCCAAACTAACATCTATTTAACATCATTGATTGGACAACCAGCAATATTTAGAAGAATGCTATACCTGGCTCAAGCTGGGCTCCTCCACATGTTGCTGCCTGGAAGGCCCAGGTTGGGCATCAGAAGCCTCAGTTGGGGGGGAAGGAAGTGTGGAAGGAAGAGTGGAGAGTGCTGGCTTGGGTTCAGTCTGACCTGCCAGAAAATGCAGCCTGTCATAGTACCACAGCCTGCGGAGATAAATGTCATCTGCAGCTCCTGATCTCTGGGAATCCTGGACCTTCTTGCGCTCCCTTAGATAAGCGCTCCTCAGGCCACCAATTAGGATCTTCAAATAGGTGATGTCTGCCGTGGGGATCACCGAATTCACAAATTGCAGCAATTTATCCAGCGCTGCCTTCCTCTTTGTTTGGTTCTTATATTCAGGGTGGTTTATCTGCCATAGACAAGGCAGCTCCCTGAACATATCTATGAAGATTGGCATAAAGTCATGATCCTTCAAGATATCCATTTTAACTGCAAGACACAACACAAGACAAACCCTAATGTCAGCCTAAAGTCTTCTAAACTTGTGCAAATACAGGCCTCAATCTAGAAGCAGTATAGGCCCAATGTTAAATCTTACCTTCGCTATCACGATCGGCGCCTCCGTTACTCCTTCCTCCGCTCACAGATCGTACGTACTACGCACGCGTGTTATGTTTTATAGACACTATGCATGCATGAAACTCCGCCCGCCCCTGACGTTCTTGCTAGTCTATTCCCCGCCCATTCTCGTTCATCACAGTGGGGAAGAGCACATGGCGGAGACACAGCAGGTGTCTGATAATTACACCAACAAGGAGGAGGAGGAGGAAAGCCCGGAGCCAGAAATGTCCCGAACCCGTAAGAGACGATTTAAGGCCTCAAATATGTCCTTTGGGGAGATGTTGGAGATGGTGGACATCCTGAAGAAGGCAGACTATGATGGGAAGTATGGACCTTACCCCAACCCCAATGTCAGAAAGGCCAAGATCATGGCGAAAGTGGTCAAGAGTCTGCACCGGAATTTCGGGGTACGGCAATCCAAGGATCAGCTCAGGAAGTGGTGGTCGGACCTCAAATTAAGGGAGCACGAGCAGTACAGAAGGATCTGGAGAGTGCTGCAAAAAAGTAAGTAGTTGTGTTGTGTTCCTATTCTTTATGTTTGTTACGTTCGTGCTGCTCCATGTGCTTTTCTTAACTGTTGTACAGTTTAAAATGGCAACTTTCATGTTCATGGGCACATTATTCGTTCGTATGAAACATTGTTAGTTCGGCCTAGAAAACACCATTGTTTTGGCCATATGCATTTGAATACATTTTTTATGGCCTACTTCTCTTTAAAAAGTTTGGTTGTGTAGATGGGTTTGTAACTAGAATGAAATGCAAACTAGATTCTGTGTAAGGAGAGGACACTCAGCAGCTGTTTACACATCTGGACGCTGGAGCACTAGTGTGTGACACAATAACACCCTTTTTATTAGGGGGCCCACACAGGTGCTCCAGTGTATACTATAGGGGTGTCTCCATCTGTAAAGCTTGTACAAAACAGGTAAGTATTCAAGCTTGACAAAGGACAAAATATTTCTTAATCTTGGAACTCTGCCACAACAGACAATTGTACCCCACTTCCAAGCAAAGTTTCATATTTCTATTTCTGCCATGAAATATTTGTGTGCTAAGTATACCTATTTTTTTAACATAGGGGAGAAAAGACTTGGAGGACACCCCTCATCCGAGGAGAAAACAGACCCCCCCACCTCTGGAAGAAGGTGAAATCCCCCAAAGCCAACAGGAGGAGGAGGAGGAGGGAGACGTGGTGGAAATAGTCACAACAGGTCAGTGTCTGCGACCACAGGCTCAAGTAAGAGATGGATGCTGGCATATTTATAATACATGGTGTTTTTGTTTCTATCTTTTTAGGTGATCGTGATGTTGTGGATCCAGAAAGTGCACAGATCCTAATCGGGGAGATCATAGGGTATAATAGGGACTTGGAAAACATCCAGAAAAATATCAATGATGTTCAACAAAAAATGAAGAACATCATTGATGTTTTAGGGAGAGTTTAAAACCCCTCCAAATCCCTTCCCTTTTTTGTGCTTTTTGTGATCTAAAAATTTCTAACATTTTTTGACTTATTCGCGAAAAGCCAAATTTTGAAGATGCACACAGTGTGTCAACATGTGCTATCTGCCATCACGGGAGATCAATGTATGCGTTTTGGGTGTGCAACCCCTTCCTCAATAATAAAGTAGCTGGGAGGAAGGGGTTGCACCCTCAAAACACGTCCCCCTGTGATGGCAGCTAGCACATGTTGACATTCGGCAATTTGTGTGCATCTTCAAAATTTGGCTTTTCCGGGGGTGACTTCACCCCATCTGAACGCAATATCAAACACAGTTTGTAAATACTCATGTCTGATATTGCCTTCAATCTCTTTAAAAGTTGAACTTTGTAAGTTCAAGATTTGTGTCTTTCTTGTTGGTTTTAAACATGCCTGTTTTATCTTAAATGGACTTTTTCTAATGTGACCCAAAAAATTGTTATACAACAAACATGTTGGTTTGTTTTAAAAAACCTTTTACAAATGCACATGTGATTGTGCTGGTATTAAAAAGATTGATAATCAAGAATGTGTGGATTATTGTTTCAACGCTCCAAAACTTTTGTTGTGCTCTAATTGGTGTTTACTGTGACAATGGGGGTTAGTTCCTAAGGGAAAATCCTCTTTGCACTACAAGTGCAGTTTCAAGTGCACTTGTAGTGGAAAGTGTCTTTGCCTTTAGTAAATAACACCCAACAGTGCTTTTTAATGTTACACAATCATGCCATTTTCAGGACTCACCACATTTCTGTCAGGGTCAGTTAAAAGAAACACAAGCAGTAAATGTCAAAGGTTTTAGTAGTTAAAATGATTTTTTATTTGAAAAATGTTTCAGACATTGTCTGGCATATTGATGGCCCCCCTACCCGCAAAGTATTCAAGGTATCTAAGACGGACCTCACGGGCACTCGGGGGGCAAGCCAGGATGGCCAGTTTCAAGCGCTGTCAGGGTTGGTTCATTAGGAATTCCGGCCTCAGGCCCAATTTTGCCATAAAAAGTTGTGTAGAACACAGCACGCCAGGATGATACGATTCAGTTTGCACTCCACCATGTGTATGGGTGAAAGAAATAGACGGAACCGGCTGGCCATGATTCCAAATGTGTTCTCCACCACTCTTCTGGCTCTGGCCAGCCAGTAATTAAAAACCCTCTGGTCCGGGGTGAGGGTCCTCATCGGGAATGGCTGCATAAGATGGTCCCCCAGCGCAAACGCTTCATCAGCAACGAAGACGAATGGGAGTCCTTCCACATTGTCTTCTGGAGGTGGCAATCCAAGCTGCCATTCTGGAGACGCCTGTAGAACTCCGTCTGGGCGATGACTCCACCATCAGACATCCGGCCATTCTTCCCCACGTCCACATACCGGAACTCGTAAGTAGCCGACACCACTGCCAACATCACAATACTATTGAACCCCTTATAATTATAATAGTATGACCCCGAGTTGGGTGATGGGATGATGTGGACGTGTTTCCCATCAATTGCCCCTCCGCAATTAGGAAAGTCCCACCGCTGTGCAAAGTGGGAGGCCACAGTCTGCCATTCCTGTGGGTTGGAAGGAAACTGTGGAGTCAAACAAGAAAAAAAAATTATCATTTTGCACATAAACAGGGAAAGCAGATTAGACAAACATTCTTGCCCAACATCAGTATAACATTTATTTTAGGGAGTTTTGAAAGACCAAAGTATAAGGTCCACCTATCAGATTCCCCCTCCCCCCCTCTCATGGGCCATTTCTAAAATTATAGGGGGGGAACTCTTGGACAGGTAACTCTCTCTACTTCATTGAGAGATGAATGCCTAAATAATGGGTATTACTTTGGCCAGACCCTCCTTAGTTACACTATTGACAGCCCACTGGACAGGTAAGAAGTGTCAAAATACAAAGACATAAATACACATTGTACACATTTGAGCACATTTGGAAATTCTGCTATTACCTATCAAGATAATAATAGGATACAAAAACTTTAAACCGTACCATTTGAAAGTATACAGGCAGGCCCTTGCACTACATGCTTTGGGGAATTCATCCATAAAACTGACCACAAAAGAGATGGGTATAATGTGTATGGGTTTGGCAAAGTCAACAGATAGATGATTAAGGATACATAGAGAATTGGTATCAGCTGACTTAGCAGTTGGGGGGAGGGAGGGTTCCAAATGAATTGGGGATCCCAAAAAAAAGCCTCTGGCACTCTGCCTGAATTTAAAGCACACATCACATTTGTAAACATTTTAGGGGGTATTTAGGGTAAAGCACTACTATGGAGCTGATAAAATACATTGTTAAGTGACTACATGAGGTGAATATAGGGCCAGGAGACCATGCTGGGGAGGTAAGTGAAGGCAAATATGTATTAAGGACAAAAAAAATAATTACATAAAAATCCAGCATGCATGAGGACAAAGGGGACATTCACAGCATATTCCAATCATGGTAATTAGGGAATGAGGAAGAAATACAATATATTATCAAACATTAAATACAATAAAATGTGATGTTAAAGGATAAAAATCCTACCTTAATATAGTCCTTCTGCAGGACCTGGATGATGGCAGAACAGGTCTCTGGGATAATGATCCCCAGAGCCTGGGGGGAGATGCCTGTCGAGAACTTGAGGTCCTGCAGGCTTCTCCCCATCGCCAAGTACTGCAGGGTGGCAACTAGCCTCTGCTCCGGAGTGATGGCTTGCCTCATGCAGGTATCCTGCCTGCTGATATAGGGGGTCAGCAAAGCCAAGAAACTGTGAAATACGGGGTCCATCATCCGGAGAAAGTTCCTGAAATCGTCAGGATTATTCTCACGGAGCAAAGCCATATGACAGAACTGGTCACGCTGAAGTAACCAATTCTTGGTCCATGAACTCCTCCCCACCCTGTTCATGGACTGGGCTTGTGTCAAGGTAAGGACCCCAACACCAAGCCCCCGCACAGCACGAACTCTACGAGGAGTACGTATACGCAACATGGCTAGAAAACGGTCGGCTGCTCAGAACAGAGTAATAGAACTCACTGAAGAACAGCAAGGCCTGTGAAGAGCGACCTGAAAAAACAGCAACGAGCGGACAAGATCGCACAGAGAACTCCAATACGAACTGACTGCACGCACTGAAGAACAAACCCACAAGCACAAACTGAACAGCAGAAAACAATCTGAAAACCACGAGTCTGAAAAAGCGCAAATCGTCTCTCACCAAACTTTTACTAACACGAGATTAGCAAAAGGAGCCCAAAGGGTGCCGCGCTTGGTTCAGACCTGCCCTTTTCTAGTCTCGTCGTACGTGGTGTACGTGACCGCGTTCTTGGCGATCGGAAATTCCGACAACTTTGTGCAACCGTGTGTATGCAGAACAAGTTTGAGCCAACATCCGTCGGAAAAAATCCATGGATTTTGTTGTCGGAATGTCCGATCATGTGTACGGGGCATTACAGATCGGCGAAAATGTATGGGCAAAAGACAATATGAATGAGCCGGCCGGCTTCCAAACAGCCCGTAGCTTCCGGGACTGAACGTGCAGCGGTGACGTCAGGACATGGCTCCTCCTCCCTACGTCATTTCGTCACTAGCGGACGTGGTCACGGGATACGGTCGGCGTCCTGACGTACCGCTTATATAGATTATCAACCCCGCCTCGCTCTTGGTCTCGAGCCAGGAAACATTGGGCGCCATCCCACTTAAGGGAAAAACTAAGGGCAAATATATCAATATGCCTAAAGAGCCCATATTATGGATAAAAAGCCTAAATAAAATTAAACACATAAGAAGCCAAATACACATCAAAACATTTTGTAGGTGTTTGGAGAGCATCAGATGTGTAACTTAAGGGAATAAAAAATATTAATTAATAAAATATAATACCAAATAAAAATACATAGCTGCAAAAAGGCCTACTGACACTGCGAATGCAGTGTAGGGAACGGTAACTGAAAATTGGCTAGCTTGCCTTGCATTCGCAGTGTCAGTAGGCCTTTTTGCAGCTATGTATTTTTATTTGGTATTATATTTTATTCATTAACCACTTCAATACCCGCGTATAGTCAAATGACGGCCGCAGATGGGATCGTCCTGGGCTTCCCGGCCGTCTAGGGGGCACGCGCGCGCCGGCCACGTTGCTTGGGACCCGGTGCGTGTGTCCGGCTGCCGCGATTGCCCATTTACCGAGCAGGACCGTGGATCTGTGTGTAAACACACAGATCCACGTCCTGTCAGGTGAGAGGAGACCGATTTGTGTTCCCAGTACAGAGGAACACCGATCGGTCTCCTTCCCTTGTGAGTCCCCACCCCCTACAGTTAGAATCACTCCCCTAGGAAACACATTTAACCCCTCGTGTCCCCCTAGTGGTTAACCCCTTCCCTGCCTGTCACATTGTACAGTAATCAATGCAATTTTATAGCATTGATCGCTGTATAAATGTGAATGGTCCCAAAAATGTGTCAAAAGTGTCCGATGTGTCCGCCATAATGTCGCAGTCACGAAAAAAATCGCAGATAGCCGTCATTACTAGTAAAAAAAAAAAAAAAAAATATTTTTTAAAAATGCCATAAATCTATCCTGTATTTTGTAGACGCTATAACTTTTGCGCAAACCAATCAATATACGCTTATTGCAATTTTTTTTTACCAAACATATGTAGAAGAATACGTATCGGCCTAAACTGAGGAAAAAAATTTTTTTTTTTTTAAATTTGGATATTTATTATAGCAAAAAGTATAAAACTTTGTGTTTTTTTTCAAAATTGTCGCTCTTCTTTTGTTTATAGCGCAAAAAATAAAAACCGCAGAGGTGATCAAATACCACCAAAAGAAAGCTCTATTTGTGGGGAAAAAAGGACGTCAACTTTGTTTGGGTACAGCGTCGCACGACCGCGCAATTGTCGTTCAAAGTGCGACAGTGCTGAAAACTAAAAATTGGTCTGGGAAGGAAGGGGGTGAAAATGCCCTGTATTGAACCGGTTAATATTTTTTATTCCCTTAAGTTACACATCTGATGCTCTCCAAACACCTACAAAATGTTTTGATGTGTTTTTGGCTTCTTATGTGTTTAATTTCATTTAGGCTTTTTATCCATAATATGGGCTCTGTAGGCATATTTGCCCTTAGTTTTTCCCTTAAGTGGGATGGCGTCCAATGTTTCCTGCCTCGAGACCAAGAGCGAGGCGGGGTGGATAATCTATATATAAGTGGTAGGTCAGGACGCCGCCCGTATCCCGTGACCACGTCCGCTAGTGGCGAAACGATGTAGGGAGGAGGAGCCACGTCCTGACGTCACTGCTGCACGTTCAGTCCCAGAAGCTACGGGCTGTTTGGAAGCTGGCCGGCTCATTCATATTGTCTTTTGCCCATACATTTTCGCCGATCTGTAAGTGTCCATTTGTCTTGTATTTATTCCATTAAATGTTAAAGGATTTACGCTATGTGGAGCACTTTGTGTTTTTTTGGTGATCACATTGCCCTGCTGAGATTTGTGCTGACGATCCCCACTGACGCTGTGGTATCCGGTGCCTGCCTGTGAGATCCCGGGCTGGGGTTACAGCCACCTGCTCAGCGTGGTCCCCTGTAACACCATCGCTTTCTGGTAAGCGGCAGTGTTTTTTCCATGGTGGAGGTTTCATCTTTGCACTTGTCATTACAGTGTGGAATGTCACTACGCATCACCTTGGGATGTGTTATTTGCAATATGGACTTTTTTTCATTTTTTTAATATTACTGTTGGATAGCGACATGGTTTAATATCTTACTTCTGGTATTTCACTTGCTGTTTGACACAGCCAGGTAGGAATGAAACACATCAAAGCTTTGTGATCAGCTGTCACGGAAGAATGATGTTGGTGTGTCACCCAGTAGCAAAGCGGCACGTGTTGGGAAGCACAGCACGTTAGGACCGTTATGGACTGTTCCACAGGAGCTGGTTCTGAGGCCTATGTTGAGAGGCGCAACATGTGTTAAGACATTTATGGACTGTTCCATAGGCGCTGTTTCTGCACACATTAAAAAACACAACACGTTAAGACAGTTAAAGACTGTTCTATAGGTACTGGCTTGGAAACACATGTTGGGGAGAAAACAGTTATAGACTGTGCAATAGGAGCCGTGTCTGAAGAAGGGTGGTATGCGCCCTTTAGGCGCAAAGCGGCATATGTTGGATAGCAACATGGTTTAATATCTTACTTCTGGTATTTCACTTCCTGTTTGACACAGCCAGGTAGGAATGAAACACATCAAACCTTTGTGATCAGAAGAACAATGCCTTGGCTCAAGCCCACCTGCTGTGACATGTGCGAGTACAAGCTTCAAAGAGACCACTGCTGCCAAGATGTCTATTGAGATTTGACACAGAGCTAATAGAGACGCTGGCCCTGGGGGACAGTATAGCATGCCTCCTGGAGAATGGGCAGACATCTGAAGGGATACCTCTCGGCAATGTATATTGGATAAAAGGCAAATGGGGGTGGCTACGAAAGGGCGTGTATGTTTGAATGTAAGGGACACACAGGCTTTTGTTCTCTCTCTTTGTTGCTGAGAAGCCTGCCATAAGGTCGTCCCTCTGCTATCTTGGGACCTTGCTCTGACCGAGGGCTTGGGCCTATATTCCATGTGGCCCAGACCCCTTTTATCATCCAGAACCAGCAGAGGAAACCATGTGTGATAAGTATCTTTGATATTTCATTGTTGTTATATGTTGTAGAGATATGCTGTTAGTATAGTGTGTTTTGATTGTAAGCTATGTAACATTGTAATACCCTTTTAGTACTTTTATGATAGTTTCCTAACTCCTTGGGAAATAAAATAAGATATTGTTTTACTAGCAGCACCGTGTGTTTGGTTTCATAGCTAACCTGGTATTATTGTGATATTAACAATAGCGTGTGCTCAGAGTTTAATAGACCAACTAATTATAGGGACTAGACAAATTAATACACAGATATAATATTAATAACATTGTTTACTTCAATTACATATGCAATTCTTTTGTTTTTTTTTACTGCACAAGAATGTTTATGGACATTCTTAATTGAACTTCCTCTACATTTGCAAGTTTTTCTGATTGCATTTGTTTTTTGTATATTTATAGCATTTCAATTTGCACTTTAAATATTTTCACTTACTATGTAGTATCACCACTGTGATTTGTGGTACCTAGCACTGGGAGCCCAATACCACCTTTTTCTACTAGCGCGACTTTTGTTCTGTAATTCTGATTCGTGTCGTATAACACTTTGTAGTTACAGCTCCACTTATATACCTTATTTGTTAACGCAATATTTTTTATATACTAGTTTATCCCATCCTCTATATTTTTTATGAATAATTAAAGCAGAACTGGTCTCACGACAGATCCTTGGGGGACCCCACTTACCACACCGGACCGTTCAGAGTATTGGCTATTTATCACCACCCTTTGGACCTGCCCCTGAAGCCAGTTTTCAAACCAGGTACTCGCCCTATGGTCCATGCTGACAGACCTCAGTTTGTTAAGTAAACGTTTGTGGGGAACTGTATCAGATGCCCTTACAAAATCCAGATACACCACATCCACAGGCCTTTCTTTATCTAGATGGCAGCTCACTTCTTCATAGAACGTTAATAGATTGGTCTGGCAAGAACGATTCTTCATGAATCCGTGCTGATGATTCATTAATGATACCGTTTTTATTACTAAAATTTTGGATATAGTCCCTTATCTAATAAAATGAGAAATAGTCAAACAAACCCGCTTGATACGTCTCCCTCAGTGATCATGGAATCTTACACTAGTGATTCAAAACATCATAAGCAGCCACTATAACAATAAATCAATAAATCCAAAAAATATGTTACAGAAAACACTATAACATTAGTAGTGCTAATCAACTAAAATATAAATGCTAATTGTGATAATAAAGTCCAATTTGTGGATATACTGTTAGTGATATTATGTCCATCAAGCCAAGTTCATACGGGGTTAAATCCAGTTGATTACCATCACCACACCGCGTGTGAAATGCTCCCCCAAGGTAATGAACTTACCAGACAATAGATGTTACGCTTGTATTTTAACAATCACTGTCAGCAAGCACTGCGTCTCTCCATCCGATTTAATTCAGATCAGATAATTAAGAGCAGCAAGATCCCTTATCCCCGCAATTAGCTTACATACAGTACTATCCATGTTAGGCTGACTGGTCTGTAGTTTCCAGAGATATATCTTGGCCCTTTTTTAAATATTGGTACCACGTTGCCTTCTCTCCAACCAGCTGGTACCATTCCAGTCAGTAAACTGTCCATAAAAATTAGGAACAATGGTCTAGCTATCACCTGGCTGAGTTCCTTAACCACCTCAATACAGTGCACTTACACCCCCTTCCTGCCAAAGTGCTTTCAGCGCTCTCACAGTTTGAATGACAATTACTCAGTCATGCAACACTGTACCCATATAAAACTTGTGTCCTTTTTTCACACAAATAGAGCTTTCTTTTGGTGGTATGTAATCACTAGTGGGGTTTTTTATTTTTTGTGCTTTAAATAAAAAAAGACAATAAATGTTGTGAAAAAAATGCCTTTTTTTGTTTCTGTCATAAAATTTTGCTAATTAGTAATTTTTCATCATAAATTTTGGCCAAAATTTATACTGCTACATATATTTGGTAAAAATAACCCAAATTAATATATATTATTTGGTCTTTGTGAAAGTTAGAGAGTCTACAAACTATGGTGCCAATCACTGAAAATTGTTCACACCTGATCAGGCCTTCAGTACATCAGGTGAATCTCATTTCTTTAGACGCTAACAAGTCAGGAAAGTACAAATACCCCCCAAATTACCCCTTTTTAGAAAGTAGACATTTCAAGGTATTAGATAAGTAGCATGGTGAGTTTTTTTAAGTTGTAATTATTTTCCCACAATTCTTTGCAAAATGAAGATTTTTTTGTACAAAATTGTCAAATTATCAGGTTATTTCTCACACACAGCATATGCATACAACAAATTACACCCCAAAATACATTCTGCTACTTTTCCCGAGTATGGAGATATCACATGTGTGAGACTTTTACACAGCCTGGCCACATATAAAGGACCAACATTGAAGTAGCACCTTCAGGCGTTCTAGGAGCATAAATGACACATCTAATTTCATTCCTACCTATCACACTTTTGAAGGTCCTTGACCACCAGGACAATGGAATTACCCACAAAATGACCCTATTTTGGAAAGCAAACACCCCAACGTATATTCTATGAGGCATGGGCTGCAAATAGGTACTCTGATGGGCTGGAGACAGGTACTCGGGTAACTTGATGAACTGCAGACAGGTACTCGGGTACTCTGATGGGCTGGTGACAGGTACTCAGATGGACTGCGACAGGTACTCGGGTACTCAGATGGACTGTGACAGGTACTTGGGTACTCTGATGGACTGTGACAGATACTCAGGTACTCTGATGGACTGAGACAGGTACTCGGGTACTCTGATGGACTGTGACAGGTACTCATATGGACTGAGTGGTACTCAGATGAACTGTGACAGGTCCTCTTTATTGGGGGGGCAATCAGTGTGATTGGTGTACACTGTAAGCGTAAACAAGATGTTACCGCAATCTCCTTCTCACACACGATCAGTGTGTGAGGAGGAGAACCCGGTAACATCTCGTTACCGCGGTTTGTTGACATTTAGTGATCGTCTGTGAAAGGATCACAGCTGATCACGTGGTGAACAGCCGCCGGCCAATGGCTGTTTACCAGCATCGGTGATGAGCAGTGTTCCCGGGAACATGCCGCCCCCCGACGTGCGGCGCAACGCACTCGAGATCGCGCGCATGCGCCGTGCAAAGTGGGGCGGTACCACCTGTGATCGGCCGTGACTTCATCTCGGCCGATCATGTGGTAAACAGCCCTGCCCAATGGCTGTTCACCCCCCTCGGTGGCGAGCGGTGTCTCTGTGACACGCCGCCACCAATGGAACAGGGATGCGCACACACAATCACGCACATTCCCTGTTTAAATGGAAGGCCGTCATATGACGCCCTCCTAGAACGAGAGCCGCACCGCTTGGCCATCATATGATGGCCGTCGGGCGCCAATTGATTAAGGATCCTCGGGTGTAAGCCATCTGGTCCTGGTGACTTATTTATGTTAAGTTTTTCAAGACTTTTTCTGATACTGGCTTCTATTAGCCATGAGGGTACATTGTGTGACGTGTTATTACCATTACAGTCTTGGTTACTATATCCCCCCCGTTTCTTTTGTGAAAACTGAGAAGAATGCATTTAAAATCTTCTCTTTGCCTTTTGTAACCAAATTGCCTTCATCATCCTTTATACTTTCTTATGCCCCGTACACATGATCGTACATTGATCGGATATTTCGACAACAAAATCCATGGATGTTTTCCGACGGATGTTGGTTCAAACTTGTCTTTCATACACACGTTCACACAAAGTTGGTCGGAAATTTCAAACGTCAAGAACACGGCGACGTACAACACGTACAACGAGCCGAGAAAAATTAAGTTCAATAGCCAGTGTGGCTTTTCTGCTTGATTCCGAGCATGCGTAGAACTTTGTGCATCAGAATTGTGTACACACGATCGAAATTTCCGACAACGGATTTTGTTGTCGGAAAATTTGAGATCCAGATCTCAAATTTTGTGTGATGGAAATTCCTATGGAAAATGCATGATTGAGCCTACACACGGTCGAAATTTCCAACAAGGTCCCATCGAACATTTTCCGTAGGTCTATTTTAGCTGCCCTGATTGCGCTTTCATTGCTTATTGCATTCTTTGTATTGTTGGAATGCTGACAATGACCCCTCAGCCTTGTATTTTTTAAAGGACTTTTCTCTTGCTTTTATGTGCATTTTTACATTAGAGTTTAGCAACCCAGGATTAATTTTAGCTCTTTTAAACTTATTTCCTGTTAGAATGCACTGACCAATACCTTTATTTAGTATCCTCTTAAAGCACTCCCATTTTTCCTCTGTGTTCTTTGTTCCCAGGATGTTATCCCCTTTAATATCATCTACCAAAGAGTGCAGTTTAGGGATGTTGGCTCTTTGTTCAGTGTCCTTGCATTACCCTTGTGCTTCTTATTTCTGTGATTTATACTTAATCTAATTGACCTGTGGTCGCTGTTTCCGAAGTTATCCCGTATTTCCACATCCGCGATCAGGTCTGTATTGTTTGTAATCAATAGGTCTCTTGTTATCTCTTGTTGGTGCGTTCCCCAACTCACCCATGAAATTATCATTTAGGAAATGGCGAGCCTTAGATGAATAAGTGGTTTCTTCTGCCCAGTCTATATCTGGATAATTCAAATCCCCCATTATAATAACATTTCCCAGCCTTACCACCATTCCAAGCTGTGATAGGAGGTCCGCCTCCCCCTCCTCCCTCAGGTTAGGGGGCCTGTAACATACACCCGCTATTACTTTACCATTTTTTTCCTCCTTTTGGAGTTTCACCTACAAGGATTTCACCACCTCCCTATCTCCATTAGTGATGTCATCCCTCATGTTCGCTTGCACATCATTCTTGATGTACAGGCATACCAAGCTTCTGAAATTCCCACAAAATCAAAATTCCCCTAGTACATTAGCAGCTCCAGTTCTCGCATTTTATTAGCTAGACTTTTAGCATTGATATACAAGCCTCTTAATTTTATCCCATCGTATGCTATTTTCTTCTTAGTTGTTATGAAGCTGCAATTTGGATTTTTTAACTTGCTTACCTTGGGTTTTGGTACTCTAGTCACCCTAGCGCTAATGCCCCCAGTATTATCTGCTAAACCTTGCTCTATATGCTGGTTAGCTCTACATCGGGACCCCCCCCCAACAGCACAAAGCTCCTCTAAGTTTTGAGCCATCTTCTCTCCTAGCAGAGCTGCAACCTCCCCATTTAGGTGCAGTCCGTCTCTGCTAAAGTCAGTAACCGACTGAAAAGTAAGCCCAGTTGTTCAGGAAGCCGAACCTCTTCTTTCTACACCAGCTCTTCAGCCACTTGTTAATTTCCCTAATCTCCCGCTGCCTCTCTGGTGTGACTCAAGGTACAGGGTACCATTTCTGAAAATACTACCTTGGAGGTCCTACTCTTCAATTTAGCGCCCAAGTCCCTGAAATCATTTTTTAGGACTCTCCATCTTCCTACAACTTTGTCATTGGTGCCCACGTGTGCCATGACAGCTGGGTCCTCCCCAGCCCCACCCAATAATCTGTCTACCCGATTCACAATGTGCTGAACCCGAGTGCCCGATAAACATACAGTTCGGCGCTTACGGTCTTTGTGACAGATTGCTCTGTCTTCTAATAATTGAATCCCCTACTACCAGGATCTGTCTTTCTTTAGCCTTACCCCCGCCCTCACTGGTGGAGTTTTTCCCCTGGCAGCTAGAGGAGTCGCTCTGCTCCAAGAATGCCACTCCTTGACTAGTTTCCCCAACATCATGCAACAGGGCATACTTACTGAGATGTTCCAGCCCAGGACCGGCTACCTTGACACTTTCCCCTCTACACTGTCGGGTCACCCAACTACTCTGCACTGGTGCCTGCACTCATGTATCTCCACCTACCTCTGTGCTAGCCCGTAGCAGCACCTGTTGGATACGTTCCCCACTCGCTTTCAGGTTGGAGAGACGTCGCAGTGTTGCCAACTGCTTCCCTAGATTCAGGAGCTAGGCATCCAAGGAAACAACCTGCTTACATTTTGTGCAGCAGTATTCGCCCCTGATCGGATGCTCGAGGAATGAATACATGTCACAAGATTGCACCAAGTCGCATATCCATACCCGTTGGACATCGCACCCACTGATTTAATGGGGATACTCCTAGAGGATTTGGAATTTTACTTTGCCTGATTAACTTTTAAACTTGCTTCCTGGCTAATTTATTAGTACACTGTTACACTACTCAGTAGATCATAGCACTTCACCGTTGCTCACAGTACCCAGTACTCAGTACACACTTACTCAGCAGTAGTCAGTCACTCGCAGTTACTTAGCAGTACTCAGTCACTCGCAGTTACTCAGCAGTACTCAGTCACTCGCGGTTACTCAGCAGTACTCAGTCACTTGCGGTTACTCAGCAGTACTCAGTACAGTAGTGCACCACAATTACCATGCAGTCTTCTCTGCTTACAGTCCTGCTCATGGTATGTGCTCTTATTTACTAAACTTCCTGCACAATCAGCACATCTGAACTGTTTTACCTGCTGTCTAACACCTGGTCTGACAGCTAGGTGCTTGTAAATCACAGATTTAGCAATAGCATGTAATAACAAGCTGCAGCTAAGCAAGCTAGCAAAATATATTCGTACACTGAAAAGGCCATACAATAAAAGAAATTAATTTCAAAATTCACTTTACAAAACACTGGTTCGGTCTCATCTTGAATATGTAGTTCAGTTTTGGTCACCAGTCCTCAGGACATTGAATTAGAAAGAGTTCAGCAAAGGGCAACACAAATAAGGATGGAGGGCCTCAGCTGAGGATCAATTACATAGATTACAGTTATTTGATCTGGAGCAGAAGGGCTTAAAGCTGAATAACAGGAACTTTGTAAAAAGTGCAGTCATACTATAAGTCCAAGGAGGTGCATGTCACCTCCTGGACTTATCTGTTATTTATATCTGACAGGTTTATTGAGTTCCCAGGGGATATATTGGGGATGCAAAAAGAAGCACACAGCAGCTATGCCTATCCCTCCAATCTGCTGCCCATTCACAGCTTTTGTATTTTGTAAATGTGAGCACATAATACAACAGTTTCTGTGACTGGGCAGGAGGAGGGGAGGGGTGGGCATAGCAGCTGTATCGACTCCACACTTGAAGGAGCCAAGACCAATGCGTCCAGTGTCGGAGCTCTGGAAGTATGTAATTAGAGAGGTGACATGCACCGCTTTGGATTTAACACAAAGTTTGTCTACATTTTTTACAAAGTTGCTGAATTCCTAGAGTTTAGCTTTAAAGGGGGATATGATTACATTGTAAAAATATATCAATGGTTACTCCAGTAAAATATCCTGTAGAGGACACGCAACCATGATTTGAGGTTAGAAGAAAGGAGGTTTAACCTTAGATTGAGGGAAGGATTTATTACGGTTAGAACAGTAAAAGTGTGGACTTCCCTCCCCCAGGAAGTGGCACTAGCTTACATAGTTACATAGCTGGCGAGGTTGAAAAAAGACAAGTCCATCAAGTCCAACCTGTGTGTGTGCTTTTATGTCAGTATTACATTGTATATCCCTGTATGTTAAGGTCGTTTAGGTGCCTAACAGTTTTTTTTAAATTATCTATGCTCCCTGCTGAAACCACTGCTTGTGGAAGAGAATTCCACATTCTTACCACTCTTACAGTAAAGAACTCTCTACGCAGTTTAAGAATAAATTGCTTATCTTCTAATTTTAGTGAATGGCCGCGTGTCTTTTTAATCGCAAAATAATTTTATCCCTATTGTGGGGTCACCAGTACGGTATTTGTACATTGAAATCATATCTCCTCTGAAGCGTCTCCTCTCCAGAGAGAATAAGTTCAATGCTCGTAATCTGTCCTCATAACTAAGGTACTCCAGTTCCTTTATTAGCTTTGTTGCCCTTCTCTGGACTCTCTCCAGTTCCAGCACATCCTTCCTGAGGAATGGTGCCAGGAACTGGACGGCATACTCCAGGTGCGGTTGGACCAGAGTCTTGTAGAGTGGGAGAATTATCGTTTTATCTCTGGGGTAATCCCCTTTTTAATGCATGCCAATATTGTGTTGGCTTTGCTTGCAGCAGCCTGGCATTGCATGCCATTGCTGAGCCTATCTACTGGGAACCCCCAAAGTCCTTTTCCATCCTAGATTCCCCAGAAGTTCTCCCCCTAATAAGTGGATTGCATTCATATTTTTGCCACCCATATGCGTAATTTTACATTTTTCTGCATTAAACCTCATTTGCCATGTAGTTGCCCACCCCATGAATTTGTTCAGATCTTCTTCCAAGGTTTCTTGGAATTTCTGCAGAGAAATTATTGCCCTGCTTAGTTTAGTATCGTCTGCAAATATCGAGATTGAGCTGTTTATCCCATCCTCCAAGTCGTTTATGAATGAATTAAATCGGATTGGTCCCAATACAGAACCCTGGGGGACCCCCACTTTCCACACCGGACCATTCCGAGTAATCCTCATTTATCAATACCCTCTGAACTCGCCCCAGTAGCCAGTTTTCAATCCATGTACTCTCCCTATGGTCCATGCCGACAGTTTGTACAGTAAACATTTTCGGGGAGCTGTATCAAATGCCTTTGCAAAATCCAGATGTATATAATCCCTTATCATCCCCTCCAAGAGCTTACAAACTATTGATGTTAAGCTAACTGGTCTGTAGTTTCTAGGGTTATATCTTGGTCCTTTTTTAAATATTGGTGCTACATTGGCTTTTCTCCAATCAGCTGGTACCATTACAGTCTGTAGACTGTTCGTAAAAATTAGGAACAATGGTGTGGCACTTGACTGAGTTCCTTAAGGACCCTCGGGTGCAAGCCATCTGGTAAAGGTGACTTATTAATGTTACGTTTTTCAAGTCTATTCCTAATTCCATCCTCGGTTAGCCACAAGGGTGCTTCCCTGTGACGTGCCATGAGGATAATAGCTTAGCGTGTCCACAACTTCAAGAAACTTTTAGATGCCCTCCTGAAGCAGCAGGATATTCAGAGCCATGGGAATTGAAGAATAAAATAATACACACAGTCATAAAAAATATATACTAGGTATACCCCATTTTTTATTTATTATATATATATATATATATATATATATATATATATATATATATATATATATATATATATAAATAATGAACAACTTGCTGATCACAGTAACATACCATAAGCTGTAGATATAATAATTAATAGCAGAGGTTTTGTGACACCTGAAATAATGTCAAGGGTTCCTTCTAGGGTTGAGAAAGACAGACCTATCATCAGCTGACTTATGTATGGCTGCCTATTCCTATGTATGTTCTAACTTTGTTATATGTTTGTGCTTACTCCACTGGTATGCCATGATAAACTGTATGTCTTTTACTGTACCTAAACTCACCTATGTCTTGTTTAAACCTTAACAAATTTGACACGGGAACAGTGGCGGCTGGTGCTCAATATTTGGTGGGGGGGCAAATAAACTCCTCACTCAAGACACACATCCTGATTGGCCAGAAGGAGAAGCAGGAAGACATTTTTGAATAATAATTTGCTAATGTCACACAACTGGGTGAGTTCAGGGCGCAGTGCTCTGCGCCCTGAGCCCACCACTTTTTTAAAGCCAATTAGAGCCTCAGCCTCTTATGTGCTTGAAAAAAGAAAAAAACCCCATTGAAATCCATGTGTCCGGCACCCTGCATGTAAATTAGAGGCTGGGCGCATGGATTAGGGGGCAGCGCTGTTTTGAATCCTTGCTTCAAAACAAGGATTCAAACAGGCTTTGTTAAAGCTCTCTGAAGGCCAGTCAAAGCCCTTGTCACTAAATAAAATGGTTAGCTTACAGTTCTGTTTACACTTTGCTTTTGCTTTGCATTGCTGCGGCTTCACTTCAGAAATGATACCCCATGTTGTTTTAGTGGTGCTTCAAAGCGTCTTCAAAGCCTCCATAGAAGTCTATGGCAAAGCTTGCTTGAAGCATCTGCAGCTTTTGAGGGGCTTTAATTTCTTTGTTTTGGAGAAATTGCAGGTATGAGATATCCACACACAGGGCATCTGCCAAGCTTCAACAAAGCTTCAAAAGAGCATCACTGAAGCATCCCTAAAGCTTTACCGAAGCATCAAAGCACCACCAAAGCATCAAAAACACATTATAAAAGTGTGCTAAAGCCGAAGCAAGTCTAAATGAGCCCTTAAAGACAATGAAAGTGCTTTTTGGCCTCCTGAAAACATTTTTTTAATCACTTGCTGCCCAGCGTACATACATATACAGCCTTGGCAGCAAGCAGTTATTCAAGGATAATGTTTGTATCCTGGCACTGTTTTTAAAGATGACGCTCTGCTTTCCTGTTAAAAGGAATTGAGTGACATTACAGCCATTCCCTGATCTCCTCTGTGACTAATGAAGTCAGAAGCGACAAGGATTTCAGCACTTCCAGTTTCAGTGCTGTCATTTATTGGCTGGTACAACCAGGAAAGCGTCTGATGAAACATGATCTATGTTTGATCAGATGCTTTGAAATAGTACCTTTTCACTGCTCAAAGGCGTTTGTTCACCCCTTGTAATGGCAATAAAGGTTAAATGGAAAAAAAAATGAATAAATAAAAAATAAGGGAAAAGCACTCCCGTTCTATGTGTGCAAATGTACATGTAGGCCTGGGACAAATATGTAAACAGTGATTGCACCACACATCTGAGGTATAGCCGCAAAGAGAGTGACAGCAATAATTATAGCACCATAGTTTAAGTTTAACTCTAAACTGGCAACCTGTAAAGGCTTTGAAAGCATTGCCTATGGACAATTTTAGGTATCATAGTTTGTCACCATTTCACAGTTGTGCGTAATTTTAGATGTTTGGAAACTATTTACTCAACGCCACATCATCCATTATATTTTACCTAAAAAAGAATGTGGGTATTATATTGTATTTGTGTGCACTAAATTAATTAGTGAGTATTTTTTCCTGACAACTTGCATTTGGTAAATGGCTGCATAATTATCGTGTGACACAAAAAAAAAATCGCAACAGCCACCATTTTATTCTTCTGGGCCTCTGCTTTTTTAAAAATAAATAGCGTTTGGGGCTTCTAAGTAATTTTAAAGCAAAAAAAAAAAAAAAAGATTGTAACATGCATGTGAAAATTTTTTAAATTGCCCTTATAGGCAAGTGGTTAAAATGTGTTACTTCCCTTTCCTGCTGTGTGGTCATAAATTATACAAATAACAAATTGTTAATTATTTTACTAAATAAAAAAGATGTTTATATCTTTTTACATTTAAACATTACAGCTTCAGTCACTCCAAGGCTCACTGGATGAGATTCAACATAAACCAAAGACTGAAAGTCATGATGTACACAGCCTTTTTTCAAATGTATACTTTCATCTTTACACTTAAGTAATGCTTCTTTTTCATGACTGACTTCAGTAGTTTGAACGGATTTAAAATAAACGTTTTTCTTCAAATTATAGTGAAGATTTTGACTGAGCAGTAATACAATCACTCCTCCAATACGTAGGACTCTGTAAATAAAAAATAAAGAGTGCAAAGGTTAAAAAATAATAGGTTAAAAAATAATAAAGTGACCAATAGATTTTAGAATAGGTTCAAGAACATGTTAGAAATGTATTGGCTGCAACTATATTGGCCTCTTTTGAAAATGCTATATGCCCTGATATTCTACAGCTTCAATACACTAAGGCTAGCCATACATGTTTATATTTATGTTGTTCAGATCTGTAAGCTGAATGGGAGAAATCACTAAGCAGTGTAGATAGAGGAATCTCCCCTGCCAATTGTATACAAACAACATCCATCAACATCTGATTGGATGCAGTCATTGTTAGGCAAACACGTTTTTCACCTGCTTCCATTGACTTTGCAATTGTAGTTTGTTGAGCTGCGTAGTGCTGAAAGGGCCACTCAACTTTTGGCCGATTCAGTAGGAATTAACCAAAATTCAAGTTACATACCTGGAAAAAGTAAAGAGATGAAGAATTACAACTTCTCTAACTTATTTACTCTGGATTTGTTCTGGGACTGTGATTGAGAAATACCTGACCCAGAAAAATAGGATTTTTGTACTCACCGTAAAATCCTTTTCTCTGAAGTTCATTGATGGACACAGCATCTTCATCTTGACCTTAGGGTTATATCGCCCCTTTAGGATAGGACTAAGCAGAAAGTGTTAAAAACAGCAACACTTGCACAGTACCGCCCAGGGGGCGGTCCTACTGGCTATAACCCCTCACACTGCATACAGCAGCTCAGTTCGTCAAAAGCAGTACAAACATAAACAGGAGGGGTGCGTGGTGTGTCCATCAATGAACTTCAGAGAAAATGATTTTACGGCGAGTACAAAAATCCTATTTTCTCTCTCGTTCATTGACGGACACAGCATCTTCATCTTGACCTTAGGGAAGTCCCCAAGCAGTGTCAAAGAAACGAGGGGTGGGAACAGCAAGAAAATAACTCCACCCATAACAACCAGAGCTCCTCAACGGAGGAGTTGCAACCTTAAAAAGCCGCCTGCAAAACCTTGCGGCCGAAGCAAGCATCCGAAGATGCGCTCACATTAACCTTGTAAAATTTTGTGAAAGTGTGAATGGACGACCAGGTCGCCGCCTTAAACACCTGGGAAACAGACGCTTGATGTCGGAAAGCCCAAGAGGCACCAATTGCCCTGGTAGAATGTGCCGTGACAGGAAAGGGAGGCACCCTCCCCTTTATGGCATAAGCCTGAACCACAATCTGATCCACGGAGAAATGGAGGCCGATGAGACCACCAGTCCCTTCTTCGGACCAGCCATCGATACAAACAGCGAGTCCCACCTCCGAAAAGGAGCCGTAGCAGACAGATACACCCACAGTGCCCGGACCACATCCAAGGAATGCAGCACTGCTTTATCCTTGTGTAGGATCAAGTAGGGAGACTTGCAATACATGGCCGCCAACTCAGAAACCCTCCTGGCAGATGTAATAGCCACTAGAAAGACTACTTTCTGAGAGAGTGTCAATAAGGGGATCTCCCTAATGTTTTCAAACGGCAGTTTCTGAAGCACCGAGAACACCAGATTCAAATCCCACGGAGGTAGCGGTGGTCGAACCGGAGGGGCCACATCGAAACCCCTGAACAAACGTACTCACCAATGAATGAGTCGCCAAGGGTCGCTAAAAAAAAAGACAGCCAAAGCTGATATCTGCCCCTTGATGGTGCTTAATGCAAGTTTCTGATCCACTCCTCACTGTAAAAACAGCAGGATCCTCGAAATCGAGTATGTGCATGGACGCCACCCCATCTCCTCACACATGGAGATGTAGGCCTTCCACGTACGATGATAAATCTTCCGAGAAGATGACTTCCGTGCCCTCAGCATAGTGGATATTACTGAATTGGACAGACCTCGGTCCCTTAGCACCTGGCTTTCAACAGCCATGCCGTTAAAGCCAATGACGGTAAAGCAGGATGAAGTATTGGACCTTGCGAGAGAAGGTCCTCTCGCATCGACAGTCGCCAAGGAACATCCGCCACCATTCGTACTATGTCAGCGTACCACGGACGCCGAGGCCAATGTGGGACAATCAGAATTACCGGAATCCCCTCGGCCTCCACTCTGCGAAGCAGACGTGGTAGAAGTTTGAGTGGGGGAAAAGCATAAGTCAGCCGATAATGCCCCCATGGAGCCACCAACGCGTCTGCCCAGGGATCTTTTGACCTGGCCACAAACCTCTGTACCTTCTGATTGAATCAAGAAGCCAGGAGATCCACATCTGGCGTGCCCCACCTTCGGCAAAGGAGCCGAAAATACATCCGGATGTAGCGACCATTTCCCTTGGTCCAGCATCTGACGACTTAGGTAGTCCGCTTGCCAGTTTTCTAGGCCCGGAATGTACACGGCCGACAGAGCCAGCACGCGCCGCTCTGGCCACCGCAGGATGTGAGCGACCTCCAATGTTGCAGCCGAGCTCCTTGTTCCTCCTTGATGGTTGGCATACGCCACCGCCGTGGCATTGTCCAACTGGATCCTGACCAGACGCCCCTGCAGCCTCTGTGATCATGTGGAGAGGCACCGCCTGATTGCCCGAAGTTCCAGCACGTTGATCGGGAGGCGGGATTCTTCCTGGGTCCAGTAACCCTGGGCTGACTGTATGCCCCAAATTCCCCGCCAACCGGTCAGGCTGGCGTCCGTTGTGATCATCGTCCAACGAAGAGGAAGGAATGACTTCCCAGGCCGAAGGGCCGGCGACCTCAGCCACAAGAGCAAGGAAGCCCTGACTAGCTGGCTCACCAGAATTTGACAATCCAGGGACAACGGAGATTTGTCCCATTTGGACAGGATCTCCTTTTGCAAGACTCGAATGTGGAATTAAGCATACGGTACCGCCTCGAAAGTGGCTACCATGAGACCCAGGACTCGCATGCAAAAACGCAGCGACGACCACCTGCGGGACACCAACAACTTCACCGCAGCTTGAAGAGTCTGCAGCTTGTCCGAAGGGAGAAAGACTCTCGCCTCTGAGGAGTCCAGAAGCAGGCCCAGGTACTTCAGGCTTTGAGTCGGCACCAACACCGACTTCTGTAGGTTCAGTACCCAACCAAACTCCCAAAGAGTTTGCATAGTGATTGCCACATCCTCCCTTAATTCTGAGGCGGAAGCTGCTCTCAGAAGGAGGTCGTCCAGGTAACCCACAATTGCGATCCCTCGCTGCCGTAGCAAAGCCAAAATTGGGGCTAGCACCTTGGTGAAGACCCTTGGTGCCGAAGCCAGGCCAAAAGGGAGAGCTACAAATTGGTAGTGCTCGTCCCCGACCGCAAATCACAGAAACCTCTGATGCTTGATGCATATGGGGACATGCAAGTATGCGTCCTTGATGTCCAGGGATACCAGAAAATCCCCCTGATGGAGTGCAGCGACCACTGAGCGAACTGATTCCATCCTAAACCTTTGTACTCTCACAAAGCTGTTGAGGGCCTTGAGGTCCAGGACCGGACAGACCCCTTCCTTCTTTGGGACTACAAACAGATTGGAGTAGAATCCCTGAAACCTTTCCGGCGTCGGTACAGGTACTATCACCCCGCACAACAGCAGGTCCTGTACTGCCCCGAACAGGGCTTCCCGACGAGCTGGAAGAAGATGAAGGTTGAAGGGAAAAAATCTGTTTGGTGGACAAGAAACTCTATCTTGTATCCTGATGAAACCAATTCGCAGACCCACTGCTCGGAAAGTAGGGAGGTCCACCGGGCTGCAAACTCCTGATGGCGACCCCCTACCTGCGAGTCGGACGGGGGCAAACCTTCATGCGGTAACAGATTTGCTCGCAGGCTTGTTTGGCTTGCGAAACCAGGGATGCTTTTGTCCCTCAGCAAGCACCTTGTCGGACTGGGAACGCTTACCTGCCAACCCGGGCGGATGAAAAATCCGCTTCTGAGCAAAAAAAGAGGCCCCTTGCCTATGGCGTGGCTCCTTACCTTACCTGGACTGTGGGAGCAACATACTCTTACCCACAGTAACATTCTTAATAATGTCATCCAGCAAGGCTCCAAATAGCCTCTCTCCCTGGAAAGGCAAGTCCACCAGTGCTTTCTTAGATGCCTGGTCCACAGACCAGAATTTCAGCCAAATCAGGCGACGTAGCACTACTGCTTATACAGAGGCTCTAGAGAGCAAGGGGGCCGTACCTAAGTCCGCATCACAGACATACTTAAGGCCCTGCACCAACTGGTCCGCCAGCTCCACGTAGACCGGGGAAGCCTGTTGCTTCTCCAACTCTCGGTGCAACAATTTTGCCCATTCAGTAAGCGTCTGTGACACCAGGGCCGTAGCTAACACTGGCCGCAATGCTGACCCCACCACCGTAAACATGGACCGGGCAGCCGCCTCGGCACTTCTGTGGGCAGGGTCCTTGAAAGCAGGAGTCCCTTCCACCGGAATCGCGGTTACCTTATTTAGCATGGATACCAGGGGGTCAACAATCAGAGATGTCCATTTCTTCAGGAAACTCTCCTCAAAGTGGTAACGCACCGCCATGCGTTTCGGGACTCAAAAGACCCGCTGCGGTTTTCTCCACTCCTTGTAAATAAACTTATCAAAATAAGTTGGGTAAGGAAACACCTTAGCTGTGCGGGCCGGCTTGTGGGACCTGAAAGGGACCGACACCTCTGTAGATGCCCCCCTGCCGTATCCTATATCTTTAGGGTATCCCGCACCGCTGTATTAAGTGCTCCTACAAGCGCCTTTTCCTGCGCTGACCCGGACACATGGTCATCCTCACTGTCCGAACGGTCCTGGTCTGCATCCTCTGAAACGTTAGAACAGGGCCCGCCTGTCACAGCGGGACCCGAGTCTGAATCAGAGCTTTCCCCAGAAGACGGTGGGGGGAGGGGGCGTTTTTACCCCCTTTACGCCCGCACGCCGCTTTCACCCTGGCAACAAAGGCTTCCCGGACCACCGACAGAGCGTCCATAGGCATTGCAGGGGAACCAGTTGCAATAACAGGGATGTCTGGGGAAGAAGCGCCAGCTTCCGACGCCATGCTGACCCACACTCGCCTGTCACCACTTAGGGACCTAAGGTAAGTCACACAAAACGTCCACCCTGCTAGCTGCCAGAGACTGAGGGAGACCCCGCAGGACTCACCACCCTGACCCAGGTACTGCGCTGTGCTGCTGCTGTCTGCTCTCCCCTGTGTCATCCCGTGTCAGCAAAACTACCTAAGGCTACTAGAAAATGGCTGCCGGCCGCCTCAGCAAAAACGTCCGAAGGCACCGAGAAAATGGCCGCCGAACTTCCAGAGAATGGCTGAAAGGCAAAAAACTGGCCACGGCCCCAGGAAAATGGCCGCAGAGTGCGCAGCGGGCTCCCCACATGACAAACACCCCACCGTGGCCCAGAAACAGGGAAGAGGATGAGCGGACCCCCAACACCCAGCCCAGCCCCCTGCCAGGACCCAGAGCCCCCCGGAGGACCCTCGGCCAGGTACATGCACCGCACCCCCATGTGCCCAGTCACACAGTGATTGCATGGGGAGGAAGGAAGGGACAGGGAGAGAAGAAAGAGAGTGAGAGACCCCCTAGTGGAACCATACTTACACCTCCTGCAGGGACTGCTGGATGCATTCCACAGACAGACCCATCACCCGAGCAGTATGGGATGGCTGTCGGCCATGGCACACTGTGACACAGACAGCAGTAGCCCGGTCATACGTGTGCCTCGGAGCATATAGCTCACCGGCCGCCCCTGGATCAGACGGGGCATGTCGTGGCCGACCCAGAGTGTAGCTAGGGCCTGCTCACGCTCAATGGCCAGGCTGGGGAGACTACCAGGATCTATATTATCCAGCCTGTCACCCAGCCTGGCTGCTGATTGTGGATCACAGGAATCAAAAATGTAGAAAAAAGAAAAAAATTCCCAGGACCAATGGTCCCACCGGGAGCCAGGTCCTTCTCCTACACAGAAAAAAACTGAGCTGCTGGATGCAGTGTGAGGGGTTATAGCCAGTAGGACCGCCCCCTGGGCGGTACTGTGCAAGTGTTGCTGTTTTTAACACTTTCTGCCTAGTCCTCTCCTAAAGGGGTGATATAACCCTAAGGTCAAGATGAAGATGCTGTGTCCGTCAATGAACGAAAGAGAAATATAGAAGCAGACCAGCGCTGTCATC
The DNA here is from genome assembly GCF_042186555.1 of Aquarana catesbeiana. Taxonomy (NCBI): domain Eukaryota; kingdom Metazoa; phylum Chordata; class Amphibia; order Anura; family Ranidae; genus Aquarana; species Aquarana catesbeiana. The sequence continues at coordinate 486,216,578 of NC_133327.1, read as the reverse complement.
ATTTTTATTATGATAGGTATTGTAGGGGCAGATAGTTTCATATAAGCTAATTAGGGCAAATTTGTTTTTCAAGACTTAGGTTAGATAGAGATATTGGGGTTGATTTACCAAAGGCAAATAGGATGTTCACTTTGCAAGGGAGTATGCCAAATAACTTGTCGAACATGTTGAAATTTCACTTTATGAAGAACACCCAGTCACATGCAAGAAAAAAAAAACAGCATTTTCGCGTGAACATAATTGGATGATAGAAGTTAACAAAGCTTCACCTGACTCACTAAGCTCTGGGGAAAAACACGAAACATAGGCAGCCTTTTTGCCTGTAGTAAATCAACCTCATTGTTTTTTTATTTGATATATATGGAACCTTGATATTTAAAATTGTATTAACTAAATTTAACAGTTTGACCTTTCAAAACACCTGGATGCTATCTACAATCTTTACAAGACCTGTAAGCAGAGAGCAAACGTCCAAATCAATATGTTAGCAACTACACTGGCAAGCTTTTGAGAGCATGCATCCCCTATAACACTACTCCACTCCATAAGTCAGTTTTGTAGCAAGCAATGCAACAAGGAGAGTTTAGAGTGGGTGGCCTGTGTACTCCAAGATGGAGTCAAGATCCAAGATGGATTAAACTGAGATGGAGTCAGCAATCCGGTAAAAAAACTTGTGGTGGCCACAGTTATGCACCAGTTATACGTTCATTCATTTGGCTTTGGATTAATAAGGTAGTAGCACCTTACTTTTTTTTTTTGCTTTAGCCCACTTAAAAATATGGAGTTTCCAGGTTCAACGCATCCGGAAAGTATTCAAGGCACTTCACGTTTTCCACATTTTGTTACATTACAGCCTTATTCCAAAATGTATTAAATTCATTATTTTCCTCAAAATTCTACCAACAATCCCCATAATGACAACGTGAAAGAAGTTTGTTTGAAATCCTTGCAAATTAAAAAAAAAAAAAAAATCACATGTACATAAGTATTCACAGTGTAAGTAGGGAAATTACTGTGTTTACCACAAAGTACAATGTGACAAATTGAGTATATGTGAGGATAAAAAGTGTAGCGCTATTAAACGATACCATAGGTAATGGAGGTATCTAAAATTGAACAACATATAGGTGAATGTGAATGAATGTACTAAAAAAAACAATAATGAATTATAGTACAATATAGTGCATCTCAACAAAAAAGATACAATTCAATAAGTACAAATGAATGCAAGATAAGACATTGAAGTGCATATGAAATAGGTGAGTGGTCACTAGAAAGTGAATGCCGCAAAAATAAGTAAAAAAAACAATCCCAAGTCCACCATATGCTAATGGAGTATCCACAAAGTGAACCAGACTGGAACAGCTGGAAAGCTGTAAACAAAGTCTATGCCTGGAGAACAAACTTTAGAGCAGTGAGCTGGAGCCAAATCCCCAGAGGTAGTGTGCATCCTTTATCATCTGAGGAGGGGAGTAGGTACTCTTACCGGAGATTGTGGACCCACGTGCCAGCGGCAGTGAGTCAATCAGGCTTAGGAACGGTAAACCGTAACTCTGGTCAGGGTCACCTAGCGATGCACTCTGCAATCCCGGCGAGGTACACGGAATTCTCACCTGACCGATGCTTGAACATGGGGGTCATAAAAAGAAAAACCGCCTCCACATGGTGTAGATCAGTGGTTATCAACTCCAGTCCTCAAGACCCACCAACAGGCCAGGTTTTATGCATTACCTTGGGGAAGATGCAGACTAGAAAACTGAAATCACTGAGCAGCAAATGATATCACCTGTGATGTATTTCAGTTATCTTGCAAACCTGGCCTGTTAGTGGGTCCTGAGGATAGGAGTTGAGAACCACTGGTGTAGATCAAATTTGAAAAAGTACCATCATCGTCAAGATGTGATCACAGGTATACTGCAATGTATGGAGCTGACTAGCAAATCCGACGCGTTTCGTCCAAGTGGACTTCAACTGGGGTATTAGCCTGCTCCTCCACATTGCGCAAAATATAGACAATAAAAATGTGATCAACAAATAAGTGATCAAATCGGTGTGGCTCCATCCACTGCGCTATAATATATTGCACATAGTGAATTGCATGTGTTCCACGCCTTCGCTTTGGGCACAAATGGGTGGAGAAACATCAGTCACATGACTCCATGCGTGACATAGAAACCTCGCTCTGGTTTATCCCCCATAGTGGGTAACATGCGTTCCACGCCTTACAATGTATGCCATTGAACTGGGCGACGCTGAACTCATAACCGCATGCGTGACAACCAAGCCTCACTCCGGTCAGACGACTTCATCCACAACCCAAATGGCATGCCGACCATGCCTATAGTTAAATAAATGCAAATAAGCAGTCAGACTAATTAACCGCTTACGGACCGCCCGCCGTCATTATACGTCGGCACTCTAAAGAGGAGTAGCATTGTTATGGCAGCAGCTAGCTGCCATAACTCCGGTATCCTCTTCTTCAGTGGGCGGTCCGCTTTAAGATAAATGTGGTCTCTATGGCGGATTTGCTGCAAGATCATGTTTTTTGGACCATATTTAAGAGGTCCTGTCATGCTTTTTTTCTATTACAAGGGGTGTTTACATTCCTTGTAATAGGAATAAAAGTGACAATTTTTTTTAACCCCTTCCCGCCGAGCATACACAGATGTGCGTACTCGGCTTTCCGGGGTTATACCAGGATGATGCCCGCAGCTGCAGGCATCATCCCAGTACCGTTGTTTAGAGCGGGCGATCGGCTATCCGAGTATAACAACCGATGCGGCTAAAAGCCATGGGCGGCTTTGTTCCAGCCTTCTCATTGTAAACGTGGAAGCGACGTCATGACGTCACTTCCTGTTTACTCGGCTGCCAATGGAGCCGGTTTTAAAAAAATACACAGTATTCAGAATCGCCGTTTTCAGCGATCTGAATACTTTGAAGTGCAAAGGAGGGATCGGGGGTCTTTTAGACCCCGATCCCTCCATAAAGAGTACATGTCACCACCTATTACTGTCACAAGGGATGTTTACATTCCTTGTGACAGCAATAAAAGTCATCAAAAAATTTTTTTTTGAAACACAATTTATAAATATCAAAATAAATAGGAAAAAAAATTTTTTTTTAAAGCGCCCCCGTCCGCGCGAGCTCACGCAGCAAAGAAAACGCATACGGAAGTCATGCCTGCATATGTAAACGGTGTTCAAATCACACATGTGAGGTATCGCCGCGATCGTCAGAGCGAGAGCAATAATTCTAGCACTAGACCTCCTCTGTAACTCTAATCTGGTAACCGTAAAAATAATTTAAAGCGTTGCCTACGGAAATTCTTAGGTACCGTAGTTTGTCGCCATTCCATGAGTGCATGCAATTATAAAGCGTGACATGTTTGGTATCTATTTACTCGGCATAACATCATCTTTCACATTATACAAAAAAATTTGGGTAACTTTACTGTTTGGATTTTTTAAAATTCATGAAAGTGTCCCTTTTCCAAAAATTTGCAATTAAAACACCGCTGCACAAATACCGTGTGATATAAAATATTGCAACAATCTCCATTTTATTCTCTAGATTCTCTGCTAAAAAATATATATAATGTTTGGGGGTTCTAAGTAATTTTCTAGCAAAAAATATGGATTTTAACTTGTAAACACCAAATTTCAAAAATAGGCTTAGTCATGAAAGGGTTAAAAGAACAAAGTAAAAATAAAAAATAAAAGGTAAAAAAAGGAAAAAAAGTTTTTTTTTTGCTAGAAAATTACTTAGAACCCCAAAACATTATATATATATATATATATATATATATATATATATATATATATATACATACACACACACACACACAGTGGGGACGGAAAGTATTCAGACCCCCTTAAATTTTTCACTCTTTGTTATATTGCAGCCATTTGAGAAAATCATTTAAGTTAATTTTTTTCCTCATTAATGTACACACAGCACCCCATATTGACAGAAAAACACAGAATTATTGACATTTTTTCAGATTTATTAACCACTTGACAACTGGGCACTTAAACCCCCCTCCTGCCCAGACCAATTTTCAGCTTTCAGCGCTCTCACACTTTGAATGACAATTACTCAGTCATGTAACACTGTACCCAAATGAATTTTTGTCCTTTTTTTCATACAAATAGAGCTTTCTTTTGGTGGTATTTGATCATCTCTGGGTTTTTATTTTTTGCGCTATAAATTAAAAAAGACCGAAAACTTTGGGAAAAAAACGCATTTTTCTTAGTTTCTGTGATAAAATTTTGCAAATTATGAATTTTTCTTCATAAATTGTGGCCACAATTTATACTGCTACATATCTTTGGTAAAAAATAACCCAAATTAGTGGATATTATTTGGTCTTTGTGAAAGTTAGAGTCTACAAGCTATGGTGCAAATCATAAAAAATTGATCACACCTGATGTACTGATGGCCTACCTCCTTTCTTGCGACCCGAACAAGCCAGAAAAGTACAAATACCCCCCAAACGACCCTTTTTTTGAAAGTAGACATTCCAAAGTATTTAGTAAGATGCCTGGTGAGCTTTTTAATATTGTCAAATCTTCATTTTGCAAAGAATTGTGGGGGAAAAAAAATTTTTTTTGTTTTTTTCCCCCCACAAAATTGTCATTGTAATAGGTTATTTCTCTCACATGGCATGTGTATACCACAAATGACACCCCAAAATACATTCTGCTACTCCTTCTGAGTATTACGATACCACATGTGTGGGACTTTTTAACAGCCTAGCCACATAGAGAGGCCCAACATGCAGGGAGCACCATCAGGTGTTCTAGGAGCATAAATTACACATCTAACTTGTTGACTACCTATTACACTTTTGAAGGCCCTAGAGCACCAGGACAATGACACGTGACACTGACGTGGCACTGATGACAGATTCATATATTCACTATCACTATTTATTGTGTTTTGTTGTTTTTTCACTAATACCTTTCCAGCGCCACACTTTGTTGTTCCTTATATATCCACAATAGTCAGATTGTTGTGTTGGCTGCTTCACTTTTTTCCCCCCTTTTTTCAATGAGAGCTGACGCAGCATTTCCCAAACATATTCTTACACTGATGACAGATAGCACTGATACGTGGCACTGATGACAGAAGGCACCAATACGTGGCACTGATGACGGCACTAATGCGTGGCACTGATGACATGTGACACTGATGACAGATGGCACTATGTGGCAATGATGACAGATGGTACTATGTGGCACTGATGACAGATGGCACTAATACGTGTCACTGATGACAGATGGCACTAATGACAGATGGCACTAATATGTGGCACTGATGACAGATGGCACTAATACGTGGCACTAATGACAGATGGCACTAATACGTGGCACTAATGACAGATGGCACTAATACGTGGCACTGATGACATGTGACACTGATAACAGATGGCACGTGACACTGACAGGTGGCACTGATGACAGATGGCACTAACAGGTGGTACTGGGGACAGATGGCACTGACAGATGGCAGTGGGGACAGATGGCAGTGGGGACAGATGGTCACTTTATTTTCCGTTTTTTTTTACACTCACCGCTGCAGCCGTTCGCTCTCCCTCCTCACACGCTGTCCGCTGTCTCTGTGTGAGGAAGGAGAGCCGACGATGAGAGATGATCTCATATGATTACATATGAGATCATCTCTCATTGGAAGCTCCGATCACGCTGTAAACGGCTGCTGTGATTGGCCATTTACAGCGATCTGTGTCTGGCTGTGTCCAAGGAACACGACCAGCACAGAATTTCCCTGATGCGCGCCCGTGGGAGCGCGCATCGCGGAAGTAAGCAGGAGGACCTCCAGGGACGCCCTCCCGGCAATTGACGTCCGCGCTGTAGCCGTCTTTCGGCTATAGTGCGGGCGCGAAGTGGTTAAAAAAGAAAAACTGAAATATCACATGGTCCTAAGTATTCACACCCTTTGCTGTGACACTCATATTTAACTCAGGTGCTGTCCATTTCTTCTGATCATCCTTGAGATGGTTCTACACCTTCGAGTCCAGCTGTAGCCGTCTTTCGGCTATAGTGCGGGCGCGAAGTGGTTATAAAAGAAAAACTGAAATATCACATGGTCCTAAGTATTCACACCCTTTGCTGTGACACTCATATTTAACTCAGGTGCTGTCCATTTCTTCTGATCATCATTGAGATGGTTCTACACCTTCATTTGAGTCCAGCTGTCTGATTATACTGATTGGACTTGATTAAGAAAGCCACACACCTGTCTATATAAGACCTTACAGCTCACAGTGCATGATAAAAAAAAAGGGGGCAAGAGGAGGCCTCCTAAAAAAGATGGTCCGCTCAAGAACAAACTGTTGTGAACCTGAAAAAACTTTATTGTGTCAATTTACTAAATAGAAACATAATCCACTAACCATGTATATTTAAAAAATAGGGCAAAGAAAGTCCTATTGTGTGCTGGTGGCCACCACAGACATTACACATACATCAAAATTTCATGCACTCCCACTCATCAAATTAATGTCACTGAAGACCCGGGTCTGTACAATTTTCATGGGATTCCACAGCAAGGAGATGGCTTCATGAATAATAGACATTCGGTCCTTCTAGGATAAAGTGCAAGTGCTGGTGAAAAACAAGGGTCCCATACAGATGTGAGCCAATGGCTGATTAGGCATATATGTGTGTCAACCGACAAGGAGAAAGGGGGGGAAGAGCGTCCTGATTGATTAGTGAACGACTGCAACTCCAAGGGGGGGAGGGGGAGGAATGGTGGAGAGGGAGCAGCCTCACATGTATAGCATTGAAGATAGACGGAGGATAGCCATAGATAAAGTGCCTCCTATATGTAAGGGTACATTTTAAGCTCACCGTCTGACGTCTTCAGTAAAGTCAAGGGCTGCTGATGACCGCACTCATGTGGGTAAAAGACACGTTCATGCGGCGTATAAGTTTATTGTAGACGTGAGCTGTTACTTCCAGGTATCCTCCAGCAAGATGTGCGGTGAGTCACAAGGTTCAAACATACTGACATTTCATACCTAGTAGATTAAGCAGTCATAGGGAACACTCAGAGTCAATGTTCACCGCAAAGGCTCCGTCTGATGTCCAAGATCAGGTTGAGACAATTAAAATGTTCACATCCAATTTCGGGAATATCCTTGTTGATGTGTGAAAGTCTGTGTGCCACCTGCACATAAGTCAGATGCTGAGCGCTTTCGCTTGTTTCCAAGCTTCCTCAGAGCTTAAAATGTACCCTTACATATAGGAGGCACTTTATCTATGGCTATCCTCCGTCTATCTTCAATGCTATACATGTGAGGCTGCTCCCTCTCCACCATTCCTCCCCCTCCCCCCCTTGGAGTTGCAGTCGTTCACTAATCAATCAGGACGCTCTTCCCCCCCTTTCTCCTTGTCGGTTGACACACATATATGCCTAATCAGCCATTGGCTCACATCTGTATGGGACCCTTGTTTTTCACCAGCACTTGCACTTTATCCTAGAAGGACCGAATGTCTATTATTCATGAAGCCATCTCCTTGCTCTGGAATCCCATGAAAATTGTACAGACCCGGGTCTTCAGTGACATTAATTTGATGAGTGGGAGTGCATGAAATTTTGATGTATGTGTAATGTCTGTGGTGGCCACCAGCACACAATAGGACTTTCTTTGCCCTATTTTTTAAATATACATGGTTAGTGGATTATGTTTCTATTTAGTAAATTGACACAATAAAGTTTTTTCAGGTTCACAACAGTTTGTTCTTGAGCGGACCATCTTTTTTAGGAGGCCTCCTCTTGCCCCCTTTTTTTTTTTCTCATATATATCTTTATGGTCCATTGAACAACTATCTGATAGCTTGTTAGCTACACACCATTGAGTTAATTGACAAATGATTTGGGTAACCTTAGGGGTATAATTAATTTGATTAATTGTTTCATTGGGTGGTAAATCCCCCTTTCCCCTATCCGTCTTCCCCTGAACCTATTCTTGGATGAATTAAGGTGTCCTCTCCTCTTTTTTCTGTATAGCTCACAGTGCATGTCTGAGCAAATGAGAGTCATGAGGTCAAAGGAACTGCCTGAAGAGCTCAGAGACAGAATTGTGGCAAGGCACAGATCTGGCTAAGGTTACAAAAAAAATTTCTGCTGCACTTAAGGTTCCTAAGAGCACAGTGGCCTCTATAATCCTTAAATGGAAGACGTTTGGGACGACCAGTATCCTTCCTAGAGCTGGCCGTCCGGCCAAACTGAGCTATCGGGGGAAAAGAGCCTTGGTGAGAGAGATAAAGAAGAACCCAAAGATCACTGTGGCTGAGCTCTAGAGATGCAGTCGGGAGATGGGAGAAAGTTCTAGAAAGTCAACAATCACTGCAGCTCTCCAGCAGTCGGGTCTTTATGGCAGAGTTGGGCCGACGGAAGCCTCTCCTCAGTGCAAGACACATGAAAGCCTGCATGGAATTTGCTAAAAAACACCTGAAGGACTCCAAGATGGTGAGAAATAAGATTATCTGGTCTGATGAGACCAAGATAGAACTTTTTGGCCTTAATTCTAAGCGGTATGTGTGGAGAAAACCAGGCACTGCTCATCACCTGTCCAATACAGTCCCAACAGTGAAGCATGGTGGTGGCAGCATCATGCTGTAGGGTGTTTTTCAGCTGCAGGGACAGGACGACTGGTTGCAATCGAAGGGAAGATGACTGCGGCCAAGTACAGGGATATCCTGGACGAAAACCTTCTCCAGAGTGCTCAGGACCTCAGACTGGGCTGAAGGTTTACCTTCCAACAAGACAATGACCCTAAGCACACAGCTAAAATAATGAAGGAGTGGCTTCACAACAACTCTGTGACTGTTCTTGAATGGCCCAGCCAGAGCCCTGACTTAAGCCCAATTGAGCATCTCTGGAGAGACCTAAAAATGGCTGTCCACCAACGTTTACCATCAAACCTGACAGAACTGGAGAGGATTTGCAAGGAGGAATGGCAGAGGATCCCCAAATCCAGGTGTGAAAAACTTGTTGCATCTTTCCCAAAAAGACTCATGACTGTATTAGATCAAAAGGGTGCTTATTCTAAATACCAAGCAAAGGGTCTGAATACTTAGGACCATGTGATATTTCAGTTTTTCTTTTTTAATAAATCTGCAAAAATGTCAACAATTCTGTATTTTTCTGTCAATATGTGTCAATGTGCTGTGTGTACATTAAAGTGGAGTTCCACCCACTTTTACAACTCTTCAGCATCCTTCACTAAACTGTGCACTGTAAACGAATTGGATATTTTTTTATTTTTTTCTCTACTGTATATCTGCTGTATTCATTTTTCACTTCCTCCTCCCTGGCCGTGGCCCATCGCATCATTTCCTGTTTGCAATGCCTTCTGGGAAGGGGCGGCAACTTCCTCTGACACTGCCGTTGCTATGGAAACCTGACCTGAAACCTATTACACTGCTTGTGCTGCACTGAGCATGTGCAAGATCTGCAAGGATGAAATGCAGGAAGAAATACAGTCTGGCTTCAGATTCCCACACTTAAGATGGCCACGGCCTGCTGTAAGTTTATAAAATAACAAACGACTGCTATAAACTAACAAAACAGACCTTAGTTTACAGACTAACTTTACTAGAATACATTAAGCTTGTGTATTATAGGGGTATTTTTATTTAAAAAGTATAATTTTGGCCGGAACACCACTTTAATGAGGAAAAAAAATGAACTTAAATGATTTTAACAAATGGCTGCAATATAACAAAGAGTGGAAAATTTAAGGGGGTCTGAATACTTTCCGTCCCCACTGTGTATATATATATATATATATATATATATATATATTATATATATTTTTTCTAACACCCTAGAGAATAAAATGGTGGTCGCTGCAATACTTTTTGTCACATCGTATTTGCGCAGCGTTCTTACAAGCAAACTTTTTTTGTGAAAAAATACACCTTTTTGAATTAAAAAATAAGACAACAGTAAAGTTAGCTAATTTTTTTTTTCATACGGTGAAAGATAATGTTATGCTGAGTAAATTGATACCAAACATGTCACGCCTCAAAATTGCACCCGCTCTTGGAATGGCGACAAACTTTTACCTCTAAAAATCTCTATAGGCGAAGTTTAAAAAATTCTACAGGTTGCATGTTTTGAGTTACAGAGGAGGTCTATGACTAAAATTATTGCTCTCGCTCCAACGATCACGGTGATCACTCACATGTGTGGTTTGAACACTGTGGCGCTGCTCACGTATGCGTTCCCTTCTGCACGCAAGCTCGGTGGGACGGGGCTCATTAAAAAATGTTTTTCTTATTTATTTTACTTTTTATTTTTATACTGTTCTTTAAAAAAAAAAAAAAAAAAAGTGTCACTTTTATTCCTAATACAAGGAATGTAAACATCCCTTGTAATAGAAAAAAACCTTACAGCACCTCTTAACCACTTCCCTACCGCCCACTGTCATATGACGTCCACATGAACACTCTGTCCCTCTGGGCGGGCATCATAGAACATCCTTATCTTTCCGGCGGTATAGGGGGCGCGCGCACGTGCCTGCCGTGTCACTCGGGAGCCGATGTGCATGCCAGGCGGCCACAATTTCCCGCCGGGCACCCACGATTGCTGGTGACAGAACAGGAACGTGGATCTGTGTGTAAACACAAATCCACGCCCTGTCAGGGGAGAGGAGACAGATCGTGTGTTCCTAGTATATAGGAACACCGATCGGTCTCCTCCCCCTACAGTTAGAATCACTCCCTAGGTAACACAGTTAACCCCTTGATCTCTCCCCTAGTGTTAACTCCTTCCCTGCCAGTGACATTTATACAGTAATCATTGCATATTTATAGCACTGATTGCTGTATAAGTGTCACTGGTCCCAAAATAGTGTCAGAGGTGTCCGTTGCAATGTCGCAGTAACGATAAAAATCGCCATACTAGTAAAAAAAATGTAAAAAAATAAAAAATGCCATAAATCTATCACCTATTTTGTAGGTGCTATAACATTTGCACAAACCAATCAATATACGCTTATTGCGATTTTTTTTTTACAAAAAATATGTAGAAGAATACATATCATCCTAAACTGATGAAGAAATTAGTTTTGTTTTTTAAAATTTGGGATATTTATTATAGCAAAAAGTAAAAAATATTGTGTTTTTTTCAAAGTTGTCGCTCTTTGTTTATATCGCAAAAAATAAAAACCGCAGAGGTGACAAAATACCACCAAAAGAAAGCTCTATTTGCGGGGAAATAAATGATAAAAATTTCATTTGGGTACAGTGTTGCATGACCACGCAATTGTCATTATAAAAGGTTACAGCGCTGAAAGCTCAAAATTGGCCTGGGCAGGAAAGGGGTGAAAATGCCCTGTATTGAAGTGGTTAAAGACCTCAGATCTCATATTTACACGAAAATGCAATTTAAAAAAAAATGTCCCTTTTAGAGCTATGGGCAGAAGTAACGTTTTGACGTCGCTTCCGCTCTGCAATGGTATGGAGACGAGCGGGGGCCATCTTCCCCTCAGTCAGCTCCATACCAAAGACCGAGAAGGATACGATTGCTCCGCACCCCTCTGCCGCTTACCTGAGTAATCAGTAGCGGCGGAGGGGTGTGGAGCATGGCAGGGGGGTGGGCCCTCTCCCACCACCGATAAAAGTGATCTCGTGGTGAATCCGCCGCAGAGACCACTTTTATCTGAAAGCTGACCGCCTGCTGAACAGGATACTGGGGTTATGGAACCTAGCTGCTGCCATAACAACGATAATCCTCTTCAAACAGCTGACGTATAACGATGACGGGAGGTCGGAAAGTGGTTAAACTGTAACTATAACTAACTGTTAAATAATAGTTTATATCTAAAACCAATGTAGACTGAAGAACTAAACCCATGGCGTCAAAATTAGCATATATACCAAAATCTATGTAACAACGTGGAAATAGACATAAAACAATAAAAAATTAATAAAAAAAGAAGAAAAAAGTGAAAGGGAAAATAAATGTATTAAGCTCTATTAATGGAGTAATTAACGTCCCAATCGACATTCATACCAAAGGGTGAGTAAGATTTTAATTCATAAATCCAGAACGTTTCTAGGTGATACACCCCTCTGAGACTAGAGTTGCCTCTCTAATAGAGGACAAATTTATCAATAACCTGTAATTGAGTTCCAGATAGATCCTTATTGTGGTAGCCTGAATAGTGTCAAGGGACACTACAGTTGGTACAACCTTTTTTAATACTGGCCAGGTGTTCATTGACTCTTACTGAAAAAGTTCTAATGTTACGCCCGACATACTGTTTTTTCATGGACAAGTTATCAGATAAACTATATATCGGGTAGCGCAGGTAGTGAAATGTTTCATACGATAAGTACAATGGGTGGCGGTAGATGCTAAAGCTTCAGACTTCCTCCTCCCACCGGTGTTGTGTAAACACACATTACACATGCGGCAGGGGTAGTAACAATTGCAATCCTGAAAGAAAGGTTCTCATGGGGGTATCAATAACATTGGGAGCAATTTGACCCCCCACAGGCTGGGCCCCCCTGTAAAATGACTCCTGTATGTTCAGGGAGAACTGGGCCCAAAAACCTATCGTTCTTATGGACCTTCCAGTGTTTACTGAAAATTTCCCGTATTTGCCTAAATTAAGAGGAGAATGTGGTAAAAAATGACCACTTAAACTTAGTGTCTTGTATGGGTTTAGGACGGTCTGTAAATAATGTACTCCTATCTAACAAGGAGGCCCTATTTATTTATTTATCAAGATCCTGATATATAGCCCTTCTCAAATCTTTTTTTCAAAATCTGAGACTAAAGATTGAAATCGGTTACGTTAGTACAGTTGCGTCGCAGTCTAAGGAATTGGCTGTGCAGAATTGATTTTAACCACTGACTGTGATGGCAACTGACTACCGGAATGTAATCATTCCGATCAGTGGGTTTAAAATACGCCCTGAATTCCAGTTGTTGATTAATTACTGATATTTCAAGGTCCAAGAAATGTATAGTGGAATGGCTAGCTTCATAACTCAGCGAAATGCCTCTATTGTTGTAATTGAGAAGTGCCATGAATTTGCAAAGAGAATCATGGTCACCCCTCCAGAAGAGGAGGTCGTCTTCTATGTACCTGGTCCAAAGGACCAGCTCTGGACGCCCTAGTGTATAGATGACATCCTCCTCCCACTTGGCCATAAACAGATTCGCCAAACTTGGGGAGAATTTGGCCCCCCATGGCAACACCCCTCTGTTGTAAATAAAACGTATTGTTGAACTAAAAGTAATTATGTTTCGTTTGCAAAATAAGGGAAGTTGCATAACAATCCTGTTGGACTAAAGAGAGAGTTGCATCTTTGGACAAATAGTGCTTCACTGCTGAAAAACCAAGATCATGAGGGATGCACGTGTATAAGGATGCAACATCAGCTGTTACAAGTAAAGTAAGAGGTCATCCCAAAAGCTGACTCCCTCTAAAAGTCTAATAGTGTTTTTAGTATCCTTAAGGTATGAGGGGACTGATTTTACAAGGGGTTGGAGTTGAAAATCAATATAACATCCAATGCGGGATGTGACTGAGTCAATCCCACTGACTATAGGACTTCCAGGGGGATTTACATGATCTTTATATAATGTATATAAGAATTTATATATCTGCGCTTGGTTAAGAAAATCAGCAGCTGAACACTATAACCCAGATATTGGGCATGAAAAATTGTGCAAAAATAAAGAGTGCAGCGCTAAATTAAACTGAAAACTTAGATGACATACTGCCTAGACGGTACATAGAAGACATGCTCCTCCTCTGGAGGGGTGACCATGATTCTCTTTGCGAATTCATGGCACTTCTCAATGACAACAATAGAGGCATTTAGCCGAATTATGAAGCTAGCCATAACACTATACATTTCTTGGACCTTGAAATTTCAGTAATTAATCAACTGGAATTCAGGATGTATTTTAAACCCACTGACCAGTATGGTTACATCTCACCCATCATATGAAACATTTCACTACCTGCGCTACCCGCTATATAGTTTATCTGATAACTTGTCAATGCAAAAAACAATATGTCGGACGTACCATTAGAACTTTTTCAGTAATGCTCAATAATGAACACCTGCCCAGTATTAAAAAAAGGTTGTACCAACCATAATGTCCCTCAACACTATTCACGCTACCACAATAAGGATCCACCTGGAACTCAATTTCAGGTTATTGATAAATTTGTCCCCCATTGGAGAGGCGACTCTAGTCTCAGAGGGGTGTCTCGCCTAGAAACGTTCTGGATTTCTGAATTAAAATCGTACTCACCCTTTGGCATGAATGTCGATTGGGACGTTAATGCCTTCAATAATAGAGCTTAATACATTTCTTTTCCCTTTCACTTTTTTCTTCTTCTTTATTTAATTTTTATTGTTTTAGATCCATTTCCATGTTGTAACAGATTTCTGTATATATGCGAATATTGACTCCATGGGTGTAGTTCTTCAGTCTACATTGGTTTTGGATATAAACTATTGTTGTCTCACAACCCAGTTTAAATTACATTTTACTATAGGATTGTGTTATTAAAGTGATTCCGACTGCTTATTTGCATTTATGTTGCAATGATTTTACCTGTAAAATCCTTTTCTTGCAGTACATCATGGGACACTGAGCACCATAGCAATCACTGTGTGGGTATATAGGCACCTTCAGGTGATGGACACGGGTATACTCAATACAGGAAGTTCACTCCCTATATAACCCCTCCTCCTACCAGGAGTACCTCCAGTTTTTGTAGCAAAGCAATATACCTAAACCCCAAAAGAGGGGAGGGACCTCTGTGTCCCATGATGTACTCCAAGAAAAGGATTTAACAGGTAAGCTGTTATAAAAATCCTATTTTCTTTATCGTACATCATGGGACACAGAGCACCATAGAAATCACTATGTGGGACGTCCCATAGAAATGCTATTTGAGGGGAGGGAGAGACAACACATAGGGCACCCCCAGACTTGAGGACCTATACTGCTGCCTGCAGCACACTATGCCCAAAGAGGATATCCTCATGCTTTCTTACATCCGCCTGATAAAACTTGGTGAATGTATGTACTGAAGACCAGGTTGCGGCCTTACAGATATGAGCCATGGAGGCCTGGTGAAGCACTGCCCAAGAAGCACTAACCGCTCTAGTAGAGTGCGCTTTGACCTGAAAAGGTGGAATCTGGGGGCGCATGCGCGGGGTCTAGCGGAGCAGACATGCATTGCTAGAGCTCCGCACCGCTGAGGAGAGGAGAAACGGATAAAGCGGAGACTGCAGGCTCAAAAGGTACCCAATTGAACCTCTTTGCCCCTGGGAACAAACTGTGAAAGTTTGGGCAGGAAAAATGGTACTGGGAGGAAGCCGTGGCAAAACTAAAAATCACCTCACAAAGAGCTCACAGGCGCACACCGCAACTAAAGCGGCGCCAGTCACCTCACCATATACAGCATCAGTGCGCTCTCAAAGACAGAAAATGTCACAGCAAGACTCTCCATTTGAGTCAGATACAGAGCAAATCCTCTCACAGAATTCTCCACAAGCCTCCTAGGCATCCCCAGCAATACTATTACAATTTGAAAAAATGCTCCATAAGGCTTTAAAACAAACTTCAGAACAAATAACAAACAGCCTAACTAAAGAAATAAGAGAGCTGGGAAACCGCACCGCAGCCTTAGAAATAAAAATAGATGAAATTGAAATGACAACTCAAGATAATATAACAGAAATAGAAAACCTAAAAGAAGAGAATTTAATACTTCAAACTAAGCTCGAAGATTATGAAAATAGAGCCAGACGTTCCAACTTTCGCATAAGAGGAATTCCTGAAACTGTGACAGACTTGCAATCTACAATTACTGCTCTATTACAAGAACTAAAGCCAGATATTCCTATTGAACGCTTGGAACTGGACAGAGTACATAGAGCCCTCACAGCAAAAAAAAAAAAAAAGATGGACCCCTCCGTGATATAATCACAAAATTCCATTACTACAGGACAAAAGAACAAATATTAACTGCTGCAAGAGAAAAAAAGGAACTTAATTTTCAAGGTCACAATTATCAAATTTTTGCTGACCTATCCCAACTTACTATTACTAAAAGACGCTCCATGAAACCCCAACTAATGGAACTGCAACGTCACAACATTATGTATCAATGGGGATTCCCCTTTTCTGTCAGATTTACTTACCAAGGTACAACTTACAGAAGTAGATCTGCAGATGAACTACAACAGATCAGACCCTTTTAAAATTGAATCTGACAGAACCCACAAGCAGCAATTCCTCTTCACGCAGAAGAATGGCGTCATCTTCACCTTCAGGCAGTTCTCAGAAAATTTCTGAACAAAATGGAAATCAACATTCTCAAAAAAGAGACCATTATGCCACGACATCCATGGACCAAGAAGATTCAATGGACTGACAACTTAAATCCTAGTATCTCTTCAATGTACAATGTACTTAGAGATGGTTCTCTATAAAATCTGTAACTGTAACTGAATGTAACTTCAATCTGATAATCAAACATTGTGTGGGATTATGTTACATTCAAGTTATATTTCTTATTACTACTAAATGTAAAAAGGAATTCCTTATTCAGTTGTCCAAATTCTGGTAATAATAATAGATAAATTACTTTCTATGACAAAGGTGGAAAAACTGATCCAGAAGTAATGGAAGCTTTTTCTTTTCTTTCCACAAAACAAATATATTATTACCTAATTAGTTCCTAGAATTTTGTTTTCGTTTGAGCTAATCTATTTCAATACAATTTTAAATCTATGATTTATCATATTTAAACAAATACATATGATTAAAATATGTAATTGTTTACTCTAATAGGGTTAAAATCCCCAAAATACTAAAAATTATCTTCATCCATACCAAAGTTATAAACAGTACCTTTTTGACTGAATTATTTAACCTAGAGTATTATTAACCATACACAACCACCCTGGAATAACTAATTCTAACAATATATTATATCTTGCACTCTAATTATTGAGTCATCATCTTGATGCTTTTATTATAGCACTTCTCTCCTGTAAGCGGAAGATCCGTGTACCCCCATTAGCCTTCCTCATTCTCCCAACTTTATTATGTGGGAGTGTGACGAAAGCATTTATTCCCCTGAGAGAGATATTTATTCTCTTTCACGGGCAACTTGTGATTACTTACAAATAATAATTTATACAATGTATCACCTAATCTTATATGTTTTTTGTTTACTCTTTACTCCAGACTTCACTAGATACTTTCTATCTTTTCATCTCTTCAGTCCACACAGGTTGATCTGGGCAGTCAGCATTGCATAATGAAAAGTAAGTCAAAACTTTTTGATCTGTTACCATGGCACCATTGAATATCCTATCCCTGAATGTTCAGGGAATAAATGTACTTCAGAAAAAGGACCAAAGCTTTCCGTACTTTCCATAACAAGAAGGCCCACATAGTGTGCCTCCAAGAAACACACTTCACCAAAGATTCCACACCAAAATATATATCTCCTTTTTATCCACAAATTTTTATGGCTTCAGCCAGTACCAAACAAAGGGGAACTCTAATTGCATCTCACCGATCCACACCATTCACCTTATCATCAGAAATTAAAGACCCAGAAGGTCGATACCTGATACTAATGGGTTATATAATGGATACAGCAGTCACTGTGATTTCCTACTACGCTCCTAACAAACAACCTACACTGTTCCTCTCACACACATTACAAGTGATTAATATGCACAAAATGGGAACAGTGATTATGTGCGGGGATTCGAACCAGGTCCTCCTCCCATTTCTAGATAAATGACCTTTTACACCATCCAAAATAACCTCTAAATTACCTTTCTCCCAACTTCTTTCTAAATACAATCTGGTAGATTCGTGGAGAGAAAGTAACCCGATAAAAAATAAATTCACTTATTTTTCACATCCTCATCAAACCTTCACCAGAATAGATCATATTTTTCTAACAATAGGAATGATACCAGAAATTATTGCGTCAGATATAATTTTGATTCCTTGGTCTGACCATAACGCAGTATACACTACTATAGCCTCAGCAATACCAAAAGCGCATGACCCAACTTGGTACCTACCGGACATAATGCTCAAACACCCATTACATCAGATGGCCATTGAACAAGCTTTAAAAGAATACTTATCAATTAATAATACACCAGACATCTCCCCGATAACATTGTGGGAAGCTCACAAGCCTGTCTTGCGTGGTGTAATACAAAGACAAATGGCGCTATTTAAAAACGGGAACGCAAAATTCTAGCAAAAAAGCTAGAACTAAATTTTAATGCAACCTACATATCATTCTAAGATAATCCATCTCAGAGTACAAAATCTCATCTGGAAAAAACTAGATTGGAATACGCTCTATTTCTCACAGAATCAGTAGATAAATCCCTCAAATGCTCTAAACACAATTTCTACATGAATACAAACAAACCAGGCACATATTTGGCTCGGGCATTAAACTCAACTAACAAATCTTTCAAACCTATACGTTTGAAATTATCAAAAGACGTTTATACTTGTAATCCAGTTAAAATAGTCCATAAAATTCACTCACATCTTGCAACCTTATACAAGTCTAACAAAGAATTTAACCTTACAGATGCTGAATCTTTTTTCTCAAAAATTACCTTACCTGAGTTGTCTCAGGATCAAAAAAACAGTTTGGAAGAGCCTATAACTATAGATGAAGTTGCTAACGCCATTAAAGATCTAACACTTAACAAAAGACCGGGCCCAGATGGATACTCGGCTCTATATTATAAAAAATTTTCAGAAATCCTCTCCCCTGTTCTCACAAACTTTCAACAAACTTCTAGAAGGACATTCTTTTCGTCAAGAAACACTAATGGCAATTGTATATATGATCCCAAAACCTCTTTCTGATGATACTTCCTGCGTAAATTATCGGCCCATTTCTCTATTAAATCTTGATATCAAATTATTAGCAAAAGTATTAGCAAACCGCCTTAATAGTGTTATAGGAAAATTAATACATAGAGATCAAGTAGGCTTCATGCCAAATAGACAGGCAGGCGATAATGTACGCAGGGCAGTGTTATTGGCACATATTGGTAAAAAACGGAAAATCCCTTTATGTTTTTTATCTCTTGATATTAAGAGGGCATTCGATACAGTATCCTGGCAATATATGCAATATTCCTTACAAAAATTGGGTTTTGGACCCCACTTCTTAACATTGATTACAGCATTGTATAATAAACCCAAAGCCTATATAAAATATGCTGGATACAAATCTGATGCCTTTAATATCGAAAGAGGCACCCGACAAGGCTGTCCATTATCTCCCTTATTATTTGCCCTTTTACTCGAACCCATTGCCCAATACATTAGAACAAACCATACTATAACTGGCATTGAAGTAGGAGGTATTACACACAAAATATGTATATTTGCAGATGATATATTACTTTTTCTATCATCGCCACAGGTTTCTGGTCCCAACCTAATGCCCGTTCTTGATGGATTTGCAGCCTTCTCCGGCCTTATGATTAACCCTAAGAAATGCCTAGTGCTCAATATTTCACTTTCAAACATGGAACTAATTCCGGCGAAGGCTGCACTCCCATTCACCTGGGCAGAAAAATCAATCCCATATCTTGGAATTCAATTAACAGCATCTCATTCTGACTTATTCTCAACCAACTATCCTCCAGTATTAAGACAGATCACAAATCTATTAAAACAATGGTCGCAAATTCCTTTATCCTGGATAGAAAGGATTAATGCAATTAAAATGACTATTCTACCCAAATTACTATACCTATTCAGAGTCCTCCCTATTCCAATTCCTTCCTATTTTTTGAGACTAGTGCAAAAAAGAGCAACTTCGTTTATTTGGGGCTCTTCCATACCACGTATACCTATAAACACACTACATCTTCCCAAAAATAAAGGAGGCCTGAGAAATCCTAATTTTACTAACTATTACAGAGCAGCTCATTTGGCCAGTCTCTCCAAGTACCACACAAAACAGTAAATCCCATTATGGGTATTTATAGAGGCTACAGAAAGTGACCCTCTGTTAATATCAAACTTGTTATGGCTTGAACCTAAAGATCGCTCCAAAATTCATAATCCCATAACTAAACACTTTTTATCTCTCTGGGATAAACTAAAATTCAAATATCAATTACAATCTCCACACAATCCTCTCCTATCTTTTATCAGAAATCCGGCCTTTTATCCGACATGGATCTACCCGAATTCATTTAAAGCTTGGACAACTTCAGGTATTCAAACACTACACGATTTTATGGCATCTAAATCATTCCTTCCATTTCCAATGCTTAGAGAAAAATATGATCTACCAAACTCTGAGATATTTAGATATCTCCAAATTAAAAATTTCTTTACACCATTCCTAAATGTGGAAATACCGTTATCCCAATTATCCATTTTTGAATCAATCTGTGCAAAAGACCCATTTGCTAAAGGAATAATTTCGTCACTTTATAATCAACTATATGGAGTCATAAATTTCAACAAACCTACTTATGTTCAGAGATGGGAGGAGGACCTGGGGCGAACTTTAGGGGACACGGAATGGTCTAGTATATGGCTCACATCTAAGTCATCTTCACCCAATATTTTAGCACTGGAGGCAAATTATAAAGTCCTAACCGTTGGTACCTTGTACCTGCCAGAGTGGCCAAATATTCACCTAATACCTCAGCTCTTTGTTTTCAAGGATGCCCAGACATAGGCACACATTTACATATATGGTGGACGTGCCCAGTAATCCAAATCTTCTGGAAGGAGGTCTTCGTGATTGCTTCTAAAATATTCAAAAGGACAATACAACCAGATTCATGCATAACTTTACTTAACTTAAAACCGGAATGGTTAACATTTTCTCAATTCAAACTTATGATCCAATTACTAACGGCTGCAAAGCAAACAGTGGCCAAGGCATGGAGATCCCCTACATTGGTTCTAGCAGAAACAATTCAAAGAATGAATAACACAATGTCTCATGCCAAGATGGTAACTATCGATAAAAACCAAATTCCAAAATTTGAAAAACTGGCATCCTTGGATAAAACAGTTTCTGTCAATTTTCAATGACTCTGTTCTTTTGCCATGGTAGCAGATTAAGTGAATTATAGAAACATCCATTTTAAGGCTTCTGGGAGAAGCCAATGGACAATAAGTTGGCGGGCGGGACAACCTTGTGGACCATACCTCTGTCTTTCTATCCGTTTTCTTCCTTTTCTTTCCTTTCCTCCACCTCACGTTTAAAGCTCATTATCAGAATTTATCTGATCTATACACATATTACCTGTAAATAATATATATAGATGGTATAAATCAGTTAAATACCTCCAAAAGAAACTAATGTAATAATTTCTACCTTTATTTTAGGTTTTCATGTACCCGATATATAATATTTGAAATTTCATGTTACATACTTATACAAAATCTACTGTAAAACAATGAGCTTACTTTATAAATCCTTGTAAACTTACTTCATGTATCTTTATATTATTGTATACTTAATAAACTTCTTTTGACAAGGAAAAGGTGGAATCTTACCCCTTAAATCATGTCTGAATTATAACCTGCCAAATCCACTTAGCGACAGTGGATTTCGACGCTGCCTGTCCTTTCTCTTAGGACCATCTGGCAGAATGAATAAGACATCAGTCTTCCGAATCTGAGCAGTCGTCTTTAAATAGACTTTGACCGCTCTCACCACATCAAGACAATGTAGTGACTTCTCTTCCCTGGAACATGGTTTTGGAAAAAACGATGGCAGGGCAAAATCTTGGTTCAGGTGGAAACCTGAGACCACTTTTGGCAAAAAATCTGGACGAGGGCGTAACACCACTCTGTCCTTATGAATTATCAAGTATGGCTCTTTACAAGAAAGAGCAGCCAATTCCGAAACCCTACTTGCTGAGGATATAGCAACCACGAACACTAGCTTCCTTGTCAGAAGGACTAAGGGAATATGCTGTATCGGTTCAAATGGCTGTTTTTGTAACACTGACAAATCTAAGTTCAAGTCCCAATGGTTCAAGGGTGATTTAACTGGCGGATTAAGCCGCATCATCCCTTGGATAAAACCCTGGACTAAAGAATGTGTAGCAAGCGGTCTTCGAAATAAGACCGATAAAGCTGAGACTTGGCCCTTAATAGTACTCAAGGCTGTAATGGAAATTTGTAAGTTCTGTATATAATTGTATTGTATTTTGTATGTATTGCACACTGCCCTCACTGTGCACACGGCACTAATAATATTTTCAGTAAATGTTTACATTCTTTTGAGTCCTGATTAGAATAAGCCTGCCTGTTACCATGAATGTACAATTGTAATATTAATGTGATACCTACGTAATCATGTGCATAAAAACCTTCAATTGCGTCATAATAAAGCAGAACAGTTATTTGGAAAGATGCTGAGTGTATCTTTTGTGTCTGTTCCCTACTGCAGTTGTTATTATTAATTTGGAACCACTAATCAATATGAGGATAGGAGTTGCCTATCATCAATTTAACCGAGTCAGCATGGCGAGCTTTGCCTTAGGAGGGGATTCCAGGTGACCCTGAGTATCCGAAACGAGGAGCTTGAGACGATCCGGGAATTTCTGATAATCAGCCGGCTGAGGTAAGCCTTTTGCTTACATTTGAGTTATCAGACTTCCTTGATCGGTAAGGCATTTTCGGGACAAAGGGTTCCTATTTTACTCCCCTTAATCGAACTGTATTGATTGGTGGTTATATGTTATGTTGTCCCTGTCTATTGTCCATCGGAGTGTTATAGATAAGAAAGGGAAGAATGGTGCTGTTCACAGGTATATGTAGTACATCTGCTAGATAAAGTAGTTTAGAGGCAAGAGGGTATAGGCACAAGTAGAGAAGAGAGAAGACTGACCAGTCATTATGGGCATTGAATTAAGTAAGGGAATGAAGGGTAAGAGACCCTCAAAAATGCCCAGCGCAAGAGGAGCGCTATATATGAACCAAATGTGCGGTTCCGCCTATACTGAGCCCCTAGATTAATGGTTAGAGTGGACAGGGATCCACAATGGGTAACTGGGTTACCAAGGTCCACAGGGACTAAGAATCATGCAGAGTAAACAGCTAGAGAAACAGCTATCTATGTGAGCAGGATGGATCAAGGGTGACATTAACACTAGACAGAAAGGGACATTTTCATGTTAAGTTGTGGGATGAATTTGGGGTCAGGCACTACAACTATTAGAGTCAGAAACAGAGAAATGAGAGGTAAAACAGAATACTTTATATGTTGTCAGAGAGGGAAGATGGGATGAGTACTCTGGCTGCCTGTCTGATCATAGAAGCTAGATATAAAAGATATCTGAACAAAATAAGGAATGCAGAATTTATGCAGGGAAATATTAAAGAGCTAAAAGAAAGTGAGAGAATGTGATATGCATGTGTTGTGTACAAATGGGAAAATGTAAGCGATTTTAGAGAGATATTGGTGTATGTGTGTGCGAATGCTGGGACCTTTAGTTCTATTGCTTGTGTGTGTCATATACGCAGATGTGACCCCCTCCTTTGTGCTCTCCTGAAAGAATGTCCCTGAGAGGTCAGTGATAAGCTGGAAGGACACCATGCCAATTCCAGTTTTTTAGACAAAACATGTGCCGGGTTAAGGAATCTAATGGTAAACAATGTGATCACAATTATTTTGAATCTGTTTTCCAAACATGGTAAAATGAAGGTTACATTTAACCGTGTATTACACAAATTGAATATCCTTTGATAGTGGAAACAGTGCATTTTAAAAAGGGAAATTAAGTAAAATTAAGTAATAATGAGTATTAATTTCTAATATGAGTTTAACAATTTTATTAATAGTATAGATATATTGAAACTGGTTTAGACAACCTTTGGTTGGAAATGAAATTCAGGTTAATGGGGAAATTTGTAATGAATGAGATTAGTTTAGATTAAGATAACAATTTTGTAATTTTACATTTATACAATAAGCCCTTATTGAGGGAAAAAAAAAAGATTAAGATGAGGTTGTTATTTGGAATAAAGCTGCCATAATATTTAACAAAGCCAAGATGGATGGGATACATAAGAAGTTCTTCTACAAAAATTATATTGTAAGGTTTTTGATGATAACTTGATGTGCGGTCCATGATGTGAGAGTAATAATAAATAAAATTTAAATATAACAGACCCATCACATCAAGTCCACACACCCTGTTAGGATAGATGCCACCTGCAGCCAGTTGTTTTATAGTTTTTGATGCTTTCTGGTCCATCATACAGATTGGTCCTTTTGTTTTATTTATTTTTATTTTTGAAATCCAAAGCAGAATGTGTGGATTGTGAAATGATGTGCCCCTTTTTCGTGTAAGTACAGTGGTATAAGCAGAAGAATATTTTGGATTTATGGGCATCTCTGCATGACCGCAGGGTATTGTTATCATTTATTATAATATTGCCAGGAAGAAGTTGTCTTTTGAAACATGAAACTGGAGTTCTTACACAAATAGCATGATAGAAAACAAGCCATTGTAATATATTTATCGAAGCTGGACCCAGTAATGAAGGGTTCACCCCGATATATCAGAGCTGTAGCTTTTATGCAAAGGTGCTATTAGACAAAGTTAGATATTGTTTTGGTCAAACATTTAATTTTTAATGGTCCGACATTCTGTGCAGCAAATATATAGATAACTAAATGTTTGTCTAATGAAAGGTTTAAAATATGAGTTTGTTTATGTACAAATCTAACAATGAAAAATGCGTACATTTGAATCCAGCCACCTTATTGCCTCTATTGGAGGAGGCTGGAGACAAAGGAAGACACGTGTGTTAAATTGATGTGGGAATCAGCTGCTGTGAGCCCAGTGCAGGACACACTCCCTGAAGACCCAGATATTACATTTTTTGTAGATTTGAGTATGCAGATTATCACCCAGAAGGATACTCTGTATTCAGAGTCATTGGATCCTTTTTCCCCAGCTCAAGAAGCGGAGCTCCATGTTTTAGCAAAGCCTGTGAGCTACAAAAAGAGTGTATATTTATATAGATAGTCGAGATATAGAGAGCTTTTGGTTCCATTTGAAGGGCCAGAAGTTTGTTTTTACTTCGGCAGGTAAACCAACCAAGCATGCCAAGTTAATTTGATCGGCTGTTTTCAGCCCTCCAGGTTCTTGCTGAGGTAGCCATATTAACTTTCACACATGGAAGCAGCCCAGGTGACTAAGGATGCTGCATTTACAGCCCCGGACACTTGATGGGTCTGTGCAACTCACAGATTCCACCCTAGTTCTGGCCCAGTATAGCTGGGATTAATAATTCAACTTTAAGGACCCCAGAACGAGAAGAACAAGTGGTCCACAGGGGGCAACTTCTTATAAAACAGGACTTTGGAAAAGGTGATCATTTATGTCTGCCAGCCACTCTTTTCCCTCCAGCTTGACACATGGACCGTGTCATCAGTCACAAGCAGTTATGGCTGCCTTAGTAAATGAGCATGGGATAGAGCCAGGGTTCCCCACAGTTGTTTTACTAACATACCACTTCTTGTTTTACCTGTTACCAAAGGTGTTACCAAAAGCTGAACATCCCTCCCAGAGATTACAAAAAAGATATATCCAGATGCCCAAGTTAGGATCTTACGAGTAAGCATTTTGTCTGTATGGACATGTTTTTTGGATGTCCAGTGGCAAATGCTACTGCAAAGGCCACAGTAAAAAGTGTTATCAGAAGTAGTTTGTAAGTACAGAGTGCCAGAAAGTACAGAGAGTAACAGAGGAAATCATTTTTTATAGGAGAGTCCTTACTAGAAGTTTTGAGGTTTTATTTTTACACCCCCTACTGTCTACAATGTAGCGGACAAAGTAGAGTAAGAAACTAGAAAACTTTTGCCTGAACGTTTTCTTATATTTTATCAAGCCTCTAAGGGGGATGTTGGACTCTCTCCCTATGGGATTTTGTTTGGGAGTGTGTTACTCACTTGCTTATATTTTGTCTCAGCAGCTGAAGTCCTTCATTCGGATCTCACAGAGAATGTTGCTGATCTTTTAAGGTTTTTTGACAAACTCATTTATGTGTTTTCTCCCCAATTCCAGATCCTAAAAGTTTGAAAGGATCTAAAACTAAAGCCAGGTGACTTGTGGATTGTTAAGAGACATTTATATATAAGGAAAAGTTTGGAGACTCAATACAGCATCTATTTCATGTACAGTTTTTGCAAAACGTGAAGAAAAAGTCACCTGGATCCACACCAGACACTGCAAAAATGACTTAATTAAAGAAATCTCTGAGTTTGATTTGTTTCCCTCTTGTGATCACAGTCTAGGGTACTTTTTGATTAAATTACTTTAATTATAAGGGATATATATATTTGAAAAGTAGTTTAGCCATGTTGAAGTCATATTTTGTCTTTTGTACGTCTTCCATTTTATGTAGAATTGTCTGTGTTTACATATACTGATAAGTCAGCATGCTCACAATTAATTGAGTCCTGATTAGAATAAGCCTGCCTATGTAACGCCCCTTGTTACCATGAATGTACAATTGTAATATTAATGTGATACCTACGTAA
The DNA here is from genome assembly GCF_042186555.1 of Aquarana catesbeiana. Lineage (NCBI taxonomy): Eukaryota > Metazoa > Chordata > Amphibia > Anura > Ranidae > Aquarana > Aquarana catesbeiana. The sequence goes on along the minus strand of NC_133327.1, from coordinate 486,189,970 downwards.
TCATGTGCATAAAAACCTTCAATTGCGTCATAATAAAGCAGAACAGTTATTTGGAAAGATGCTGAGTGTATCTTTTGTGTCTGTTCCCTACTGCAGTAGTTATTATTAATTTGGAACCACTAATCAATATGAGGATAGGAGTTGCCTATCATCAATTTAACCGAGTCAAGGCCAACATCATCTCTACCCCTAATTGTAGAAAGGCAAGAATTCTGCCTATGATATACCTCTGAGGGTGCCAACCCTTGGATTCAAACCAGGAAACAAGCCCTCCAGACTCTATAATATATAGTTCTGGAAGCTGGCTTACTTGCAATTAACCAAGGTAGAGAGAACTGACCCGGAAAGCCCACATTTTCCCAGAATGTGGGTTTCAATAGCCAAGCTGTTAAATTTAGCTTTCGTAAGGTAAGATGGAATATCAGCCCCTGTGAGAGTAGGTCTGGCCATAGTGGAAGGGATCATGGATCCTCCACCGCCATCTTTACGATTTCTGCATACCAGGTCCTTCTGGGCCATGCTGGGGCTACCAGAATTACCGGCTTTCTTTCCAGCTTGAAGTCGTGGCAGCAACTGAATATGGGGGAATGCATAAATCAGTGAGAACTGATCCCACGGGGTCACCAACGCATCTGTTCTGCATGCGAGTGGATCCCTTGTCCTGGACACAAAGTTGACTAACAAATGTTAAATCTAGACACCAGAAAATCTATGTCTGGAGTCCCCCATCTTTGGCAAACAGCCCGAAAGATGTCGGGGTGAAGGGACCATTCCCCTGGGAATAACTGCTGGTGACTCAAGTAGTCGAAAACAAAGAAAAAACTGCGCTATACCATGAATGATAATAAGTGCATAAAAATCAATTAACGCAAAATAAAAATATGCAAAGACATCAAAATTCATCAAAACATAAGTGTACAAAATTATATTATATAGCAAAGTCCATAAGTCAGAAATCCAGAGAATCTTCTAGGGAGATAGGGAGAATCCTCTAATAGCTCTTCATAAGGGCCAATGTGGAAAGGTAGGAAATGGAAACACCCCTCACAGTGATCCTCCACCACCTAAAATGCACGCTTACCAGATTGCAAGCACAACAGGCACGTAGATTGACCAAAATCCGGGTATGCAGTTAGCAGTGAAGCATCCCTCTATACAGCGCGACGGATAGCAAGCAAACCGGGCACATAAGTGAACTCACTATCACTAATACGTGATACAAGGTAGAGGAGACGTAGGTGGAAGTGGCAGCAGAGGAGGTCCGTGATTTGGGTTGCGGTACCATCCATCCACATGCCCGCAGCCACGCTGCATAGAGGGATGCCTCATTGCTGGCTGGACATCCGGATCTGAGTTCACTTATGTGCCCAGTTTGCTTGCTATCCGTCGCGCTGTATAGAGGGATGCTTCACTGCTAACTGCATACCCGGATTTTGGTCTATCTACGTGCCTGTTGTGCTTGCAATCTGGTAAGCGTGCATTTTAGGTGGTGGAGGATCACTGTGAGGGGTGTTTCCATTTCCTACCTTTCCACATTGGCCCTTATGAAGAGCTATTAGGGGATTCTCCCTATCTCCCTAGAAGATTCTCTGGATTTCTGACTTATGGACTTTGCTATATAATATAATTTTGTACACTTATGTTTTGATGAATTTTGATGTCTTTGCATATTTTTATTTTGCGTTAATTGATTTTTATGCACTTATTATCATTCATGGTATAGCGCAGTTTTTTCTTTGTTTTCCTGTATTGTTGTGTATATTGCACAGTTGAACTGCTGCTTTTTAAGGGGTTTCTTTGATAGAGCGCTGTTTTCCTGTTTCTCTGACTCAAGTAGTCCGCCTGCCAATTCTCTACTCCTGGAATGAAGACTGCCGATAGGCACGGAACATTCCTTTTTGCACAGGTTAGAATACGGTTCACCTCTGCCCCCTTGTTGATTGATATAGGTCACAACTGTGGCATTGTCGGATTGGATCCTGACAGGACAACTCCGTAACCTGAAAGTCCAGGCCTTCAGAGCCAGACGCACTGCCCAAATCTCTAGGATGTTGATGGGCAAGGCTTTTTCGGTTCTTAACCACTGTCCCTGGACAGTTGTCTTCTCTAGTACTGCTCCCCAGCCTGAAAGGCGGGCATCTGTCATTACCACTTTCCAGATAACTGGTCTGAAGGATCTTCCTTTTAGCAGATTCTGGGTTAGTAACCACCAACTAAGGCTTTGGGACACCCTTGGGGATAGCTGCATTGGCAAGTCTAAAGCTTGAATTGTTTTGTTCCAAGCAGACAGGTTACTGTTTTGCAACAGTCTCGAATGGAACTGGGCATAGGGAACCGCTTCAAATGAAGCCGCCATTTTTCCTAACAACCTCATGCAAAGGCGAATGGAGGGATCTTCTTTTGACCTGACCATCCACACAAGCTCTCTTATGGAGTTGATCTTTGCCTGAGGCAAGAACACCTTTTTCTGGGCTGTATCTATGATCAGACCCAAGTACTCCAGCCTTTTTAGCGATTTTAAGGAAGACTTCTCTAGTTTGAGAATCCAACCCAGACTTTCCAGGTAACTGGTTGTAATGTGCACGCTTTGCTCCAAACAAACCACCGACTGGTCTATTAGCAATAGATCGTCTAGGTACGCCAAGACTGTTATGCCCTGTGCCCTTAACCTGGCTAGAGGTGGGGCAAGGACTTTTGTAAACACCCAGGGTGCTGTAGCTAGCCCGAAAGGCAAGGCTACAAACTGGAAATGCTGCTGTTCTACCTCAAACCGCAGAAACCTTTGGTGAGCAGGAAATATAGGGACATGCAGATATTTATCCCTGATGTTGATAGACACCAGAAGTTTTCCTCCTAGTAGGATAGACACCACTGACCTGATCGACTCCATGCGAAAGGAGCGGAACTTCAGGAACTGATTTAGATTCTTTAGATCTAGAATGGGTCTGACACCTCCATTTGGTTTTGGTACCGTAAAGAGGTTTGAATAAAACCCCAAATCTTGCTCTTCTATGGGGATTTGTATGATCACCCCCTGAGCCAGTAATCAGTCTAGTGCCCGAAACAGAGATGGTCTTTTCCCTGGATCTTTGGGAACGTTTGACCTCAGAAAACGAGATGGTGAAAACTCCCGAATCCCTACGTGTTTCCACCTGTATACAAAAAAGGTCTTCTTCAGGGGGAATTTACTCTATGCGAGAGAGAAAACAAATTTAATTTGAGCTATGAACAAATCCATTATTCAATACATTCATGTTATAAAATTGGATATGCATATTTACCACTCTTTGACAAGAAAAATTTCATGCCACGGTAGAATACATTGCTATCCTTCTAAAAACACCACCAATCACAGCAATCCCAAGAGGTCCCCACAATGTTCCTCCTCTGTCAAGAGGGGGCAGCAGACCCCACCTCCACACTACTTACAAGGAGTCACCAGGACGAGACACAAGGTGTTAGGCTGGGGGAAGGAGGGAAGGCAGGCAGTGGCACCCTTGACTTTTCTCTATTCCTAAAGTTAAAGCAAGCTTGATGAGTTATAATGAATACAAAAAGTGTCATATGCAGCATATTTTTGGCCTATTAGGTCATGTATCGTTATGGTATGAATAGTAATTATTTGGCCAGTAGTTGCACATGAGCAGTATCAAACCTATATTAAATAGAGTTATGGTTGAATATTCGTCGTTGCATATGCACACTTCAATGTAATTTAACCGTAATGTTTATGTATATATATAAACCAATAAAGAATATATAGATGGGTAGTGATGGAGTGGTTGTCCATTTATTTGAATTTAGACACAATTAATTGATAAACTTAAAAACCAGCTAATGCGCATTTAAATGTTCATAATTGGTTGTTAGTAATGTGCAGTTATTTAAATAGCAGATAATGTATGTGTAGGGGTCAGTCACTTAAATAGTCATCCAGATATATGTGTGTGGTTGGATGTTAATGGTGTGAGATAAAATGTTGCGCAATATGTGTAAAATGGTTGATTAATGAATTACGGTAAAGATATACCGCAACATTTTGTGTGAATCTGTGTGGTCAAAGTGGTGAAAAAGTGAAGTAGTGAACTAAAGATACATCGTGAAAAAAAAAAAAAAAAAATTATATAATGTGTGTGATATGTTGCATGTGTATAAAGTGAGAGTACTAAATTGTGAGGATGGAAAGTGCATAAAACCACAGCAATGATTAACAGGTGGATAATGAAATAATGCAAGAAAAAGTACTAAAAACTGATAAAATGGGTAGAAGTGGTGATGAAAAGATAAAGCTTTATTATTTACCTTAAGTCATTTTAAAATTAAATAGATTAAAAAAAATAGGTTCCAAAAAAAGAAGGAGGGGAAGAATGTATTGCAGGTTATTGCAGCAGTGGAAACCTTGCACTGGCCTCCGTGGTTCCTGAATTTAAAAGTAAAAAAGTGTATATAAAATATTACAATTGATGCTGATAAAGATTGTGTAGCATACATATAAAAATCTAAGTGAACGCATGGCATCTGCTTATATGGCTTACCTTTAGTGTGAGTTTGTCAGTGTATTAGTCTCTCAGACCGCCATCCCAGGATCACAAAGGGATCAACTAGGGATATATGCCATTTGAATGAAATATTTGGTGTCAGCTGCCGTACCACCTGTTTCCTCCCCTCGCCAACCCCCCACACCCGGGTGTCCCCAGTCCCAATGGCTGAAATGGCCGCCACGGCGTGGCTCCCTCTGCGTTGCTGAAGGTAAAGAATACCCCAGCAACTGCTAACATCGCCATGGCAACGGCGGGACGCCCCGGCGCAGAGCGCATGCCCGGAAGGCCCCGCAGGCGCGCGCGACCCCCGAACTCACACGCACAGGCGGCGCCACCACGTCCAGCGATGGTCACGGGACACCGCTGGCACGCGCAGGCTCCATCTAGCTTAAGTGAGGGGAACCGCCGCGGCCATGACCCTGGTCAGGGCGTCTGCGCAACAGCATACCCCCGCATTACGGGAAGAGGGGGAGGCGGGGGATACTTACCCCCAAAGGAGGGCGGGGGAATGCAGAGGCCAATGATCGCTAGTGACTGGAGTAAAAAAAGAAGAAAAATTAGCAATGATTAAAAGTTATTGTGTGGGGTATATAGAGGCACCATATACGAGAGATATTGATGCCAATTTAAATTTTTTAAACAATCATTACTACAATAATTACTACAATAAATGTATTGGTTACCCGATTGGTGACCGTTAAATTTAGAACATGAATATATTTATTGTAGTAATTATTGTAGTAATGATTGTTTAAAAAATGTAATATCTCTCGTACATGGTGCCTCTATATACCCCACACAATAACTTTTAATCATTGCTAATTTTTCTTCTATTTTACTCCATTCAGTCACTAGCGATCATTGGCCTCCGCATTCCCCCGCCCTCCTTTGGGGGTAAGTATCCCCCCGCCTCCCCCTCTTCCCGGCACGCGGGGGGGGGGATGCTGTTGCACAGATGCCCTGACCAGGGTCGTCGGCGTGGCGGTTCCCCTCACTTAAGCTCAGAGCGGTGCAATATGGTCTTGCACTGCTAGATGGAGCCTGTGTGTGCCGGCGGCATCCTGTGACCATCGCTGGACGTGCCCGGCGCTGCCTGTGCATGTGACGTCGGGGGTCGCGCGTGCCTGCGGGGCCTTCCGGGCATGCACGGTGTGCCGGGGCCTCCCACCATTGCCATGGCGATGTCGGCAGTTGCCGGGGTATTCTTTACCTTCCGGAATGCCGAGGGAGCCACGACGTGGCGGCCATTTCGGCTGCTGGGACTGGGGACACCCGGATGTGGGGGGAGGAAACAGGTGGTACGGCAGCTGATACCAATTATTTCATTCAAATGGCATATATAAAGCACTCAATCCCTAGTTCATCCCTTTGCGATCCTGGGATGGCGGTCTGAAAGACTAATACACTGACAAAATCACACTAAAGGTAAGCCATACAAGCAGATCCCATGTGTTCACTTAGATTTGTATATGTATGCTACAGAATCTTTATCAGAATCAATTGTAATATTTTATTCCACTGCCGCAATAACCTCCAATACAATCTTCCCCTCCTCCTTTTTTTGGAACCTATTTTTTTTAATCTATTTAATTTTAAAATGACTTAAGGTAAATAATAAAGCTTTATCTTTACACATGCAACATATCACACACATTATATATAAATTTTTATTTTTTTATTATATATATTTTTTTTTTCTTTCACGATGTATCTTTAGGTCACTACTTCACTTTTTCACCACTTTGACCACACATATTCACACGAAATGTTGCGGTAAAACTCATCTATATATTCTTTATTGGTTTATATATATACATATACACTTCGGTTAAATTACATTGAAGTGTGCATATGCAACAACCGAATATTCAATCATAACTCTATTTAATATAGGTTTGACACTGCTCATGTGCAACTACTGGCCAAATAATTACTATTTAAACCAATATAGATCCAATATTATGCTTTCAATACATGACCTAATAGGCCAAAAATATGCTGCATATGACACTTTTTGTATTCATTATAACTCATCAAACTTGCTTTAACTTTAGGATAGAGAAAAGTCAAGGGTGCCGCTGCCTGCCTTCCCTCCTTCACCAGCCCAACCCCTTGTGTCTCTTCCTGGTCCCTCACAAGGGATGATTCCTTGTAAGTAGTGTGGAGGTGGGGTCTGCTGCCCCCTCTTGACGGTGGAGGAACATTGTGGAGACCTCTTGGGATCGCTGTGGTGGTGTTTTAAGAAGAATAGCAATGTATTCAACTGTGGCATTAAATTTTTCTCGTCAAAGAGTGGTAAATATGCATATCCAATTTTATAATAAAAATGTATAGAATAATGGATTTGTTCATAGATAGCTCAATCTAAATTGTTTTCTCTTGCATAGAGTAAATTTCCCTGAAGACCTTTACGTATACATGTCGAAACGCATAGGGATATCATGCGAAACGCTACATAAGCTTACGGCATTTTCAATATGTATTGGATATACGTGAGATTTTCTCACATTGACAAGATGTTTTTTATATGCAAGGATCTTAATTGCTTTTTTACAACTCCTATGTAAATCATGCCCTTACCCCCCCCTGTTTTGTTACTCTAACATAAATAAAGAATTTCAATTTTTTAACCTTGTTATGGTCACTTTAATTGGAATACCTACTTAGCTGCTAAAAAGCCCCTTAATTAAAAAGAAATTAAAAAGATGCTACCTTCAGTAGGGACAGGACTCCTCTTCCTTCCTTTTCTTTGTGGGCCAGATAAACAAGATTAACTCCCATCAAAGTGAGCACAGGAATTCAGAATCTCAACTAGGGATGCTTAAAAAAAGGTGGAGCAGACAGGATAGAACGTTCTTCTCTAAAACATTAATGTCAAAATAGGTGTATGTCTCTTTATTCCATTTGAAAAAATCTTGTGTAATAGCTTTCAGCAATGAAATTAAATTTAGTTTAACCACTTGCCGCCTGCCCACAGTCAAATGTCGGCGGGGCGGTGCGGCTCTCATTCTGGGACGACGTCCCAGAACAAGTGCTCTCGTGCGTCCTCGCAACACGGCACAACCCCGATCTCTGTACAGAGCCATCGCTCTCCTTCACCATGTGATCGGCTGTGTTCAGTCACAGCCAGTCACATGTAAACACGGAGATGACGGTAAATGGCTCTAATTGGGCGGCACAGTGGTGTAGTGGGTAGCACTTTCGCCTAGCAGTAAGAAGGGTCGCTGGTTCGAATCCCAATCACGACACTACCTGCCTGGAGTTTGCATGTTCTCCCTGTACCTGCGTGGGTTTCCTCCGGGTACTCCGGTTTCCTCCCACACACCAAAGACATGCTGGTAGGTTAATTGGATCCTGTCTAAATTGTCCCTAGTATGTATGAATGTGAGGTAGGGACCTTAGATTGTAAGCTCCTTGAGGGTAGGGACTGATGTGAATGTACAATGTATATGTAAAGCGCTGCGTAAATTGACGGTGCTATATAAGTACCTAAAACACTAACAGAGTGTGTGGTGAGGAGAGGCGATCAGCGACATCTCCTCCAATTGGAAATCAAGACATGTAATCAGGGCACCAATCATCAGTGCCCACCAGTGCCACCCATCAGTGCCATCTCATCAGTGCAGCCTATCAGTGCCGCCTCATCAGCACACATCAGTGCAGGACTGTCACGGTCCCTCCCGTGCCTTGCAGACGGCCAGGCATGGTCGCGCCCCAAGTGGCTCTGGGTGGTATTGAACTCATGACTGTCTGTTCATGATCCTGTTTCTTTACCTCTGAGACACACCTCAGTTCTATTCAGCCTGCTTTCCAGCCATGCCTAGTTTAGCATGTAGTACTGTAGATACTCTGTACCTGTCTCTCCTGGATCAGCTGAAGCAAGTTACCTAATTAGCTGGGTATAAAACCTGTCTCACTTTGAGGGCTTTGTCAGTTCATTTTCTCGTGTTTGCCAAGTGTTCCTGTGCTCGTCTTCTATTGCAGTGTTCCAAGACTGACCCCGGGTTCAGACCCTGGTTTTGTTTATCGTTATCCTGACTTCTGGAATCCCTGACTGTGGCTTGACCTCGACTATCCCTTGGCTATTCCTGTCAAGCCCCCATGCAGGGATTCACAGCCCAGGTAGCTTATCTCTTTGTTACCGTGTGCTGTGTGTATTTGCAAGGGTGAACGTACATCTCTGCGCCATGGACTCCAACCTAGGTAAGCCCTTACATAATGAACTGACCAACATGGAGTCCGCAGAGGTGTACAGGATGCTCACCTCCCTTGCTCTGCAAGTCTCCAGCCTGGGCCAGACCATTGCAGAGTTGCAGCAAGAAGTCCACTTGTCTAAAGGCACAGTACACCCAACCGTGGAACCTGCATGTCCGGAACCATTTGTTGTAATGCCTGAGAAGCTTGATGGGAATCGTGCATCATTCTTGAACTTTAGGATGGATTGCGAGCGGTTGTTCACTCTTAAGCCTAGGACCTATGCCTCTGAATTTATGAAGGTTCACGCATCCATCAATCTGCTCACTGGGCTAATCAAGATATGGGTTTTTGGGCTATTACAGGAGAAGAGTCCAGTCTTGGACAGCTGGGAAGCTTTCATGTTTGCTCTGGACTCTTATATTACAGTTTCTAAGAAAAACCAGTGTTCCCAAGTCTGCTCCTAATTCACGTGGTCTACGGGTACCCAGGGACAGGAATACCCTGTACAGATACGACTCCAAGTCATCCCAGTCTGTGCCAAGTTATGAAGCCCTAACCCCTCTAAGCCTAGACGCTCCTGAGGTTTTACCCACTCCTACCCAGGATGATGTGGAACCCATGGACATCGGGTCCATCTGGTCCAAGCTGTCTAAGGGAGAAAGAGAGAGCGGAGGAGAGGCTGTGGACTCTGTTTCTATTGTGGAGTAAGACAGCACCTTATCTCTCTCTGCCCAACTCGTCCTCGGCCAAATTTTCAGCAAGTGGGTACTACTAGGATCCTTCCTGCCACCCCTGAATCAGTGCCTGCTACCCAGTCTGATGTCCCGGTACCTGCTGCCTGTTCTGATGTCCCCGTGCCCATGTTCCAGCTAGAAGTTCCTGTGCCTGTGTCCCCGCTTGAAGTTCCTGTGCCTGTGTCCCCGTTTGAAGTTTCTGTGCCTGTGTCCCCGCTTGAAGTTCCTGTGCCCCCCGCTTGAAGTTCCTGTGCCTGTGTCCCCGCTTGACATTCCTGTGCCAGTGTCCCCGCTTGACGTTCCTGTGCCAGTGTCCCCGCTACCTCCTGACTGTATGTATGCCTCGAATGGCACCATATTCCATAAGCAGGACCTGAAGATTTTTGAAAGAGCCTTGCGAGCGACGAAAGTCTCCCCAGCTGGAACTTCTAAAACAAAGAAAGCCCCAAGGAAATAAGGAAGTTTTCTAACTCTTCTTTTGATTTATTTAGTTGATATTTTTGATGAACTATCTGTTCCATGCTCTGAGGGCATTCCTAAGGGGAGGGAACTGTCACGGTCCCTACCGTGCCTTGCAGACAGCCAGGCGTGGTCGGGCCCCAAGTGGCTCTGGGTGGAATTGAACTCATGACTGTCTATTCTTGATCCTGTTTCTTTACCTCTGAGCCACACCTCGGTTCTATTCAGCCTGCTTTCCAGCCTAGTTTAGCATGTAGTACTGTGGGCGATACTCTGTTTGTACCTGTCACTCCTGGATCAGCTGAGGCAGGTTACCTAATAAGCTGGGTATAAAACCCTGTCTCACTCTGAGGGCTTTGTCAGTTCATTTTCTCATGTTTGCCAAATGTTCCTGTCTTCTGTTGCAGTGTTCCAAGACTGACCCCGGCTTCACACCCTGGCTTTGTTTATTGTTATCCTGGCTTCTGGAATCCCTGACGGTGGCTTTACCTCGACTATCCCTTGGCTATGCCTGTCAAGCCCTCGTGCACAGATTCACAGCCCAGGTAGCTTATCTCTTTGTTACCGTGGACTGTATTTGCAAGGGTGAGCGTACATCTCTGCACCATGGACTCCAACCTAGGTAAGCCCTTACAAGGACAAAAATTACTTTAGAAAATTTACTGACAGAAACTAAGAAACGCTTTTTTTAAATTTCAAATTCTTCAGTCTTTTTCTTTATTAAGTAAAAAATAAAAAACCCAGCATTGAATAAATACCACCAAAAGAAAGCTCTATTAGTGTGAAGAAAATGATAAAAAGTTCACATGGTTACAGTGTAGCATTACCCCGCAATTGCCATTCAAAGTGCAACAGCTCTGAAAGCTCAAAATTGGCCTGGAAGGGGGTGAAAGTGCCCTGTAGGCAAGTGGTTAAAAGTTTTTTTTCTACTTTGGGAGAGTGATTTCTAAATATTTATTAAGACCTCTAACTTGTGCAAGTTTATTTTAAAAATTGGAGAAAAATGTTGCTATTAGGTTGGGAAGTGTTTTAGGTTGCGAGAGAAAAAAAAAAAGATTTTTTGTTACTCACCATAAAATCCCTTTCTCTGAGTTCATTGATGGACACAGTTGCTTCTTCTTTATCCATGACCAAACAGGGCTGTATAGCCCCACCTACAGGAGTAGGACACTAGGCATAAAAACTCAGCACCTCCAATTGACAGTCCTCTCTGGGTATAAAACCCCCTCTCTGCTATAAGCCTCTTGTCAGTCACAAGCAGTGTCAAGGAGAAAAACTCCACAGAGGGGTGGGTGCGGTGTCTGTCAATGAACTCAGAGAAAGGGATTTTATGGTAACAAAAAATTCTGTTTTCTCTTAAGTTCATTGACAGACACAGCTGCTTCTTCTTTATCCATGACCAAACAGGGATGTCCCCAAGCAGTTCCATAATGAGGGGTGGGAAAATCAATAGAGAAATACCCCAGGGCAACATGCCAACACTCCAAACCACTCCAAAAGGTGCCCAGGAATCCTAAACAGTCGCCTGCAAAACTTTGTGGCCAAAACTTGCATAGGAAGAGCAGTTAAAGTCTAGAGGAAAGGGGTGGGGCAAGTAGGATTTTCCCGGTACAGTCACAAGACATTACAACATAATTGTTTAAAATCAGTAAAGTTTATTTTACATACAATCAACATTCATTAAAAAAAAAAATTGGTATTACATATTAATTTCATTCTAAATGGTTATACCACCTCTGTTGAGGTCCCACTAAGAATGATAGACATCTCCAGTCACTATATGAACATTAAAGATCAAACTCTCAACATGTTTTGCGGGTTCCCTGCTTCTTTAGGAGAGCAAAATAGGAGAACTATACACGAAAAAATAATAGAATAAGTAAATATAAGAAATAGCACATGTTAAAGACAATGGTAAATATTCCATATGTTCTATGGGTGTTACAGGCATTGGAGATAGGATAACTACCTTAAAGGCTGAACTAGCAAGCTAAAGAGGCCTCAGGGTCAAAGACATCCCTAGGCGAGCATGGCAGCACATCCAAAGGAACCCTGTGGAAACTAGGTAGTATAATATAATTAAAATAAGTTTCCATCAGCTTGATTATTAGTCAAGACAGATGATGACCAATGAATAATGGCGGGTAAAACATACATACTAGTCTTATTTTTTCCAATAAGTGAACAACACACTTTAGCAAAGTCACAAATGGTATGTAGGTGGTGGGACAGGTGGAACACGGCTGAATCTAGAAACATTAGATGGTTGAATCCAATTATGTATATCTTCAACAAAAGCAGCAGCAAGGGAGTCGCTGTTGTGATCTCTAAAATTGAGTATGTAAGCAAGTATATAGACAAAACTAACAACCATTCAGGGCATGTAAAATTACAGATAAGCACTGGATGGCACCTAAAGTGTAATGAACAAGGTGTATGTATAACTTGCCAACAATGAGTAAGCTAGAAACGTGATCCAGCAGGTGAAAGTAGTGTTTGAAACAAAACAGCTTTAGTCATCCCAGAGTAAGTCCTAGATGGAATACATGTATAGTAACTCAGAGAAGTATATTCCAAGAGAATCCCACAAACACTAAATTCAATGTGTGTGTCTAAATACACACACACGAGCCAACATATACACAAAAACTGTGCTATACCTGGATAGAGAGATTCAGCCGCAAACATCCACCGCCATGTGTCAAATGAGTGTGATAAGTTGGCCCCTTTTTAATGCTCCAACCCCGCAAGCTCAACCAGCCCAGCAGCTGGCTGATGACGTCGTGTGGGCCCGAACCCCAAACGTGCATGTGCCAACAATTGTGGCGCATGCACATTGCCCATCTGAAGCCGTAGACATCAGGGTGGAAGGCCACCACTGGACCCGGATGGAAGTTGGCCACAGAAGCCCATGGCGTGTGAACGAGCGGCGCATGCGCAGGTCGCCCACCGGGGGCTAGCCTCATCATCCTGTCTCAAAGCAAGGGGGAGGAAGATGGTGGGGGGTTACCCCATCAATAGAGCTCCCCTACAGGCACAGCATGCTCGCACAAAGAGGCAAACACCCAGACAGCCCTCAATGGCCAGACAAGATGATAACAGCCAAGTGCAGAGATCCTAAAACCAGCCAATGGTGCTATTAAAAGGACAAAAGAATAATGTACAAAATGAATCATCATTGCCTTACAGGAAAAGCAATTCCATCATTATTATGAACAACATAGATTGTTTGTATACAAGTATAGCCATATATATTATATATGATTTTAAAAATATACAGGAGATACTCGAAAATCCGTCTGTGTGTGGTGGCTCTTGATGCACCGACTTCAGCCTCAGTCCACTCCTTGTGAAAGTCCCCAACACTTTTGAATGGCATTTCCTGACAATCCTCTCCAGGCTGCAGTCATCCCTGCTGCTTGTGCACCCTTTTCTTCCACATAACTTTCTATTAATGTGCTTTGATACAGCACTTTGGGAACATCCAACTTCTTTTGCAATTACCTTTTGAGGCTTTCCCTCCTTATGGAGGGTGTCAATGATGGTTTTCTGCACAACTGTCAGGTATGCAGTCTTTCCCATGATTGTGATTCCTACTGAACCAGACAGAGACCATTTAAAGGCTCAGTAACCCTTTACAGGTGTTATGGCTTAATTAGCGGATTAGAGTGGGACACTTTGAGCCTAGAATATTGCACCTTTTCCCAATGTACAATCTTTGTTTTATTGATTGCATGTAATATTCTAATTTTCTGAGATTGTGGATTTGGGATTTTCATGAGCTGTAAGCCATAATCATCACAATGATGACAAAATATGGCTTGAACTATCTTGCTTTGCATGTAATGAGTCCATCTCATATATTAGTTTCACCTTTTAAGTTGCATTAGTGAAATAAATCAACTTTTGCATGATATTCCAATTTTTTCGAGTATCACCTGTGTATTAAGATTTTATTAATATTTATAATATATATTATTACATGCCCGTAATGGTTGTTAGTTTTGTCTATATACTTGCTTATATATTCAATTTTAGATATCACAACTGTGTTTTTCTTTGCTGTTGATCTCATTGAAGATATACATAATTGGATTCAACCATCTAACATTCCTAGATTCAGCCATGTTTCACCTGTCCCACCACCTATATACCATTTGTGACTTTGCTAAAGTGTGTTGTTGACTTATTGGGAATAGTAAGTCTGGTATGTATGTTTTACTAGCCATTTTTCATTGGTCATCTGTCTTGACTAATAATCAAGCTGATGGAAACTTAAATTTAATTACATTATACTACCTAGTTTCCACAGGGTTCCTTTGGATGTGCTCCCATGCTCGCCCAGGGATGTCTTTGACCTTGAGACCTCTTTAGCTTGCTAGTTCAGCCTTTAAGGTAGTTATCCCATCTCCAATGCCTGTAACACCCATAGAACATATGGTATAGTTACCATTGTCTTTAACATGTGCTATTTTTTATGTTTACATATTCCATTATTTTTTTCACTGGAGATATCCATTCTGGGACCTCAACAGAGGTGCTATGACCACATAGAATGAAATTAGTATGTAATACCCAGTGTTTTAAAATGAATGTTGATTGTATGTAAAATAAACTTTACTGATTTTAAACAATATTGTTGTAATGTCTTGTGACGGTACCGAGAAAATCCTATTTGCCCCACCCATTTCCTCTAGACTTCAACAGTTATTTGGGATGTTGGTACCTATATCCTTTTATGAATAGACAAACCTGAGCAGTTATTGTATAACAGCACAGGAAGATGCCAACACATCAACTTTATAGAACTTAGTAGAAGTGTGCACAGACGACCAGGTCGCTGCCTTGGAAACTTGAGAAACGGACACCTGATGTCGCAATGCCCAGGAGGCGCTTACCGCCCTGGTGGAGTGCGCTGTAACAGGGAAGGGAGGTTCCCGCCCCTTAATGGCATAAGCGTGCACAATCGTCTACCGAATTAAACGGTAAAAGGTGGCAGAAGAGGCCGCTAAGCGCTTCTTCAGACTGTCCATGAGCACAAAGAGAATCAGACCTCTGAAAAAACAGCTGTTACAGAAAGGTACACGTGAATTATGCGAACCACGTCCAGAGAATGCAGAGCCACCTCCTTATGGTGCGACGGCCAAGGACACAGAGAAGGAAGGACAATGTCTTCATTTAAGTGGAAATCTGACACCATCTTCGGCAGATAGGGCAGCTTACAGGACAAAGCTATCAACTCCGACACCCTCTGAGCCGAAGTGCCAGCTACCAGGAAAGCAACTTTCTGAGAAAGAGTAAGCAAAAGAATATCCCGGATGCTCTCAAGGGAAGGCTGCTAAAGAACAGACAGCACCGAGCAGAGACTTGACCCTTGATTGTGCTCAACACAAGCTTCTAATCCACTTCTCGTTGAAGGAAGGCCATCACCCGAGCCACCAAGAAAGAGTGAGAATGGAACCCCAAAGCTTCACACCAACTGATATAAGCTCTCCAGGTGCGAAGATAAATCCTACAGGAGGTAGACTTACGAGCCTTTAGCATAGTCCAGATCACTGAGCCAGACAACCCCCTGTCCTTTAGAACTTGGCTTTCAATAGGCACGCCATCAAAGTTAGCGAAGGTAAAGCAGGGTGGAACGCTGGCCCTTGAGATAGAAGGTCATCTTGATGAGGTAGTTACCATGGAGCATCCACCACCAACCGCACTGCGTCTGCAAACCATGGATGGCGAGGTCTATCCGGAGCCACCAGGATAACCAAGATCCTTTTGGCCTCTATCCTGCATAGCAGATGAGGAATCAATTGGAGATGTGGGAAGACAGATGAGATTGTACTAATTCCACGGCCCCACTAGAGCATCTGTCGCGCCTGCCAGGGGATCCAGCTATCTTGCCACAAATCATAGAACCCTCAGTTGAGACAGGACGCCAGAAGATCCACATCTCTCTTCCCCCAGTGAAGGCAAACCTGATGGAACACCTCCTGGTGCAGCATCTGACGGCTGAGAATCTGCTTGCCAGTTTTCGACCCCTAGAATATGTACGGTGGAAAGAGCTGGAATGAACCTTTCCGCCCAGGATGTGATATGCCTCCAGTGCCGCCTCGACGATTGACATACGCCACCGTGGTGGTGTTGTCCAACTGGATTCAGGTCGGCAGGCCTCGAAGGCTATCCGTCCAATGAGACAGTGACAACCAAATCGCTTGAAGCTCCTGTACATTGATGGGCACTCAAGCCTCCACCGAAATCCAGCGGCCCTGAGCTGAGTCCAATCCCAGGACTCCGCCCCAGCCCGACAGGCTGGCACCTGTCATGACTACAGTCTACCGAAGGGGAAGGAAGGACTTTCCATTCCGTAAGGCCGGTGACCTCAGCCACCGGAGGAGAGAGGTCCTCGTCGACCCCCCCAGAAGAATTTGCACATCCAGGGCAGCGGAAGATCTGTTCCATTTAGATAAGATTTCCTTCTGCAGGGTTCTTGTATGGAACTGATTTGAAGGTAGCCACCATCAAGCCCAAAACCTGCATGCAAAAACGCAGGGAGATCCGCTTGCAACGTGATAAAATTAGGAATGCTCCCTTAACCTGCGCAATGAATGAGTGCTAAAAATACATACAAATTCACAATTTAATTTCAGAGCTGCCCGTTGTGAAGTAAGAACCCTATAAATGGTCAAAATGTGTTTGGTAACCGCCCTCCCTAATTATAAAATATATTAAACCTTAGAAAATTAATCAAAAAACAATTAATCAAAAACAAGACAAGTGCTTAAATGAATAAACAACAAGTGATCAAATAAAGTGCATTCTGTGCAATGTGCCTGTGTATGGACATTGCGCAGAATACACTTTATTTGAGCACTTGGTATTTATTCATTTAAGCACTTGTTTTTGATGAATTAATTTTTGATGATTTTTCTAAGGTTTAATATATTTTATAATTAGGGAGCGCGGTTACAAATCACATTTTGATCAGATCTGCTTGCAAACCAAGAGCTGCCAGACTGCTGACCAGAGTTTCTGTAATTTGTCCAATGTAAGGAACACTTTGGCCTGCTCTGAATCGAGAATCAGTCCTAGATACTCCAAGTGCTTGAATGGAATCAAAATGGACTTCCTGAGGTTTGGGATCCACCCGATGGTGATTTTCACACTGTCCTGCAGGGACGAGTGGGTCTCCGCATGCAAGAGCAAGTTGTCCAGATAGCCGATCACATCGCTCCCTCACTCAGCAAGGCCAGGATTTTGGTGAACACCCGGGGAGTACAGGCCAGGCTGAAAGGTAGCACTACAAATTGATAATATGCATCCCTAATAGAAAATCTTAGGAAACACTGAAGTCTCTTGCAGATGGGAGAGTGCAGGTAAGCATCCTTGATGTCTATAGAAGCTAGAAAGTCCCCCTGGTGAAGTGAGGCCAACACTGAGCGAATGGACTCCATTTTGAACCCACACAAAGGCATTCAGGTCCTTGAGGTCCAGGATCGGGTGAACTCAATTCGTCTTGGGAACAGTGACAGTGGCCCAAAACCGGCTGTAGCGTTTCTGCAGGCGGGCCGCAGCGGGGGTCATATCATTGCAAGGGTGGCGGGCGGGTGACAGCCCGGTGGATCAGAGAGGCAGGCGGATGAGAGAAGCGGGCTGGCAAGCAGAGATGACATCTCTCCTCGCCCGCCTAGCATCACTGCTCTCCTGCCCTCACAGAGTGCGGAATGTCCGAGGTGCGGCGGGGTGCAGAGAGAATACATCATCTCACACTGCCCAAGAACGACCACTGACCTCTGTGCTAAATGAACCAGTGCCACCAATGCAGTGACAATCCACATCTGGTGGCATTTCTCATCTGGTGACAGGCAGCGTGGCAAGTGGCACCCCTCATCTGGTGGCAGGCAGTGTGGCAAGTGGAATTCCTCATCAGGTGGCAGGCAGTGTGGCAAGTAACATGCCTCATCTGGTGAAAGGCAGTGTGGCAAGTGACATTCCTCATCTGGTGGCAGGCAGCGTGGCAAGTGACATTCCTCATCTGGTTGCAGGCGACGTGGAAAGTGACAAGCTGCATCTTGTGGCAGGCGATGTGGCAAGTGATAGACTCGGGGCTCCCACTGATTCTGCATTATGGTGAGTTGAACTATTTCATTTATATTACAGTGCAATATAAGAAGTAATGCGCCTCAATCATTCTGACACCATACCAACCATGGTGCCGTAATGATTGAAGCGCCAACACCAGAACACCAGCTTTTGCCCCAATAAATTGCCCGTGAAAAATGACATACCCCACGTGCACCAGCTCCCCCCCCCCGAGCCTTGGCACAATTTCCACGCAGCCGGTCCTCGGTGCCAAAAAGGTTGAGGACCACTGGGTTGGAGTAAAACCCCCTGAACCTCTCCAACCTGGGCACAGGAACAAACACTCCTTAAACACTCCCATGCAGGGCCCGCAGGCGGGCTTGGAGGAAAAGAACCTGTCCAGCGGAAAGGAAAAAAATTGTATTTTGTAGCCTGAATGATTTCGCAGAGCCACTTGTTGGGAATGAAGGAAGCCCATGGGCCCGGAAACAAGTGAAGGCGACCCCCTACCCTAGGAATGGGCTAGAGGCAAACCTTCATGCCGAGGGGGGACTTATCTGTGGGCTTGGATGCCTTGGAGGGCCAGGGACGCTTGGCGCCTCCAGTGGGGGCCTTGAAGGATTTGGAGACCTTTTTCGCAGACCCAGGGGGATGAAAAATCTGCTCATGCGCCGTAAAGGTTGGACCGGTCCTCCTACGTGATTCTTTTCCCTTCTTGGACTGAGGCAAAAAGGTACTCTTGCCACCTGTAAGGTTCTTGATAATATCATCCAGCGTACCTCTGAACAGCTGGTCTCCCTGTAAGAGCAAGTCCGCCAAAGCCTTTTTGAAAGTCTGGTCAGCTAACCAACACTTGAGCCACAGAACACGCCACAGCACTACTGCCGAAACAAAGTTTGGAAAGGAGTGGGGCTGCGCCAAGGGACGCATCACAAACTTTAGTCCCTGGACCAAATAGTCCGCCAGCTCCACATGCACTTTAGGCATCTGGCTAGAAGTTAAGCCTTGACGGAGAACCTTGGCCTGTTCGGTTAGTGTCTGGAAGACCAGGGCCGTGGCCAGGACAGGCTGGAGTGTAGATTTGGTGATGGTGAACATGAAGTGGACCACCGGCTCTGCCCTGCAATCTGCAGGGTCTTTAAAAATGAGGGAGATTCCTCCACCGGTATCACCGCAGCCTTGTTCAACTGGGATGTAGGAGGGTCCACCACAGGAGAAGAAGAGGTACATTTCTTCAGGAGGGTCTCCACAAAAGGGGTAATGCACCACTAAGCGCTTAGGGAAAACAAAACGGACGCTTCAGGCGACCACATTCTTTATAGACAAATTTGTCAAAATAGTCGGGGTAAGGGAAGACCTTAGCAGCCCAAGCTGGTTTGTGTGTACCAAAAGGAACAGGTACCACATCAGACGCTCCCACGGGATCCTCAATCTCCTGCACAGAATCAATGAGAGCGGCAACTAACGCCTTTTCCTGTGCGAAAGCGCATCTACAGGAACGGAAGGACCCGCAACCTCCAGGAGGGGGTCCGGAGGGTAGCATGCCCCTGAGACTCCATAGGGACCACAGGCGCTGCCGCAACTTGGGACCCCCATTGTACTAGACTAGAGAGAGACCATCCCCAGGCTTCCCAGCAGAGAGAGGGGAGGACTCGCCACAGCCCACCTGACTTTTAGAACTCAAGGAGAGGGTGCCGCGGGCTACAAGAAAATGGTGGCTTAGGCTTTCCGCCCAGCAGCTCTCCCACCCCATAAAGGCACTTTGGGCTCAGGGAAAATGGCTGCTGAGCATGCCCACTGCAATATGTCTCCCAATACACAGGGAAAATGGTGGCTGTGGCTCTAGGAAAATGTCCATCAGCCAAATAGATCCACGTGGTGGCCGGGAGAACCCACACTGGAGCCAGAGGCAGGTAGAGACACAAAGCCAAAGGCCCCCCTGGAGCATTATTCTTTCCACTGACACCAACAATGAGGCACTATTCCTCCCACTGACACCAACGATGGGGCCCTTTTTCTCCATCCGATGCCAACATCTAACAACATTCCTCCCATAAATACTAAAAATGGGCCACTATTTTTCTACCCATTGACCACAGGTGCTCTGTAATTTTCTTACTCCCACTGACAACCAAGCCTGAGGCATTATTTACTCCCATTGGCCACAGGGATGGATTTTGTGTTCCCTTTAGGGACTAAAATCCATCTCTTCCCCTAGTAACAGCTACATACAGTACACAAAAACACTGGCTGGGCACACAGTTAACTCTTTGATCACCCTGGATGTTTAACCACTTCCCAGTCAGGGTCATTATGTGACAGTGCATATTTTTAACACTGATCACAGTATTTGTGTCACTGGTTCCCACAAAGTGTCAAACGTGTCAGTTAATGTCCAATTGTCTGCCACAATAATGCAGTCCTGCTATAAATCGCTAATCACGGCCACTACTAGTATAACAAATAAAAATTACATAAATATATACCAGTTTGTAGATGCTATAACGTTCACGTAAACCAATCAATAAACGCTTGAGATTTTTTTTTTTACCAAAAACATGTAGCAGAATACATATTGGTCTAAATTTATCAAGAAAATTAGATTTTTACATTTGTTTTATTGGATATGTTTTATAGTTATATTGTTCTTTTAAATTGTCGGTCTTTTTTTGTTTATAGCAAAAAAAAAAAAAAAAAAATGCAGTGGTGATCAAATACCACCAAAAGAAAGCTCTATTTGTGGGAAAAAAATTTACAAATTTAATTTAGGAACAGCATTGCATGATCGCGCAATTGTCAGTTAAAGTAACGCAGTGTCGTATAAGAAAAAAATGGCCTGGTCATGAATGGGAGTATATCTTCCCAAGGTCAAGTGGTTAATCATAACAGATTTGTTCAGTAGTACTGATTGGTCCTGAAAACATACAGTGCCGTGAAAAAGTATTCACACCCCCTGACATTTTCCGCATTTTGTCATGTTACAACTAAAAACAAATGTATTTTATTGGGATTTTGATAGACCAATACAAAGGGGCACATAGTTGTGAAGTGAAAGGAAAATGATAAATGGTTTTCAAATTTTCTTACAAATAAGTATTTGAAAAGTGCGGCGTGCATTTGTATTCAGCCCCCTTTACTCTGATACCCCTAACTAAAATCTAGTGGAACCAAGTCACCTAATTAGTAAATAGAGTCCACCTGTGTGTAGCTTAATCTCAGTATAAATACAGCTGTTCTGTGAAGCCCTCAGAGGTTTGTTAGAGAAACCTTAGTGAACAAACAGCATCACGAAGGCCAAAGAACACACCAAACAGGTCAGGGATAAAATTGTGGAGAAGTTTCAGCCTACAGTCACACCGGGTACAAAGTAGTGCGCTTTAAGCCTCACTTCGACCACTATTTCTGTAAGATTTGTAACGATTTGATATGACTTCAGTACTATTTTATGAGAGGGGCTGTCCATGTCACAGGGAGAAACAGTGATGTTATATACAAAAGTTTAAGTAGCAAAGGGTTAATCTTTCACTTCTTTCAGGCTCAGGTAGTGCTGATAAGGACACAGGCACGATTTGCAGCACAATTTACATTATAGTCTATGGCAGTGAAATCCTGCTGAAGTCCTGAAAAAGTAATACATGAACTACTTCTCAAATTGTACTACTTGAAATCGTATCTATTAAGACACTGTCATAGAAACACATTAGATGCTACCTCGGGTACGATTTGTAAATCATATGCCATGCCTGAAGTCGTACTGGTGTGACCGAGGGCTAAAGCTGGGTTAGGTTATAAAAAAAAATCCCGAACTTTGAAAATCAGAGCACTGTGCAATCCATCATCCGAAAATGGAAAGAGTATGGCACAATTGCAAACCTACCAAAATATGGCTGTCCACCTAAACTGACAGCCATAGGAGAGCACAAGGAGAGCATTATTTCAGAGAAGCAGCCAAAAGGCCCATGGCAACTCTGAAAGAGCTGCAGAGATCCATAGCTCAGCTGGGAGAATCTGTCCACAGGACAACTATTAGTCATGCACGCCACAAATCTGGCCTTTATGGAAGAGTGGCAAGAAGAAAGCCTATGTTGAAAGAAAGCCATAAGAAGTCCAATTTGCAGTTTGAAAGAAGCCATGTGGGGGACACAGCAAACATGTGGAAGAAGGTGCTATGGTCAGATGAGCCAAAAATGGAACTTTTTGGCCGAAAAGCACATCACCCTGAACACACCATCCCCACCGTGAAACGTGGTAGTGCCAGCGTCGTGTTGTGGGGATGCTTTTCTTCAGCAGGGACAGGGAAGCTGGTCAGAGTTGATAGAAAGATGGATAGAGCCAAATACAGGGCACTCTTGGAAGAAAACCTGTTAAAGTCTGCAAAAGACTTGAGAATGGGGTGGAGGTTCACCTTTCAGCAGGATAAAGACCTTAAAAACATACAGCAAGATCTACAATGGAATTATTTTGAACAAAGCATATTCATGTGTTAGAATAGACAAAAGTCCAGACGTAAATCCATTTGAGAATCTGTGGCAAGACTTGAAAATTGCTGTTCGCAGACGCTCTCCATCCATTCTGATAGAGCTGGAGCTATTTTGCAAAGAATGGGCAAAAATTTCACTCTCTAGATCTGCAAGGCTAGTAGAGACATACCCAAAAAGATTAGCAGCTGTAATAGCAGCCAAAGGTGGTTCTACAAAGTACTGACTCGGGGGGTTGAATACCAATGCATGCCACACTTCTCAGATATTTGTAAAAAAAAATTGAAAACCATTTATCATTGTCCTTCCACTTTACAATTATGTGCCATTTTGTGTTGGTCTATCACATAACATCCCAATAAAATACATTTACGTTTTTGGTTGTAACATAACAAAATGTGGAAAATTTCAAGGGGTATGAATACTTTTTCAAGGCACTGTAACATACATTTTTAGCACTTCTCGACTATCCAAAAAAGGTAAAAAAAAATGGTAAGCTTAGTTTTAATTATAAAGTTGCACTGAACAGTTATCTGTTCATGTAAGGTTATTCTCTAGTGTATCTACAGTAAATTTTATTAGTACAGAAAATGGTCCCCTCTCCTTTGGCTTAGTTGTCAGAAACAAAACATATTTCTAGAAGAAACATACAGTATAATATGAAAGAAAAATAATTATATGGATTCAAACCTAGTGTATGCATGCTTACATAGTGACCTTTATGAATGCCAATGACAAGAACGTTCTCAGAGATTTTTTGCTTTAGCTCACTGTAGATCAGTGTTGAAATTGTACATACCTTTCCATTTCTCTGATGATGTCAGGCAGAAGTTCTTTCATATCTTTAGAACATTTAAACTTTTTTCCAAATGGGATATCAGAAATCACAACATCAATGCTTCCTGACAGCACTGGAATATCTACAGCATATAAAACAATGTTTTATGTACAATTCTGCAGGTAACAAAGATTTCAACCATTTTGGGTTTGATCCATTAAAAAATCTCAAAACGTGGAATACTTACATACACCATATTGTCAAAAGTATTGCGATGCCTGCCTTTACACACACATGAACTCTAATGGTATCCCAGTCTAATGCTGGCCATATACTATAAGAAAAATCGGCCAAAATTCGGTCATTTAGACAGTTCGTTTTTTGGCCAGTTAATGGGCACAAAATCGATCATTGGGACGTTTTTGAGCCGAAAAACTAAGGACAAGTGTGGAAATTTTCTGCCGAACGAACGATAAATTGAAAGGTTAAGGTGTTTCCCGTCTGAACTGTTTGCACTAGGTATACAGTCAGGTCCATAAATATTGGGACATCTACACAATTCTAATCTTTTTGGCTCTATACACCACCACAATGGATTTAAAATGAAACGAACAAGATGTGCTTTAACTACAGACTTTCAGCCTTAATTTGAGGGTATTTACATCCAAATCAGGTGAACAGTGTAGGAATTGCAACAGTTTGTATATGTGCCTCCCACTTTTTAAGTGACCAAAAGTAATGGGACAATTGTCTGCTCAGCTGTTCCATGGCCAGGTGTGTTATTCCCTCATTATCCTATTTACAAGGAGCAGATAAAAGGTCCAGAGTTAATTTCAAGTGTGCCATTTGCATTTGGAATCTGTTGCTGTCAACTCTCAATATGAGATCCAAAGAGCTGTCACTATCAGTGAAACAAGCCATCATTAGGCTGAAAAAAACAAAACAAACCCATCAGAGATAGCAAAAACATTAGGTGTGGCCAAATCAACTGTTTGGAACATCCTTAAAAAGAAAGAACGCACCGGTGAGCTCAGCAACACCAAAAGACCCGGAAGACCAAGGAAAACAACTGTGGTGGATGACCAAAGAATTCTTTCCCTGGTGAAGAAAACACCCTTCACAACAGTTGGCCAGATCAAGAACATTCTCCAGGAGGTAGGTTTACGTGTGTCAAAGTGAATACAGAGGGTTCACCACAAGATGTAAACCATTGGTGAGCCTCAAAAACAGGAAGGCAAAATTAGAGTTTGCCAAACAACATCTAAAAAAGCCTTCACAATTCTGGAACAACATCCTGTGGACAGATGAGACCAAGATCAACTTGTACCAGAGTGATGGGAAGAGAAGAGTATGGAGAAGGAAAGGAACTGCTCATGATCCAAAGCATACCATCTCATCAGTGAAGCATGGTGGTGGTAGTGTCATGGCGTGGGCATGTATGGCTGCCAAAGAACTGGTTCTCTTGTATTTATTGATGATGTGACTGCTGACAGAAGCAGCAGGATGAATTCTGAAGTGTTTCAGGCAATATTATCTGCTCATATCCAGCAAAATGCTTCAGAACTCATTGGACGGCGCTTCACAGTGCAGATGGATGACCCGAAGCATACTGCGAAAGCATCCAAAGACTTTAAGGGAAAGAAGTGAAATGTTATGCAATGACCAAGTCAATCACCTGACCTGAATCCGACTGAGCATGCATTTCACTTGCTGAAGACAAAACTGAAGGGAAAATGCCGCGAGAACAAGCAGGAACTGAAGACAGTTGCAGTAGAGGCCTGGCAGAGCATCACCAGGGATGAAACCCAGCGTCTGGTGATATCTATGCGTTCCAGACATCAGGCTGTAATTGACTGAAAAGGATTTGCAACCAAGTATTAAAAAGTGAAAGTTTGATGGATGATTGTTAATCTGTCCCATTACTTTTGGTCACTTAAAAAGTGGGAGGCACATATACAAACTGTTGTAATTCCTACACCTTCACCTGACTTGGATGTAAATACCCTCAAGTTAAAGCTGAAAGTTTGCAGTTAAAGCACATCTTGTTCGTTTCATTTCAAATCCATTGTGGTGTATAGAGCCAAAAAGATTAGAATTGTGTCGATGTCCCAATATTTATGGACCTGACTGTATGTAAAAAAAAAAAACTAACAAAAAATGTATTCATTTATGTCCACTAAATGATTTATTGGTCATTACATGATGGCACTATAGTTTGCTCTCACGGCCGAATGTTCGTTTTTCGAAAATGGGTTCGGCCGACTTTTCATATAGTGTATGGCCAGCATTAGTCCGTAGGGCTCAATATTAAATTGGTCCACCCTTTGCAGCTATAACAGCTTCAACTCTTCTGGGAAAGCTGTCCACAAGGTTTAGGAGAGTGTCTACGGGAATGTTTGACCATTGTTCAAAAAGGGCATTTGTGAGGTCAGGCACTGATGTTGGACGAGAAGGCCTGGCTCGCAGTCTCTGCTCTAATTCATCCCAAAAGGTGTTCTATTGAGTTGAGGTCAGGACTCTGCAGGCTAGTCAAGTTCCTCCACCCCAAACTTGCTCATTCATGTCTTTATGGACCTTGCTTTGTGCACTGGTGCGCAGTCATGCAAGAACAGGAAAGGGCCACCCCCAAACTGTTCTCACAAAGTTGGGCGCATGAAATTGTCCAAAATGTCTTGGTATGCTGACGCCTTAAGAGTTCCCTTCACTTGAACTAAAGGGCCAAGCCCAACCCCTGAAAAAAAAAAAAAAAAAAAAACACACCATAATCCCCTCTCCACCAAATAACTTTTGACATTATAGTGTATTTACTTCAAGAAAATACTGACTGACAGTGAATAGAAACATATGCAAGATCAAGCATTTTCCATAACAATGTGTTCATAAGCCTTAAAAAACAAACAGATATTATATATGGCTGCTAAAATCACTACATCAGTAGGATACAGAGGGTTTGTCTTGGATTGCAATAGATACTTTATCAAGCCAGAAGCAATTACCAAAAAAAATACAAAACACCGACTTAAACATATATGAGATTTTTTTATGGCACTGAAACAATTCTAAGTCGTTTCTTTATTAAATGCCCATTTAAAAGATGTAGTTTTACTTTACATATACAGCAAAAAATATTGATGTTTCTCTTCTCCAGAAAGGCTACACTGTCATTTTCCTCTACATGTTTCGCCATGAACAGCTTCATTAAGAGGAGTGTTACCAAGTATTGGTAATCCACATCAATAAAAGACATCTACAGTGCCTTGCAAAAGTATTCACCCCCTTGGCATTTTTCGTGTTTTGTTGCCTTACAACCTGGAATTAACATGGATTGTTTGAGGATTTGCATTACCATATTTATCGGCGTATAACACGCACTTTTTTCCCCTTAAAATCAGGGGAAAATCGCAGGTGCGTGTTATACACCGATCACCTGCGATCCGGAGCTGTCACATCTTCAAAATCGCTGACCACGATTTGAAAATGGCGCCGCCGGCGCTGAAATACACAGAGCCGGTCCTCGGCGGCTCTCGTTCACTTTTGGCTCCACTCGTAGTCCCGAGCGGAGCTATCCGAACCTACTCGGCTAGGTTCGGATAGCTCCGCTCGGGACTACGAGTGGAGCCGAAAGTGAACGAGAGCCGCCGGGAAGAGCCGAGGACCGGCTCTGTGTATTTCGGCGCCGGCGGCGCCATTTTCAAATCGCGGTCGGCGATTTTGAAGCCCAGGATGGCAGGGATAGAGGATCGAAGGCTGCACTGGGGCAAGGCTGCACTGGGGAAGGCTGCACTGACAAGGCTCCACTGGGGAAGGCTGCACTGGCAAGGCTGCACTGGGGAAGGCTGCACTGGGGAAGGCTGCACTGGGGAAGGCTGCACTGGGGAAGGCTGCACTGGGGAAGGCTGCACTGGCAAGGCTGCACTGACAAGGCTGCACTGACAAGGCTGCACTGGGGAAGGCTGCACTGACAAGGCTGCACTGACAAGGCTGCACTGGGGCAAGGCTGCACTGGGGCAAGGCTGCACTGGGGCAAGGCTGCAATGATGGGCATTTAAATGTAAGTTTTTTTCCCTTCAACTTCCCTCCTAAAAGTTTTTTTTTCCTTAAAATTCCCTCCTAAATTGGGGTGCGTGTTATACGCCGATAAATACGGTATTTAATTTACATGCCCACAACTTTGCTTCACAATAAAAAAAACAAAAACAACAAAAAACAAACATCTTCAAACAACAAATAGGACAAAATAACAGAAAAAGTCAATGTGCATAACTATTCACCCCCCTAAAGTCAATACTTTGTAGAGCCACCTTTTGCGGCTATCACAGCTCCAGGTCGCTTTGA
Source organism: Aquarana catesbeiana (assembly GCF_042186555.1). Lineage (NCBI taxonomy): Eukaryota > Metazoa > Chordata > Amphibia > Anura > Ranidae > Aquarana > Aquarana catesbeiana. The sequence continues at coordinate 486,162,375 of NC_133327.1, read as the reverse complement.
ATAAGTCTCTATGAGCTTGCCACATCTTACCACTGGGATTTCACTGGAAGCCATGCATGCCCATGCCATCACAATGCCTCCACCATGTTTTACAAATGACGTTGTGTGCTTTGGATCATGAGCTGTCTCAAGCCGATGCCACACTTTTTTCTTCTGTCATTCTGGTACAGATTAATCTTAGTTTCATCCATCCAAAGAATGGTTTTCCAGAACTGGTCTGGCTTTTTTAGATGTTTTTTGGCAAAGTTGAATCTGGCTTTTCTATTCCTCAGGAATAGCACCAGAGGGTTGCACCTTGTGGTGAACCCTCTGCATTTGTTCTCGTGAAGTCTTCTCTTGATTGTAGACTTTGACAATGATACGCCCACCTCCTGGAGAATGTCCTGCACTTGTCTGGATGTTGTGAATGGGTCTTTCTTTGCCATAGAGAGGATCCTGCGATCATCCATCACTGCTGTCTTTCAAGGACGTCTAGGCCTTTTTATGTTGCTGAGCTTACCAGTGTGTTCTTCTTTCCTCAGAATGTACCAAACTGTTAATTTGGCCACTCCTAATGTTGCTGCTATCTCTCTGATGGTTTTTTGAAGCCTTACATTGGCCTATTTTACCTGCATGGACAGCTCCTTCAAACGCATGATGTAGGTTCACAGCAATAGATTCCAAATGCAAATACCACACTTAAAATCAACTCCAGACCTTTTACCTGCTTAATTGATTTAGAAATAAGGAGTAGCCCACACCTGGCCAGCTTTTGATTCAATTGTCCAATTACTTTTGGTCCCTTGAAAAAGGGGGGTGGCTATTAAGAGCTGTAATTCCTAAACCCTTCCTCTGAATTGGATGTACATACCCTCAAATTAAACTTGAGTGTGTGCTCTTTCAGCCCATATCCATTATATAACTATAGCGTGAATATGTTTTGGTAAATACCTAAAAAAACTTAAATTGTGCCTGTGTCCAAATATATATGGACCTAACTATTTGCTGAAGCAGAGCATCAATTCTGTTTTTTTTTTTTTTTAATTCTCAGAGGGACGAAAATCTTTTTCAGGAGAAAACCAATCATAAATTGGCCATTCTATTTGTTCATGAATGGGAAAAAACACATTTTGACTTGCTTGTCCGTTCCTTATCTTGGGGTACAGTACTGAACACAGGCTTGGTATTCATGGACCCTGGGTTATAGGCTGGTATCGTCAGATGATGGGACACTGGCAAAACTTTTGAGGGGGTCATGCTCCCTGGGTGAGTCACTATAACCCTACCCCACTGAGAGTTCTCATTTCTTAGCAAGCAATGCAGAGTTACACATGAACAGAAGTGTACTGTACTCAAAAATATTGAATTTCCAAGTAGATCAAAATTATTTTGATCTTAACAGTACAGGGCAAGATGCAAGCTGGATATTCATAGACCTTGGGACATTCCCAAGAAATGAATGAGAAGGGAGGGCAACAACAACGTTAACAAAACTGTACTAAAAGGTCCAACAATAACAACGTCAACAAACCCAACTCAGAGTGCTGCTGCAAGAAACTTGTAGCCAAAAGCTGCATACGCAGATGGGACGTCCACTTGGTAGATCTTGGAAAAGGCATGAATAGAAGACCAGATGACAGTTTTACAGTGCCGGGCTTGTTGTCAGAATGTCCAGGAACTTCCTACTGAACTGCTGAAGGGGGCAAGTATTAGTACAGGAGGTGCTTTATTCTTTAGAGTGTAAGCTCTTGAGATCAGCTGTTTTATCTACCTAACAATGGTGGCTCTTGAAGCAGGATGCCCCTTGCAAATCCTGAGGGTAGGATAAATAGGGAATCAATCTTCCTGATAGCAGCTACAGCTTCTAGGTACATGCTAATGGCTCTGACCACATCCAGACAGTGAAGAACAATCTCCTTAGGGTGCTTGGGAAATGGACACAAAAAGGGTAGGACTGTCTGTGGTAATGTGGAAGACTGACACTATCTTAGGAAGAAAGGAGAATCTTGGGCACAAGACTACTTTGCCCTTGTGAAGAATAAGGAACTGTTCCTAAGGTCTCATGAACACTGAACGTTATAAAAAGTCAGTAAAGTTAGCTGTAGAAAGCTGTAGCTGTAGAGTGAGTTTTCAGCGGTTTTTATGTTTGTAGTGTTTTTCAGCGTTTTTAGCAAAACTATATTCCCATAAAAGCTTATGGCTCAAAAACGCTGATAAACGACGAATAGCCAAGTTTTTCAGTGTTTTTTTGACGTTTATAAGCCGTTTTCAGCTTTTTTTTCAGAGTTAGTGTGTTTTTACAGCTAAAAAACTCCTCTCAAAACCCACTAGTTCTGGGTTTTTTCTAGCTAGAAAACGCCCCTGCCAAAAACTGCTCCTAAAAGCCTATGTGTGCAAGGACACATAGGATAACATGCTGGGGAGTTTATTGACTGCAGAAAAAACATCTGAAGCCAAAAACAGCAGCTGTAAAAACGTCTAGTGTGCACGAGGCCTTACAAGAAAGAGCCACTAATGTAGAGACATGTTTGATAAACATGATAGCCTCCAAGAAGGCTACCTTGCAGCAAAAGTCATCCAAGTGGGGTTCCCTGATAGGTTCAAAGGGTGGTTTCTGCAGGACAGAGGTCCCAAGGAAGTAAGGGGTGCTGTAAGGATGGTTTCATGTGAGATACACCTGGAAGAAAGGCCTTTACAAGGGAAAGAGAAGCCCTAGGTTTTTGGAAAAAATGCAGAAACCTATCCCTTAAGAGTACTTAAGGCCAAGTTCTGGTCAAGTCCCAATTGTGGGTAGACAAAAATGTGAGGTAAATAGTAATCTCTGGGGTTGAAGTGCCTGTGTTCACACCAAAGAAGTATATCCACGTACAATAGTATATCTTTCTTGAAGTGGCTTTCCTATCTTTTAGAAATGTGGGAATGAGAAACTCAAAGATCCCACTGTCCCTAAATACCTGGGCTTCAACAGCCAAGCTGTTAGAAGAAAGGTTCAGTTTTAAACATGTTACATCCGTATTTAGAGTGTAACATGTTAAAACAGACCCCCCCTCTCTCCCTTAGCCCGCTTCCCTGTTACAATAGGGATTTTAAAGTGCACAGCATCAATCAGCATAGCAATAGTCTCTTTACATTTTGGAAAGATGTGTACCAGCTGTATCATCCCTATCAGATGCCTTGGAGGGTAAGCATTCTTCCTCAGCAGATACCCTTCCTCTGGTGCCGTGTTTGTATCAAGGACATCAAAAAAAGAAGTAGGAGCGAAGGTAATAGGGGCATGGCCGTGACCCAGGTACTCTAATGGCTTAACAAGACCAGAAATTCTGCCCATGAACTCATATAAGCTCATTAGGCAGGAAGGATGAGGCAGGCATGGTTGAAAGGCTGAGCTGAGTGTCCACAGGAGGGCTTAGAGTAAGAATTCAGGTAACCTTCAGAGGAGAGAGTACCATGGCCCTTGAATTGATGCAACACAACTTCCAATAGAGCTAAAAAGCTGATCGAGCGCTATTGAGCCCATCAGATCTCTTAGCTTTCCAATTATGGTTTGCCATGTATGTGAATAAATGTCCCCCAAAGGACTACTCGTGACCTCCACAACAATGGTGCAGGGAGAAGATGCCTTGATGCAAGCACCTGTAGGCCGCTGCAATCCATCTTCAGTAAGAGTAAACTGCTATTTATGTGCCTGCAGGGATGAGAATCAAGAGATGTTGCTTGGCCACGGTCCTGAATCCAAAGAGGAGGCCAGGCATGCACACACAGTAAATAGAAAAAGAAATCACAATTATGGCACAAAATTAATTTATATACGTCCTGGATCAGGATTACAGCCACCATGTCCCCCAGCCTCAGCTTGCGTTCCATAATTGCCTACTGCATCTGCCTTACTCCAGCAGATTTCTGGTGCCGCTCTGCCATCTCCAGCTGCCTTCCTGCCAACCAGACCGTTGCATCCATCCTGTCTCTTTGTGATATGATGATTTACCCGCTACATGCAGTGAAGGTATTTTAACCCCTTTTCTCCCCTTGTCCCAATGAAAATCTACACTTAGCCCCCTTTCACACAGGCTTTCTGATCAGGTCCGCCTGTAATTTTTTCAGGTGGACCTAATTGGACCTTGCAGTCTCCTCTATGGAGCGGTGGATGTCAGCACTGACATGTCCACTGACATCCGCCGCTATCCAGTCATCCTCTCTTTGTTTTATCTGTTTACATGCACACAGTAACCTTCCTCAAAGCAAGGTGGTGCATGTGAAAAATATGCTTGAGGCACCGCAGACATAATGCAACACTACAGGGGTGAAGGCACAATGCTACCATGCCACCATCAGGTGCCCTCAGGCAGGACAGACAAAACAGACATGAAAGCCAGGCCCTCCTGGAATGTCTGACCAGAAGCATGGACAGCAGTCTCAGAACAACCCATTATTTTAACTGATTACAAGGATTTGCAAGTAATGGATGAAAAAAAATGGTTACTGACCATAGATAAATACCTTAAGTATATATACATGGATTAGATTCCCAAGCCTATTTTTGGTACCAACATCTTACAATTAGGGATGAGCTTTGTGTTCGAGTTGACCCCATGTTCGACTCGAACATCGTCTGTTCGCCCGTTCGCCGGATTGCGAACGATATGGGCCGTTCGCGCCAAATTCGTGTGGCGCGTCACGGCCCATAATTCACTGCGGCATCGCAGTGCATTGCTGGCTGATGATTGGCCAAGCATGTACTATGACCCGCATGCTTGGCCAATCACAGCGCCGTCTGTAGAGAGAGCTGTAATTGACCAAAGCCAGGGTGGCTTTGGCCAATTATGGCTCAGGGGGTTTAGTACACGCCCCACACTATATAAGGCCGCCTGCACGGCGGCCCTGTGTAGTGTGTTCCGGCGTTGAGAGACAGAGACAGAGAGACCATGTCATTTGATTTAAGATAGATAGATTAGGCAGGACAGTCAGTTAGCTGCACTTACAGTGTATTGTGTATATATATATGCATCCCAGGTGTTGTGTGTGTGTGTGTGTGTATATATATATATATATATATACACACACACTGTATTCAGTTTAGCTAGATCCGTTCCTGTTATTATCTTCCTACTGACAGGCAGGCTTGTGTTGTTACAGTATTTACAGCTACCTGAAGAAAATTGCTGGTGTTCTTCTGATCCTATTAGTACCACAGTCAGGCAGCTAGACTATTTACAGTTAGTGCAGTGCGTCCTCCTGAGAGCCCATTCACACAGGGGCAACTTTGGATCCGACTTCAAGTCGCCCCAAGTCGCCCCTAGTCGCCTCAAGTCGCGCTACACGAAAAAATCAATGTAAGTGAATGGATCTGTCTTAATGCACACTACTGCAGTCGCTCCGACTTCAGAAAAGGTTCCTGTACTACTTCAATCCGACTTGAAGGCAACTTGTACCCATTGATTTCAATGGAAGTTGCCTCCAAGTCTGATCACTGCTTATACTGAGGCAACTTTACAGGAAGCAGAAAAGAAACAGAAAGTCATTTCCTCCACTAAACAGCCAGCCCCCTCCTTCTCACACACAGCTGATAAGCTCTGATTAGCCACTTGTAAAGTTCCCTGTCCTGGAGGCGACTTCAAGTTGTGTTGTAAGTTGCCCCAAGTCGTGCTGTGATTCATACTCAAGTCGTGTCCAAGTTGCTTCCCAAAGTCGTGCTGGAAGTCGTGTTGCCCCTGTGTGAATGGGCTGTCACAGTGTTCAGCTAAAGCTACAAGTTAGTGTAGTGCGACCTCTGAACGGTGTTCAGCTAAAGCTACAAGTTAGTGTAGTGCACAGTGTTCAGCTAAAGCTACAAGTTAGTGTACTGTGTCCTCCTCACAGTGTTCAGCTAAAGCTACAAGTTAGTGTAGTGCGACCTCTGCACAGTGTTCAGCTAAAGCTACAAGTTAGTGTAGTGCATCCTCTGAACAGTGCTCAGCTAAAGCTACAAGTTAGTGTAGTGCGACCTCTGCATAATGTTCAGCTAAAGCTACCTGTAGAAGGTTGGTGGTGTTTTCCTGATCCTATCACTACCGCAGGCAGCTACATTATTTACACGTTAGTCTAGTGCGACCTCTGCACAGTGTTCAGCTAAAGCTACCTGGAGAAGGTTGGTGGTGTTTTCCTGATCCTATCACTACCGCAGGCAGCTACATTATTTTAACGTTGGTGTAGTGCGTCCTCTGCACAGTGTTCATCTAAAGCTACCTGTAGAAGATTGGTGGTGTTCTCATACTACAGGCAGGCAGTTGATTTTGCTAGCTGCAGTATCAGTATATATATATATATATATATATATATATATATATATATATATATATATATATATATATATATATATATATATATCTATCTATCTATATATAGATATATATATCCCAGCTTAGTGCAGCTACATCTCACTGCAGGCCATTAGTATGTCTGGAAGGCCAACAAGGAGAGGTAGACAGTCACAAGCCAATAAAAGAGGGCAAGCAGGCTCTGTGTCTAGAGGCAACAGTGCTGGTCGTGGAGACGGTGCATCCTCATCGGCACGTGGCTGTGGGACACGCTTGGCCTTTTTTTCGGCAGCTGGCCGCGTTGAGCCGCAACATGCGGAAGACTTGGTCGAGTAGATGACCAAGCCGTCCTCATCCTCTCTCACCCATGCTCAGGGTACTTTGTCTGGCAAAGCAGCTGCCAATGTGGCCTCTTCCCTCGGCTCAATGGCATCAGTGACTCCTTCTCTAGCCCCACCATGTTCTCCTGAGGAGTCCCTCGAACTGTTTGACCACAGTGTTGGGTACATGCTCCAGGAGGATGCCCAGAGTTTAGAAGGCTCTGATGATGATACTGAGCTAGATGAAGGCAGTAACGTGAGCATGGACAGAGGGGGTGCCCAAGAAGGACAGCAATCTGGCAGTCATGCTCCCCCTGCTGCAGCATACTGCCAGGTTTGCTCCAGTGATGAGGAGGGAGGGGATGATGAGGTCACTGACTCAACGTGGGTGCCTGATGAGAGGAGGAGGAGGAGGAGGCACATCACCAACGAGGCAGGATGCCCTCCAGGGGCCAGCCTAAGGGCAGCACACTGACTGCATCACACCGCAAAGCTCCGCATGTGCAGGGCGCTGCTGTCTCTGCGTGTTATTCCAAAAGTTCTTTGGTGTGGGCCTTTTTTGAGATGAGTGCATCAGATCGCACCGCTGCTATTTGCAACATATGTCTCAAGCGTATCTCGCGTGGCCAAAACATCTCCCGCTTGGGCACCACATGCTTGACCAGACATATGTTGACCTGCCATGCAGTTCGTTGGCAAGCGTATCTAAAAGACCCACACCAAAGAACAAAGAGGACCTTTCCCTGCTCCTCATCAGCTGAGATCTCCAACCCCACTATACCTTCAGTCCTCTCTGAGACCTGCACTGAGAGAAATGATGGTGTAGAATTAGGTGTGTCACAGCCAAGTACTTGTGGGCAATCTGCTTTCGGTACACCGACGTCAGATTGTACCAGGCAAATTTCCCTGCCCCAGCTGCTGCACCGCCTAAAGAAGTTCGCTCCCAGCCATCCACATGCCCAGCGGTTGAATGCTAGCTTGGCAAAATTGCTAGCACTTCAACTGCTACCTTTTCAGTTGGTAGACTCTGCCCCCTTCCATGAGTTTGTGGAACGTGCGGTTCCTCAGTGGCAGGTACCCAAATGCCACTTTTTCTCACAGAAGTCGATTCCAGCTCTCTACCGGCATGTGGAAGGCAATGTCCATGCCTCGCTGGACAGGGCGGTCAGCGGTAAGGTGCATATTACCGCTGACTCATGGTCCAGCAGGCATGGACAGGGACGTTACCCAAGTTTCACGGCGCATTGGGTGACTCTGCTGGCAGCTAGGAAGGATGCAGGACAAGGTGCAGTTGTGATTCTGACACACCTCTCTCCTCCACCCCTCCTCTTCTTCTTCCTCCATGGCCTCTTCCTGTGCTTTGCCCTCAGAACCAGCGGTGCTCCGTAGGCGTTCAAGGGGCTACACAAGTATGCAGGCCAAAAGATGCCATGCGGTGCTTGAGCTGGTGTGCTTGGGGGACAGGAGCCACACTGGGACAGAGGTTCTGTCAGCTCTGCAGGGGCAGGTTCAGAGGTGGTTGACGCCACGCCAACTTAAGGCAGGAATGGTGGTTTGCGACAATGGCACCAACCTCCTCTCCGCCCTTCGACAGGGGCAAATGACCCATGTGCCCTGTTTGGCTCACGTCCTTAACTTGGTGGTGCAGCGGTTCTTGGGCAGGTACCCGGGCTTACAGGATGTCCTGAGGCAGGCCAGGAAAGTCTGTGTGCATTTCCGCCGGTCATATGCCAGTGCTCGGCTGGCAGACCTCCAAAAGGAATTTAACCTGCCCAAGAACCGCCTAATCTGTGACATGCCCACCAGGTGGAACTCAACGTTGGCCATGCTGCAGTGGCTGCACACACAGCAGAGGGCCATCAATGAGTACCTGTGCGACTATGGCACCAGGACAGGGTCAGGGGAGCTTTGTTTATTTTCCCCACGCCAGTGGGCCATGATCAGGGATGCATGCACTGTCCTGTCACCATTTGAGGAGGCCACGAGGATGGTGAGCAGTGACAGTGCTGGCATCAGTGACAGTGTCTCCCTTGTCCACCTGTTGGAGCACACGCTGCGTGGAATAATGGACAGGGCACTTGAGGCAGAACAGAGGCAGGAAGAGGAGGACTTCCTTAGCTCTCAAGGACCCCTTTATCCAGACAGTGTTCCTACGTGCCCGCCGATCACACAGGAAGAGGAGGAGGAGGAGGAGAATTGTGTCAGTATGGAGGTGGAGCCTGGCACTCAGCAAGGGTAAGGTTGCAGACCTTATCTTGCCATCGCAGAGGATGAAACCTCTTCGGGAGGCCTTGCAGAAAGGTCTGTGCAACGCGTTCCGAGACTGGGAGGTTACAAACGCCTGTTTCTGGACAACGTGTTGCTGAGGCTTCGGTCAGTCAAAGAAGGAGCAGTGGAGAAGGTGGCCGTCTGACCGATGCGTTCAGACAATTTTTTAGTCCGCAGCCCCAAGGTATGATCGGTTCCAGCAACCATCGCCAGCGTCTGTTTTACATGGTGCAGGAATACCTAGAGCAAGATCTGACTTTGACACCTTTCCCACCGAAAATCCTCTGGGTTACTGGGTCTTGAGGATGGATAACTGGCCAGAGCTTGCACAGTATGCAATTGAGCTACTGGCCTGTCCTGCATCCAGCGTTCTTTCGGAACGCACATTCAGTGCTGCTGGAGGCTTTGTAACCAATCACAGAGTGCGTCTGTCCACCGACTCGGTCGATCGACTGACCTTCATAAAAATGAATCAGTCTTGGATCACCACCAGCTACCAAGCTCCTGATGCTGATGTAACCAATTCAATTTTTTTAAAATGTCAGATCCCTTCAAAGACTGCCTATACTGATGCCGAGTGACTATCCTGTTATACTGAGTAATTATCCTCTTCCTCCTCAATGGCTCTGGGCGCCGCCAGTCCCGCCACCAGTGCCTAAGGCCCAATTTTTCAGCCCCTGTTCAACAGGGGCATGTAATTACAATTTTTCATGCAATTCTTTGCAGCAGGGCTAGTTCCTGCGCTCCAACTAGAGTATCTGTGATGGGTTGCAGTGTTGTGGCACCAGCACCAGTGCCTAAGGCCCAATTTTTCAGCCCCTGTTCAACAGGGACATGTAATTAGAATTCTTGATCTAATATTTCACAGCAGAGCCCGTTTCTGCGCCCACCAAGAGTATCTGTGAGGTCTTACAGTGTTGTGGCACCACCACCACCAAAGGCCCAATTTTTCTGCCCCTGTTCAACGGGGGCATGTAATTACAATTCTTTATCTAATATTTCACAGCAGGGCCCTGTGAGGGCTTACAGTGTTGTGGCCACAACAACACCTAAGGCCCAAATTTCTGCTGAGTATATAGGGCAGGCCTCTACTTTAAGACATCCAACTTACAAACGACTCCTACTTGCAAACGGAAGGAGACAACAGGAAGTGAGATGAAATCTACCCCTAGGAAGGGAAATTCTCTCCTGTAAGAGTTAATATGGGAAAAACTTTTCTCCTTTCCACTGATGCTTTATCACCAATCCTTGTTTCACAAAAAAACCCAAATTTTTAATAAACATTTGTCATTGGGACAAAAAGTGAGGTGAAATCTTCTGAAGAGGAGCACAGACAGCAAAACAAATGTCACAGGGGTGATAACCCTTCCCTATGTTTTCCAAAAAGCTTAAAATAGATTTTTTGGCTGGAGCTAAACACGTTAAAATTGTACCAGTTTAAAATTACAAACAGATTCTACTTAACAACAAACCTACAGTCCCTGTCTTGTTTGCACCGCCTGTATACTGCTGTTCAGTGTATATAGGGCCTGGGGGCCCCACACCTTTCCTTTTTTAATTTGGGTGCGGGGTTCCCCTTAATATCCATACAAGACCCAAAGGGCCTGGTAATGGACTGGGGGGTACCCATGCCGTTTGTCTCACTGATTTTCATCCATATTGCCAGGACCCGACATTACATTAAAGCCGCAAGCAGTTTTAAATGACTTTTTTTCCTTTAAAAATTACATTTTGTGCAGGGACTGTTCTAAGCACGGGAAACATGCGCCACTTTACAGGCATACTATAGACACCCCCCATGTACGATATTTAAAGGAATATTTCACTTTTTTTTTTTTTTTTTTTTTTTTTACTTTAAGCATCATTAAAATCCCTGCTCCCGAAAAAAACGTCCGTTTTTAAAACTTTTTTCTGCATTGATATATGTCCCCTGGGGCAGGACCCGGGTCCCCAAACCCTTTTTAGGACAATACCATGCAAATTAGCCTTTAAAATGAGCACTTTTGATTTCGAACGTTTAAGTCCCATAGACGTCAATGGGGTTCTAATGTTCGTGCGAATTTTCGGTCCGTTCGCAGGTTCTGGTGCGAACCAGACCGGGGGGGGGGGGTTCAGTTCATCCCTACTCACAATTGCTATACTCAAATATTGAATACATATTTTAGAAGGGACATTACCAGTACCATATAATGCATGTATAAGCCAGTTCATAAATTCACTTTAGATGTTCAAAGTCTACATTAATGCAGATCACCAAAAAAGGCATAAAGTAGCTCAGATGTTGGAGAATAGTAGCTTAAGGTATTGGAAGACAACAAATTGTATATATTTGTCTTTCCTGTGTCAAAAGGAACAGAACTTGATCCTGGCTTCCCTAATTAAAGTCACTGATCTAAGAGCATGCAGGGCTGCGTGCTTGTTTTGGGTCAGTAACCCACCAGGTAGTGAACCAAGGGTTAGGACAGGGGTGTAAACCCCCCACCTTTTGAAGAGCAAGGGCCAAGTGATTTGGTAACCAATCGCATGCCACAACGAAGTTGCTCAGAATTAAAATTTTTGTATTTTTAATAGTATAATAAAGACTTTAAACAACAATCAGGGTCATCATTTTCTGTGGGACCAATCTCTGTTAGGTGGATGATACTAGTGTGAACACAAACTTTGTTTGGCAGGGCCTCAAAATTGCAAGTCCTAAGCTACTAGCCAGGCCTAAAGAGTTACTTGCCACCAGTTGCCACACCCAACCCCTATTCTGCCCCCAATTCCGCCCCTAAACACACCCTAATAAATCATCTCATGAAATGGCACTATTCAACTTTTTTATTCAGAATTAAGTTATAGACATGTGCAATTCGTTTCGTTCCAAATTCGTTTAACGAATTTAGACAAATTCGTTAATTCGGAAATATCCGAATTAAAGAAAACCCGTTTGACAAATTTTTCCGAATATTCATAAATTTGAAAATGTGTAAATTCGTAAATTCGCAAATTCGCACATTCGTACATTGGTAAATTCGTACATTTGGAATTTCGTAAATTTGTACATTCATAAATTCGGAAGTTTGTAAATTCGGAAATCTGAAATAATAATTACCTAATAACAACTTAACTATTACTAACTATTAAATTATAGGTATTGTAATTTCCTTTCAAATTTGGCTGTTAGTGAACGTAACAAATACAAATTTATCTGAAGTTATGAATTATCCAAAATAACGAATGCCCCATCTAAATGAATGGAACATAATGAATTAATAATAATAAATAAAATAAAAACTTTTTATTATTATTAATTATTCATTTGTTCCGTTCCATTTGTTTAGATGCGGCATTCGTTATTTCGGATAATTCATAACTTCAGATAAATTCGTATTCGTTAAATTCACTATCAGCCAAATTTGAAAGGAAATTACAATACCTACACCTAATTTAATAGTTAGTTACTATTTCAGATTTTCGAATTTTCTAATTTCGAATTTCCAAATTTCCGAATTTTCTAATTTACGAATGTACGAATGTGCGAATTTAAGAATATACAAATTTTCTAATTTACGAATTTATGAATTTACAAAATATACGAATGTATGAATGTATGAATGTACGAATTTACGAATGTACAAATTTACGAATTTATGAATTGCGATCATAATGAATAACCCGAAAAATGAAAAAAAAAAGAAACGAAAACGAACACATTTTTTAGCAGTGCACATGTCTATTAAGTTACAGAAATAAATGTTGCCCATTATGGCTTTTCTTCATCCTTCCCAATTACATTTTTTGAAAGGCTCTGCTGTGACTCTCCCAGGAGGTTAGGGCCTTTTTTCTTATCTCTATAAAGCAGCGATTGCTTCCTATTTTTCCAATGGGCTCCCTTATAGGAACAAGTGGGAAGTTGACTGTGGCGCACAATTCTCTCCGGAGGAGGGATATAATGCTGGATAATTTGTGTAAATGCACTAAATCTCTGGCAGTTAGAGAAACCATTCTTAAAAGGTATTAACCAGGTGGTATTATACCCCTTCCAAGCTCCAAGCCATCTATCCAGGAACCTCCGGACACTGTTTTTGGGGATGTCCACTTGTAGGTACCTTCAAACACATATTTTGGGAGTGCGGGTGTCTCCCCTCTGTGTGGAATAAAATATCCGCTATAGCCTTGGAGATATCAGGCATACCCTTAAATCTTACCATTTCAACGTGAGCTCCTATTCTGGGTGTCCTTCGCAGGGGGGGAGAGATTAATTTGTGTATCTACCTTGTGAGCTATTGCCCTGTCCTCAATATTAGATAGGGTTGAAGGAGTTATGCTGATGGAAAGGATTCTATATACCCTACAGGATAAAATGCACCTGTTTGATCACAAATGGGATGCCTGGAAGACTCAGACATACCCTGCTGTCTTGAACTAATATAGTACCTGATTAAGTTACCATGAGCTATAGTATTAATACCCCCAGGTATAGCTTTCTGACCCTTCATGCATCTATATCTGTAAAACTGTTGATTCATGTTCTCAGAACATTTTTTGTATGCTTCTGAATTATTTGTGTTACGATTCAAGATTATACTTGTGACAATTACTCTTTTTTTGTATATTGTCATAATAATGTATATTTTATATACCTTAATAAAAAGTTTGTAAACAAAAAAAGATAAAAAAATAAATATGAACAACTTTTTTACCAATATTAACATAAAGCATATTGCATTGAGCTTGACTCAGTGGCTTCGGCAGCTTAAAGGCTCAAATGCTCCCAAGACTGGCAGCCTCGCAGTGGCTTCAAAGCAACAGATTCTCTAAGGCTGGATACTTCTAGCACTTCGACTTCACAGTTCAATTTTCAAATTTTCCACCCCAGCACCCCCCATGGCTCCACGGTCTCTCTCTCTCTTCCCCACCTCCTCCTCTGAGCACACAACTCCCAGCAGACTGGCACCTCGCCCAAACTTCATTTGGAGCTCCTCTACACCTCAGCCTCTGAGTCTGTGCACTCTGCCATTTTCTATCATGGGGTCTCCTATGGCACCAGGTCAGTCCGCCCCTGGGTTTACCATGTGTGCTGCCATTTCCGTGCCAGGAAAATAGAAAACTGTATCAAATACTTGCTGTAATTTTCCTTTCCTGGAGCCAACTGATGGCAGCACACTAAACCCACCCAGCTCCTTCCTAATGTTATAAAGGGAATGGGTTGTGGTGTTGGTGTCAACTAGGGGTGGGGCCAATAGGGGGTTCCATGATAGATAGAAAATGGTGGCATGCACGAATGCAGCAGGTGAGATTTGGCAGCGACAGATCCCCCTCCTCCCCGGTTGATGTAGATCCTGGGGCTCTCCCTAACCTGCACTGACAACTCGGCGAGTGGGAGGATGGGCTCTCTTCCTCCCCACTGACAGTGGGATGAAAACAGTGCCGAGCCTCAGACATCACAGCCACCTACCTCCCTTCACCTGGCACATGAACAGTCCTGGCGACCAGAGCGGAGCTCAAGGGGAGAGGAAAGGCTGGGTCTGAGGTAGGAGGAGAAGGAATCTGGGATGGGTGGCACTGGTAGCAGTATTGCAACATGGTAGGGGGAGGAGGAGGAGCAGAGAGGGGGGTTTACATCAACTAGGGTGCTGTATAATATTACCATATGGCTGGGACCAAGTGATAAAGGACAGCACACTTAACACTGCCACTGCCAGCCCCACAGCTAGGAGGTTCATCCTCACTAACCTACCTACTGCCCCATGCACCTCTTTTTCTTTCAGCACTACAATTTTATTGTTTATGTTAATTGATGCCTCTCGCTTCCTGCCCCCAAGCCAAGCACCAATCGTAGGGTGTTTACAGAGCCTCACCTGTAAGTCCCACATCACTGTGTACATCACTGTGTACCTGCCTGCTCCCCCCCCCCGTCTCCACCTGAGCTCCGCTACGATCAACAGGACTGCTTATGTCCCAGGTGGCAAGAGGTAGGTGGCTGCACAATGCCCGGGGCGGGGCTCGGCGCTACTTTCCTCTGGCTATCAGTGGGGAGGAGGAGAGCCAATCTGTCCCATTCTCCCACCCACCGAGCTGTCAGTGCAGGTTAGGGAAAGCCCTGGGATCTACACCGACCAGTGGAGGGGGATCTGTCACTATCGCATATCAGCCACTGCATCTGTGCAAGCCATAATCATCATAATCATGCGGTCCCCCTACTGGCCCTGGGCAGTGCCTGAGTGGTCAGTCCTCCCCTGCTCCACACGCCCTGCCCCCTCAGCTTATTTCCACTCATCTAATGCGTGCAGGTGAGTGGAAATTTTTGGGGGCTGCTCTATAGGGTTGATTTACTAAAACTGGAGTGTGCAAAATCCGGTGCAGCTGCGTATGGTGGCCAATCGGCTTCTAACTTCAGCATGTTCAATTAAGATTTGACAAAAAACTTGAAGCTGATTGGTCTCTATGCTGAGCTGAACCAGATTTTGCACTCTCCAGCTTTAGTAAATCAACCAAGTCAATTTCAGTGGTGCAGGAGAAAAATGGAAAAGATTGGTTGCTGTATACACCTCCCCTCATGTCTAAGTGTAAAACAGAATATGACAGGGAGGCTGCACAGACCCCAGGAGCATGGGGCAGAGTCCCCATTGTGACCCCTGATGCTACACCAGTAACTGGGGCGGTGTGGTTAAAAACACGTCAACTATGAGTTTTTACTGCCCCCCCAAATGTAAACAAGCCCTTACTGTCCTCAGCCCCCAAGAAGGCTGCTTTCACACTGATGCGCTGCAGTTTACCTGCATCACAGGTGCAGCGCAGTGCACATGTGGCTTTACTGTGGGTTAGCTGTGCTTTGCCATAGATTTATATTATATCATGTGAGTGTGGTGCACTTTCTGGATATAATAGACTTCTATGGCTCAGTGCAGCTAACCCATAGGAAAGCCGTAGGTGCACGTCGCTGCACCTGCGGATCAGTGTGAAAGCAGCCCAATAGTTGTTTACCCTTTTATAGGTGCTAATAAACCCATTGTAAAAGTGCACTGTATGTGTTTAATACACTGACCTTTTCCTCTTCCAGCTTCTGCTGGTATCTCTCGCCATGGTGCTAGAAAGGTCCCAGGCAAAGTGCACTTGGTATCACTTTGCCTGGGACAGGAGCTGGCGCTAGAGAGGAAGCATCAGCTTATGCAGCTCATGCTCCAACTGTGGCCACCTACTTCCTCCACCACCAGTGCTGGCTCAATGCACTGGGATGGCGAATCAGCAACCCGCTGATTGCGATCTGGGCTTGCCGACCTGCAATCCCAGAGCATGGGTATGCCCTTCCCTGGTTTGAGGTAACGGCCCACATCAGAGGGCTACTCAGGCCACAGTTTGAGCACCCCTGAGTAAGGATGGCAGTTGGACGTGGACCTGCACTTTTAAAATCGACCTACTTCAGTCAGCAGCATTCTTTAAACATTAAAAAAACAAAATACATAAAAACAAAAAACAAAACACACAACTTTATTAAAGGGTCTTACTTAACACAGATCCTTTTAGGAATGCCACGGAATCTGATATTCCTGCCTTCTTCATATTGGCAAGTGCATGTGTCAACTGTGAGTCACTTATGTCAGCTCCCAGATAGCTGGCATGCTATTGGAAAGAAAAGTGAAAGTAAAAAGAAAATCAACTGAATTTACATAAACTTTTAGAATGATATGATATACAAGCACAGTGAGGCCCTAAAATCACAAATTAGGACAAACTTTAAAATGGAACTATAGGCAAAATAAAAAATTTCAGTATATACATGATGCTAATAATGCAGTTTTTGTTTTTCTGCTTCCCTTTCTGTTAACCCTACTGCTACCAGAGCTGTGTTTGTTTTTTAAGTTGCACATGTTAAAATTCAAATTTTTAGCTCTGAAGATTAAACCCCCAAACAGTACAGTGTGGATCGAAAGTTTTGGCACCCCAGGTAAAAATGTGTATTAATGTGCATAACGAAGCCAAGGAAAGATGGAACAATCTCCAAATGGCATCAAATTACAGATTAGACATTCTTATAGGTCAAAAAAGTTAGATTTTATTTCCATCATTTACACTTTCAAAATTACAGAAAACAAAAAAATGGCGTCTGCAAAAGTTTGGGCACCCTGCAGAATTTATAGCATGCACTGCCCCCTTTGCAAAGCTGAGACCTGCCAGTGTCATGGATTGTTCTCAATCATCGTCTGGGAAGACCAGGTGATGTCAATCTCAAAGGTTTTAAATGGCCAGACTCATCTGACCTTGCCCCAACAATCAGCACCATGGGTTCTTCTAAGTAGTTGTCTAGAAAACTGAAACTGAAACTAGTTGATGCTCACAAAGCTGGAGAAGGCTATAAGAAGATAGCAAAGCGTTTTCAGATGTCAATATCTTCTGTTCGGAATGTAATTAAGAAATGGCAGTCATCAGGAACAGTGGAAGTTAAAGAAAGATCTGGAAGACAAAGAAAAATATCAGACAGAACAGCTTGCAGGATTGTGAGAAAAGCAATTCAAAACCCACGTTTGACTGCACGATCCCTCCAGAAAGATCTGGCAGGCACTGGAGTTGTGGTACACTATTCCACTATAAAGAGATACTTGTACAAATATGGTCTTCATGGAAGAGTCGTCAGAAGAAAACCTTTTCTACGTCCTCACCACAAAAATCAGCGTTTGAACTTTGCAAATGAACATATAGACAAGCCTGAGGCATTTTGGAAACAAGTTCTGTGGACCGATGAGGTTAAAATAGAACTTTTTGGCTGGAATGAGCAAAGGTACGTTTGGAGAAGAAATGGCACAGAATTTAATGAAAAGAACCTCTGTCCAACTGTTAAGCATGGGGGTGGATCAATCATGCTTTGGGGTTGTATTGCAGCCAGTGGCACAGGGAACATTTCACGAGTAGATATAACAAAAAGCACAGCGCTGGATATAAATGCAAAAATACAACAAAAATTGATATTACTATTAAAGCACCAACAACTTTCATATGTGATAAAAGAAAAAAATAGAAATGAACAATAACATGAATGCTTCACTATAGTGATATATATGCATGAACAATAACATGAATGCTATAGTGATATATATGCATGAACAATAACATGAATGCTTCACTATAGTGATATATATGCGTGACTATTCCCAGTTTTTTATCCACACATTTAGAAAAAGTCCAAAGATGCAAAAATTATGTCAAAACAAATGTCCAAAAAAGCAATTAAATGTGACTTTGAATAATAAATCCGTGACTGTCACTGTGTTGAAATCCCGTCACCTGGTATAGATTGAAGGCTTACCAGATAGCCTCTGATCAGAGGCATAGAGCTAACAGCTTGGGGTTTGCCCTCCACAGCGGCTGGAACTTTAGCTGGGATGATGGATGTAGATCCACAAACGATCGCCACAGGCTTCCAGACAGCGGTACAATCAGGGAAGAGAGCTCTCACCGATATGGAAGCGTTTAAAAGAAAAGAAAAAACTCCAATGGTGTAGAACGTTTTATCTCTTGTTTATTAAAAAGTTGCCTCACTGGCATCCATAAAAACACTTTTCCTTGCAAGGAACCAATACAGCTTTAAAACAAAAACTCCGTGCATGCGCCGTCGGTACGAGCGTGTCTATCCTACGGCCGTTTCGTCAGAAATGACATCATCAGGGGCACGCCCGCACGTCTGCGCATGCGCCTTATATATCCGAGCGGCAAAACGAAAAAGTTCAGCCATTGGTAACACTAGGAAGGTGTTAAAGCTGCAAACAATTACCCTTCCAGAGGGATGGCAATTACACACACACACCTGCTTTTTAACCCTTACAATTAAAACTCCATAGAGTCATCATGGTGCCATCTTGTGGACAAATTTGATATTACTTCAGAGCAATGGATTTTATTACATTACCCTTACTATTCAAAAACTTTATTAAAAAACATTAAAAGAGGTGGGGGAAAAAAACCAATGACTAAAGATTCATTCGAATCACCCTTCAGCAACTGAAATCATATAAACCTCTATATCAATAAAAAATAATAATAAAGAGAGGAGGAATTTAGATATATTTCAATCAAAATTTTCTATATATTCAGAAATATATTCTATATTCAGAAATCACAATGTGAATACTGTATCTCCATTCCGACCATATCATAGAATAGCGAAAACCCCATTATAAAAAAGGGGGGGACATTAACTTTAAGAGGAATTTAAGAAAAAAAAGAAAAATTACAACAAAAGAACGAAGAAAGACAGGAGAGGGGACATCAACTGTTATTAATAAAACAGTTGATGTCCCACTCTACATTAAGGCCCATGGGTACATGACAGCCCAGACGGTATATCCAGTTAGTCTCACTCCTGAATATACAACGTCTACTGTTGCTCCCTCGCCAGTGTGGTATATATTTCTCCAAGGCAAAAAATGTCGTGCCTGTGGGGTCCCTGTCATGCTTAAGGTCATAATGTTTTGAAACATTATGTTTGTCAAAACCCCTTCGTATATTGGCGATGTGTTCACCCAATCTGACCTGTAACTTCCTGGTAGTACGCCCTACATATTCTAACCCGCAAGGGCACCTCAAAAGATATACTACACATCTTGTGGTACAGGTGATAAAGGATCTAATCGGATATGTCATACCTGTCCCAGTTGATGTGAACTCAGTTAGTTTCCTACCCTTAAACTCATTAATTTTACAAACTTGACATTTTTTGCAAGGAAAAAAACCTTTTAGATCACCAAAAAAGGTGGGTCTTGTGGGTGGATCCGGGACGTTAGGTGCTATAAAGTGCCTAAGGTTTGAGGCTCCCCTGAATAATACGCAAGGCTTATCTGCCAGCAAAGGCCCCAAGACCCTATCATTTTTTATAATGGGCCAATGTCTCTTAATTATTCGTTTGATGGCCCAGTGTTGACTGGAATAAGTAGTCAAAAAGGCCAAACCAAAATCCTCTCTGTTCTCTACTTGCGGTGGATTATCAACTAGAAGGGACTGGAGATCTCTATTTCCCACTTCTGCTATTATTAAATCTAGAGTCTGATTTTCATAGCCCTTGGTCAAAAATCTAGATTTAAGAACCAAGGCCTCTTTTTTGTAATCCTCTAGATTAGTGCAGTTGCGCCTGAGTCGCAAAAATTGTCCCTTAGGGACTGCTGATAGCCAGGAACGGTGATGGCAAGAGTCTAATGGAATGTACCCGTTCCTGTCTGTTGTTTTGAAGTACGTAGATGTAATAAGCCTCCCATTTTCAATGGTTATTTTCAAATCCAAAAAGTGAATCTGCGAAGCATTCACTTCATGTGTAAGGACAATACCCCTATTGTTATTGTTCAAAAATGATAAAAAGGCCATGACAGATTCAATGTCACCGTCCCATATGAAAAGGACATCATCAATGAACCTTTTCCATGGGATCAGCTCATCGCGTCTCACATTCAAAACCACATCCTCCTCCCTCTTGGCCATGAATAAGTTAGCCATGCTCGGAGCAAATTTTGCTCCCATGGCTACTCCCTTTATTTGTAGGTAGTGAGTACCACTATACCAAAAGTAATTGTGCTTCATCGAAAAGTCCAGTAGCTCCAACACGAATTTACTCTGCGTGATGGAGATACTGGAGTCTCGATAAAGGAAATGCTGCACCGCTTCAAGGCCTAAGCGATGGGAGATAGCCGTATAGAGTGATGCTACGTCTGCGGTTACCAGCAGATATGAAGATTTCCACTCTATCTCACCTAGTAAGTTGATGACATGTTTAGTGTCTTTTAGGAAGACACAGATTAAATATGGTCCCTAGGAGCCTCCGATGGGATGTTAACCCTCAAAAGGAAGACAGTGAGTTAGCCGAATGGTTTAAGTATTTTAATGAGGCGGGAGTAAATTTTTTACAGTTTCTAATAGCAAAAAAGAAACGAAAGTTGACTGCTCTGGATTTAGACATTAATAATATTAAGACCAAATTAACACCCTTTAAGAATGAAACTGAATATGTGCAGAGATCTGAGGCTCTAAAAAATATTTTAATCAAGGAGGAATCAGAACAAAGAATAAAAAAGAAAAGGAAATATAACAGAGATATTAAAGACTATAGTGATACTATAGTCTTTAAATGGCAGGTTGTAGCTCCTTCGGAACCATTACCAGTTCCAACTGAAGTGGATCTGCGCCCCCCCCCCGCAGTTAATAGTGGAGTTACCACATATCAAACCTCTCCCAAACCCCCAAGGGGCAGAGTAGGCGTATACCAATCTCAAGGCCATCTCAGAGGAGGAGGTAGAGGTAGACGCTCTCTTTCTCGCCCTAACTACCAATCACCACCCCCATGGAGGCATTGTTCACATCAACTGGGACAGGTATGACATATCCGATTAGATCCTTTATCACCTGTACCACAAGATGTGTAGTATATCTTTTGAGGTGCCCTTGCGGGTTAGAATATGTAGGGCGTACTACCAGGAAGTTACAGGTCAGATTGGGTGAACACATCGCCAATATACGAAGGGGTTTTGACAAACATAATGTTTCAAAACATTATGACCTTAAGCATGACAGGGACCCCACAGGCACGACATTTTTTGCCTTGGAGAAATATATACCACACTGGCGAGGGAGCAACAGTAGACGTTGTATATCCAGGAGTGAGACTAACTGGATATACCGTCTGGGCTGTCATGTACCCATGGGCCTTAATGTAGAGTGGGACATCAACTGTTTTATTAATAACAGTTGATGTCCCCTCTCCTGTCTTTCTTCGTTCTTTTGTTGTAATTTTTCTTTTTTTTCTTAAATTCCTCTTAAAGTTAATGTCCCCCCCTTTTTTATAATGGGGTTTTCGCTATTCTATGATATGGTCGGAATGGAGATACAGTATTCAGATTGTGATTTCTGAATATAGAATATATTTCTGAATATATAGAAAATTTTGATTGAAATATATCTAAATTCCTCCTCTCTTTATTATTATTTTTTATTGATATAGAGGTTTATATGATTTCAGTTGCTGAAGGGTGATTCGAATGAATCTTTAGTCATTGGTTTTTTTCCCCCACCTCTTTTAATGTTTTTTAATAAAGTTTTTGAATAGTAAGGGTAATGTAATAAAATCCATTGCTCTGAAGTAATATCAAATTTGTCCACAAGATGGCACCATGATGACTCTATGGAGTTTTAATTGTAAGGGTTAAAAAGCAGGTGTGTGTGTAATTGCCATCCCTCTGGAAGGGTAATTGTTTGCAGCTTTAACACCTTCCTAGTGTTACCAATGGCTGAACTTTTTCGTTTTGCCGCTCGGATATATAAGGCGCATGCGCAGACGTGCGGGCGTGCCCCTGATGATGTCATTTCTGACGAAACGGCCGTAGGATAGACACGCTCGTACCGACGGCGCATGCGCGGAGTTTTTGTTTTAAAGCTGTATTGGTTCCTTGCAAGGAAAAGTGTTTTTATGGATGCCAGTGAGGCAACTTTTTAATAAACAAGAGATAAAACGTTCTACACCATTGGAGTTTTCTCTTTTCTTTTAAACGCTTCCATATCGGTGAGAGCTCTCTTCCCTGATTGTACCGCTGTCTGGAAGCCTGTGGCGATCGTTTGTGGATCTACATCCATCATCCCAGCTAAAGTTCCAGCCGCTGTGGAGGGCAAACCCCAAGCTGTTAGCTCTATGCCTCTGATCAGAGGCTATCTGGTAAGCCTTCAATCTATACCAGGTGATGGGATTTCAACACGGTGACAGTCACGGATTTATTATTCAAAGTCACATTTAATTGCTTTTTTGGACATTTGTTTTGACATAATTTTTGCATCTTTGGACTTTTTCTAAATGTGTGGATAAAAAACTGGGAATAGTCACGCATATATATCACTATAGTGAAGCATTCATGTTATTGTTCATGCATATATATCACTATAGCATTCATGTTATTGTTCATGCATATATATCACTATAGTGAAGCATTCATGTTATTGTTCATTTCTATTTTTTTCTTTTATCACATATGAAAGTTGTTGGTGCTTTAATAGTAATATCAATTTTTGTTGTATTTTTGCATTTATATCCAGCGCTGTGCTTTTTGTTATATCTATTTAGTAGTGCCCTTATCAAGGTATAGTGCATAGCTGCAGGATTTTCCTTCACGGGTGATATTCACTAAGTTACTGTTTGTACACCTAGCGCGAATTTTTTCTTTAGAAATATTTATAACATTTCACGAGTAGAAGGAAAAATTGATTCAATAAAATTTCAGCAAATTTTGGATGGTAACTTGATGCCATCTGTGAAAAAGCTGAAGTTAAAGAGAGGATGGCTTCTACAAATAGATAATGATCCTAAACACACCTCAAAATCCACAGGGGATTACATCAAGAGGCGTAAACTGAAGGTTTTGCCATGGCCTTCACAATCTCCTGACCTCAACATTATTGAAAATCTATGGATAGACCTTAAAAGAGCAGTGCGTGACATACAGCCCAGAAATCTTAAAGAACTGGAAGACTTTTGTAAGGAAGAATGGGCAAAGATACCTCAAACAAGAATTGAAAGACTCTTGGCTGGTTACAAAAAGCGTTTACAAGCTGTGATACTTGCCAAAGGGGGCAGTACAAGATATTAACTCTGCAGGGTGCCCAAACTTTTGCAGACGCCATTTTTTTGTTTTCTGTAATTTTAAAAGTGTAAATGATGGAAATAAAATCTAACTTTTTTTGACATATTATAAGAATGTCTAATCTGTAATTTGATGCCATGTGGAGATTTTTCCATCTTTCCTTGGCTTCGTTATGCACATTAATACACATTTTTACCTGGGGTGCCCAAACTTTCGATCCCCACTGTGTGTGTGTGTGTGTGTGTGTGTATGTGTATATATACGCTCACCCTCTGACTCGATTCTAAGCTCTCTAACTCACATTTTCAACCTCTCCCTCTCTTGTGGCATCTTCCCAAACTCTCTAAAACATGCGCTAGTCACCCCCATACTAAAAAAGCCCTCACTGGATCCCACCAATCTCAACAACTTACGTCCCATCTCCTTACTCTCCTTCTCCTCCAAACTTCTTGAAAGACTGGTCTACAACCGACTAAGCGACCATCTGACCATGAATAAAGTTCTTGATCCCCTTCAGTCCGGTTTTCGCCCTCAACACTCCACGGAAACTGCTCTCCTTAAACTCTCAAATGACCTACTAATGGCTAAAGCCAATGGACACTATTCTGTACTACTTCTCCTGGATCTCTCTGCTGCCTTTGACACAGTGGACCACCCCCTCCTCCTCAAAAAACTCCACTCCTTTGGTCTCCGTGACTGTACTCTTCGCTGGTTCTCATCCTACCTATCCCACCGCTCCTTCAGTGTCACTTACAACTCTACTTCCTCCTCTCCTCTTCCTTTTTCCGTTGGGGTCCCCCAAGGTTCTGTTCTCGGACCTCTCCTTTTCTCAATCTACACCACCTCCTTGGGTCAGTTGATTGCCTCCCACGGCTTTAAATATCATCTCTATGCTGATGACACCCAAATCTATCTCTCCACCCCCCAGCTCTCTCCATCTGTCTCCTCACGCATTACCAACTTACTAGCAGACATATCAGCCTGGATGTCACATCACTTTCTCAAACTCAACCTATCCAAAACCGAGCTCATGATATTTCCTCCCTCAGGTGCCACTTCCCCTGATCTCCCTGTCAAGATCAACGGCTCAACTATCAACCCATCTCCCCACGCCAAGGTCCTAGGTGTAATCCTGGACTCTGAACTAACCTTTCGACCCCACATTCTATCACTATCCAAAGCTTGCCACCTCTGTCTTCGCAACATCTCCAAGATACGCCCCTTCCTAACCAATGACACCACAAAGCTTCTAATCCACTCCTTGGTCATCTCCCGCCTTGACTACTGCAACTCCCTCCTCATTGGTTTACCTCTAAATAGGCTATCCCCACTTCAGTCCATCATGAACGCTGCGGCCAGGCTCATCCACCACACAAACCGCTCAGCGTCTGCTACACCCCTCTGCCAATCCCTCCATTGGCTGCCACTCAGTCACCAAATTAAATTCAAGATACTAACTATAACCTACAAAGCCATCCACAACCTGGCCCCTAGCTACAACTCTAACCTAGTCACAAAATACCAACCTAATCGTTCTCTTCGCTCCTCCCAAGACCTCCTGCTCTCAAACTCCCTTGTCACCTCATCCCATGCTCGCCTTCAGGACTTCTCCAGAGCCTCCCCCATCCTCTGGAATGCTCTACCCCAATCCGTCCGATTTTCTCCTACTTTATCCACTTTCAGACGATCCCTGAAAACTCATCTCTTCAGAGAAGCCTATCTGGCCCCCACCTAACAACTGTACATTTATCTTCTCAATCAGCACATCACCCACAGTTATTACCTCTTGTATCTCTTGACCTTCCCTCTTAGATTGTAAGCTCTAAGGAGCAGGGCCCTCTGATTCCTACTGTATCAAATTGTATTGTATTTGTACTGTCTACCCTCAAGTTGTAAAGCGCTACGTAAACTGTTGGCGCTATATAAATACTGTATAATAATAATAATAATAATAATATATATATTAGTTAATATGTAAAGTTTAAAAAAAAGGCAATTTATTCTTAAATATCTCTATGCAGTAGTAAATGTAAATAACCAACTATATGGTTAAGGAGAAAAATATCTAATGCACTCTGAGAATAAAAGACAGAAGAGATATACTATATACACTATTATGCCCCGTACACACGGTCGGATTTTCCGATGGACAATGTCCGATCGGAGCGTGCTGTCGGACATTCCGACCGTGTGTGGGCTCCATCGGACATTTTCCATCGGATTTTCCGACACACAAAGTTTGAGTGCAGGCTATAAAATTTTCCGGCAACAAAATCCAATCGCGTCAATTCCGACTGTGTGTAGCCTGTTCCGACGCACAAAGTGCCACGCATGCTCAGAAGAAATTCCGAGACGGAACAGCTCGGTCTGGTAAAATTAGCGTTCGCAATGGATACAACACTTTCGTCACGGTGCAATGTTTAATACAGCGCACTCTCTTCTTCTTTATAATGTGAGAAGAATGAAGTAGTTTTGCTGCTCATATTCACACAGACTTCTAACAAACGTATTTCTTTATTATTTATCGGGATTCCCTTAATATATTTTGATTTGTCACATCTGACAAAAATATATATATATTTTTTTTTTAAAGGCATTTTTTTTTTAGATTTTAGGTTTGTATTTTTTCCAAGGCTGATCTTTGTTTTATTTTATTTTTAGTTTTACTCCAGTATATTTTTGTGTGTGTTTTGTGTGTCAAGTTACCACAACACCATTATTATCTTGTATTATTTAATCTCAAGGAGATTGCTTGGTGTTGGTGTCCCTTGTTAATTTCAAATTGTATTTTTGAAATGTACCTGAATCCTCACAAACTGTCCTTTTTGAAGGAAAACACACATAGGCAAGTATAATTGAAACCAAAAATCCTTTATTAAGGGCTCAGAACCAAACAAAGAGGGAGGCAACACTGGATAAACAGCAGAAATTAGCGAAGCCTTGGACCCCCAGGGCAGACATCAATTCTTGAACATCAAAATTGGTGGCCTGAGGAGTCCATATGTAAGGGAGTGCAGTCTGGTCCAGAAGTCCCAGAGATCCGGAAAGCAGCAGATGACATCTGTGTCCCCAGGCTGTGGTACCACAAGAGGCTGCATCTTTTGCCAGACCAGACTGGATCCAGGGTCATCACTTTCTGGTCTTCCTTCCACTCTTCATTCCCGGCTGTGGCTCTACTGTTGGAGATGTGGCAGGAGGAGGAGTAAGACCTGGAGGAGGAGGAGGACTAGTAGGACCTGGAGGAGGAGGAGGAGAAGTAGAAGGACCTGGAGATGGAGGAGGAGGAGGAGGAGGAGGAGGAGGAGGAGGAGGAGGACCATGTATGAGGTCACAAATGTGGGTATCAGATGTTATTTGGCCCCTCAACCCCTTATTGAGAGCTTCCAAAATTAAGGACTCACACATGAGTCATTGGCCCTCCTCCATCCGCTGCATTTTACACGCAATTATGCCAGCAAAGTCCTCCTCCACAGTGTGTGGTGCTCCCAGGGCCTCTGTAGCCTTCCAAAAGAGGCCTATGGCAGCCTCCTCTAGGGTACTCCTCTTCCTGCCACTTTCTCTTTGCAGGTGGATGGGAGGGACCTGCATATCAGGCAGCCTGCTCGGCCCGGCCACCTCCTGGCTGCGACTTCCCTGTGTATGAAAAAGGGACATGGTTTTAGTTTTTGCATCATCAATCACAATCATAAATTAGTACTCCAAACTAACATCTAGTTAACATCATTGATTGGACAACCTGAACTATTTAGAGGAATGCTATACCTGGCTCAAGCTGGGCTCCTCCACATGTTGCTGCCTAGAAGGCCTAGGTTGGGCGTCAGAAGCCTCAGCTGGGGGGGAAGGAAGCGTGGAAGGAAGACTGGAGAGTGCTGGCCTGGGTTCAGTCTGGCCTGCCAGAAAATGCAGCCTGTCATAGTACCACATCCTGGGGACATAGATGTCATCTGCTGCTCCTCCGGATCTCTGCGAATCCTGGACTTTCTTGCGCTCCCTTAGATATGTACTCCTCAGGCCACCAATTAGGATTTTCAAATAGGTGATGTCTGCCGTGGGGATCACCTGCTTCACAATTTCCAACAATTGATCCAGTGCTGCCTTCCTCTTTGTTTGTTTCTTATAATGTGGGTGGTTGATCTCCCACAGACAAGGCAGCTCCCTGAACATGTCAATGAAGATTGCCATGAAGTCGGTATCATTCAAGATATCCATTTTCACTGCAAGACACAACACAAGACAAACCCTAATGTCAGGCAAAACTCTCCTAATCTAGTTACAATATAGGCCTCAATGTAGAAGCAGTATAGGCCCAAGTTTGGCTCTTACCTTCGTTATCACGATCGGCGCCTCCGATACTCCTTCCTCCGCTTACAGATCGTACGTACTACGCACGCGTGTTACGCTTTATACACACTGCGCATGCGTGTAACTCCGCCCGCCCCTGACATTCTTTCTAGTCTATTCCCCGCTCCCTTTCGTTCAGCGCAATGGGTGAAGAGCACATGGCGGAGTCAGAGCAGGTTCGTGCTAATTATAGCAACGAGGAGGAGGAAAGCCCGAATCCGGAAACGTCCCGATCCAGAAGGAGACGATTTAAGGCCTCAAATATGTCCTTTGGGGAGATGTTGGAGATGGTCGACATCCTGAAGAAGGCCGACTATGACGGGAAGTATGGACCTTACCCCAACCCCAATATCAGAAAGGCCAAGATCATGGCGAAAGTGGTTAAAAGTCTGCACCGGAATTTCGGGGTACGGCGATCGAAAGATCAGCTCAGGAAGCGGTGGTCGGACCTGAAATTAAGAGAGCCCGAGCAGTACAGAAAGATCCGGAGAGTGCTGCAAAAAAGTAAGTAGTTGTGCTGTGTTCCTATTCTTTTTGTCTTTATTACGTTCGTGCTGCTCCATATGCTTTTATTAAGTGTTGTACGGTTTAAAATGGCAACATTAATTTTCATGGGCCCATTATTCGTTCGTATCAAACATTTTTCTTTCGGCCTATAAAACACCATTGTTTAGGCCATATGCATTTGCCAACATTTTTTAGGGCCTACTTGTATTAAAAATATTTGGTTGTGTAGCTGGCTTTGTTACTAGAATGAAATGCAAACTAGATTCTGTGTAAGGAGAGGACACTCAGCAGCTGTTTTCACATCTGGACGCTGGAGCACTAGTGTGGGACACAAGAACACCCTTTTTATTAGGGGGCCCACACAGGTGCTCCAGTGTATACTATAGGGGGGTCGCCATCTGTGAAGCTTGTACAAGACATGGGGTGTAATTTAGAATTGGAAAACCTCAAGAAAAAAATCAATGATGTTATTCAAAAAAATAATAACATCATTGATGTTTTGGGGCGAGTTTAAAACCCCTCCAAATCATTTTGTTTTTTTGTGTGCTACAATCTTAAAAATGTTTTAGCGATGTTTAGAAAAGCCAAATTTTGAGGATGCACACAGTGTGCCAACATGTGCTATCTGCCATCACGGGAGATCAATGGACGCGTTTTGGGGGTGCAACCACTTCCTCAATAATAAAGTAGCTGTGAGGAAGGGGTTGCTCCCCCAAAACACGTCCCTTGATCCCCCGTGATGGCAGCTAGCACATGTTGACATTCGTAAATTGGTGTGCATCTTCAAAATTTGGCTTTTCAAGGGGTGAAAAAAATTGTTATGCAACAAACATGTTGGTTTGTTTTAAAAACCTTTTCTAAATGCACATGTGATTGTGCAGGTATTAAAAAGATTGTTATCAAGAATGTGTGGATTATTGTCTCAACGCTACAACACTTTTGTGGTGATGTA
This sequence comes from Aquarana catesbeiana, assembly GCF_042186555.1. Lineage (NCBI taxonomy): Eukaryota > Metazoa > Chordata > Amphibia > Anura > Ranidae > Aquarana > Aquarana catesbeiana. Next base: position 486,133,127 of record NC_133327.1, on the reverse strand, counting down.
ATTGCTGCTTTCTGTGAAAATGGGGGTTATTTCCTAAGGGCAAATCCTCTTTGCACTACAAGTGTCCTCAGGTAGACAGGAGCAAAATTCTACTCCCAAAAGGATAGGATCGGCTCTAGACTGGCTGTTAAACTTATTCCCAAACCTCGCTCCCTAGCATTCCCGAAAATGAGACTACACTCGGGAGATCTAACTCAGAACCCAACTAAGATCATGCAAGCCTTCCTTCAGTTCTATTCCGAACTTTACAAACCGAACCCCCCACCCTCTAGTCCGACACAGAATACATTTCTAGATTCCCTCTCCCTGCCTACCCTGTCTAACGACCATAGGGAACTCCTTGAGAGCCCGTTCACCCAAGCTGAGGTTCTAGACACAATCAAATCTTTGAAAGTAGGTTCTTCACCTGGACTGGATGTTTTCACTGGGTACTATAAAAAGTTCGGACCCTGCCTGGCCCCACATCTGACAAGGTTATTCAACTTCCTTAGGGAGGGTACCCCTTTGGGGCAGATCTAAACGCAGCTTATATTTCGGTTATTACCAAACCAGGGAAGGACGCAAGCGAGGTAGGAAATTATCATCTGATCTCTATGATAAACAACGATATTAAAATTATGACAAAGATACTAGCTAACAGGGTAGCGAGCTTCATTCCCTTATATATTCATAGAGATCAGGTGGGTTTTTTCCCTGGGAGACAAGGCCCAGATCAGATTCGACGGACCATAGATATCATCTCACTCCTTAAATCTCAATGGGACGGGGCCCCCCCCAAAAAGGCTTCATCCTCTCGATTGACCTACACAAGGCCTTCAATTCAATTTACTGGGCATACCTGTCTGATATCCTGCAGAGATGGGGCTTTGGCCCATACTTTCTAAACCTAATTCAATCGCTTTACTCCAATCCATCAGCTCATGTACGCCTGATGGGCAGATACTCTGCCTCGTTCCCTATAGGCAGGGGTACCAGACCCCCTTCTTTTTGCAATGGCAAAACTCTGGCCATAGCAATCAGACCGAATCCCGACATTAGGGGGGTAGCTTGCGGGGACCAGGAACACAAATGCGCGCTTTACGCAGATGACCTTATCCTATATATAACCTCTCCCCCAATTTCCACCCTGGCGATATTTAAAGCGCTGAGATCATTCAGTGAAATTTCAGGCTTGAGGGTCAATATGAATAAATCAACAGCTTTAAATATAACTCTCCCTCCTGACGTGCTTACACAGCTTGCAAGCAACCTTGACTTTTCCCGTGCCTCTGCAGTGATTTATTACTTAACCACTTGCCGCCTGCCATATAGCAAAATGACGGCGGCAAAGTGGTTTCAATATCCTGACCGGACGTCATATGACGTGATCAGGATATTAAGTCACTGCACGCCCCCGGGGGCGCGCATCGCGGCAATCATTGTTGCGTCGTGTCAGTCTGACACACCGCAACTTCGATCTAGGTAAAGAGTCTCTGACAGATACTCTTTACTACGTGATCGGCCGTGTCCAGTCACAGCTGAACACGATGTAAATAGGAAGAGCCGGTGATCGGCTTTTCCTCACTCGCATCTGAGAGACGCGAGTAGAGGAGAGCCGATCGGCTGCTCTCCTGACAGGGGGGGTCTGTGCGGATTGTTTATCAGCACAGTCCCCCCTCGGATCCAGGACCACCAGGATGGCCATCCACACTGGACCACCAGGTATGCCCCCTAGACCCCCAGGGAAATACCAATCTGTGCCAACGCATCTGTCAATCAATGCCCAGGCAGCTGCCAATCAGTGCCCACTCCAATGTCTACCACTGCCACCGGGGATGCCTATCAGTGCCATGTATCAGTGCCCATCAGTGCTGCCTATCAGTGCCACCCATAAGAACCCATCTTTGCAGCCTTTCAGTGCCCATCAGCGTCGCCTATCAATGCCATCCATGAGTGCCCATCAGTGCCGCCTATCAATGCCCATCAGTCCTGCATATCAGTGCCACCCATCAGTGCCACCTACCAGTGCCCATTGTCAGTGCCTGCTCATTGGTGCCACCTCATTGGTGCCGCATTATCAGTGCCTGTCAGTGCTGCCTTATCAGTGCCCATCAGTGAAAGAGAAAACTTACTTGTTTACAAAATTTTTTAACAGAAACAAAAGCAAAACTTTTTTTCAAAATTTTAGGTCTTTTTTTTTTGTTTAGCAAAAAATAAAAATCGCAGAGGTGATCAAATACCACCAAAAGAAAGCTCTATTTGTGGGAACAAAATGATAAAAATTTAGTTTGGGTACAGTGTAGCATGACCGCGCAATTGTCATTCAAACTGCGACAGCACTGAAAGCTGAAAATTGGTCTGGGCAGGAAGGTGTATAAGTGCCCTGTATTGAAGTGGTTTAGGATCAATCTAACTCCGGATATAAGTAACCTTTTTAAAGCTAATTATCCCCCTATGATTTTCAAATGTATGGACGAATTGGAAAAGTGGTCTAGATGTGGTCTGTCCTGGCTGGGCAGGGTGCACGCAGTAAAGAGGACGCTCCTTCCCCGTCTTTTATACTTATTCCGCTCTCTGCCAATCCCACTCACGAAGTGTTTCCTCAGTAAATTTCAGTCTGAAATAATACGCTTTATCTGGGGTAACAAGGGGTATAGGTGCCCATCCAGAATCCTTCTTCGCCTAAAATCCCAGGGCGGTCTGGGTCTACCGGATCTCTAGGGATACTATCAGGCTGCACAATTATCACAAATTTCAATGATCTTTTCTACGGGCCCAAAACCTGACTGGCTCTCCATGGAAAGGAAGGCAACCCCGCTCAACACCATTGATTCCCTCCTATGGTGTGACCCAAAGATCAGGCCGGCTATAATGTCCCCCACAGTCTCACTCCATTACACTAGGCACTAAACTATACACACAACACTCCCTGATCTCTCCCCTGAAACCACTAGCTCATATATTCCATAATGCTAACTTCCCTCC